>NC_085841.1:58863130-59186568 GCF_035594765.1 Anolis carolinensis
CACAGTTGATAATGAAAGTGGCCTAGTACTATAGTACTATATGTGGCCTAGTACTATAGTATAAAAGTGCAATTCGTAGGTGCACTGATGCACCTACTAAAATAATCTAATTACAATTAAATAGAAATATGAAGACTACTTTTTTGTTTTGTTAGATCAGAATTAGAAAAAAAAACCAACATATTAGTGGGAATAAAATGTTGCAGCTGCTACCGTGAATGGCTAGAAAATAATCCAGTACAATAGAAATGTTATGTGACGTTTTTAAAATCCCCAAAACAAAACTTACAAGAATTAGTTCTACTTCCCAATACATTTGCCCCATTGGAAAAAAGTGATTTGTCTCTGCATACATAAATCTTTCATTGTCGGTGATAACTGTATTTTAAATTAAAGTTTTGCTTAAATTTCTTCTAACCAAATAGGGTGAATCAAGAAAAAGGAAGGCTGCAGTAGGTTCCAAATCTATTGGACTACAACTTCCATTTCCCTCTCTAGAATGCTAATGGACAAATAAGAATCATATCCAACACATTTGAAGGCTGTTGGAGAGACAGATAATGGATCCTTGTCAAAGACTGGACTAAGATACTTTCAGAGAGTTTCATTTTTGAATTTCATTGTGAAATAGAGCTTTGGAGATTAACATTTCCCATTTAAACAAATAGTGTAGCAACTGGACCGCACAGTTCACTGAGTTCATCTAACATCAAAGGAAGTATAATCTACTTCATAGATAAATGAGCTTAGGTCTCACTTTATGTTGGAGACTTAAGTTCATTTATCTGTGAAGAAAAGCTAGTTAATAATTCAAGTTAAGGAAAGGCTCTTTATACTTTGCTCTTGTGCCAGCTTACCAATAGATTTAAGTTATTACCGCGTGCAGCATACAGGCCAGTTAACTAGAGGAAACCTAACACCTGGTGCCAGAACGTTTTTGCTCAGATAACCAATATAAACAACGAAAGCCACAATACTTTCAAAAGGAGTGGCTGAGCAGTTTTTCTTAAAACGTTTTTTCATGTAAGTATGTTTTTGATTTTCATAGCTCACAGTCTTCTGTGATTTTTATAGAGAATTCTTATGGAAGATTCCCATTTGCTTTAAACGGAATGAAAGTTATAGCATTTATGGGAAAACGGTATCAATTTTAGAACTTTACAGCCAGTTATATAATGAAACCTGGATACAGTTTAGGACTTGGATATCAAATTTAATATAGCTGGTGGATGGAACTTTGACCTCTGATTTTTCAGTATGAAGGATACTTTTCATTTAATGCAGCCTGAGGATGTCGACAGGATACTTGGGAGCCACCACATGTGTACTAGACTTTTGACCTTCCTGGCTTATTAGATAGGCCAGATGATGGCTGGATGAGTGGATAAGGGAAGTGATTAATTCTTTTTTTACAACCCAACATGTCTGAGGGAGGCTGTTGTAAACTCTCAGTCTGAAAAAAAAAAAAACCTCCTCTGGATCATTCTATAGATCCCTGTACCCTACTATACAGATTCAAGCATCTCAGTCTTGGGCAAAGATATGACTTCTTGGCTCAAGGGTTTCTTAGATGCAATGGATTGTCTAGGCACATTTCAATGTGATTTCAGATCTTCTTTTGGGATGGAAACAGCCTTGATCACATTGTTGAATTATCTATATTGAGAAGTGTCCCAGTGGAGTGTTTCCTTGTTACTTCTATTGGACCTCTCTGCAGTGGTCAACACACTTGATCATGATGTCCTTCTGAATTGCCTCATGGATTGGAGCTTTGAGGTACTCTCCTACAATTGATCTTGTTATATCCTGAAAGGGAACTCTCCAGGTGATGCTGGAAATTCCTGTTTGACTTGTTGGCCATTGGCTTATGAAGTTCCTGGAGTTCTGTCCTGTCAGTATGATAGTTAGCATATTGTCAAGGTTGTCCAGGGTTTGTAGGTCAAATGTTACCAGCATGCCAATGATACCCAACTCTATAACTTCTTTTCACTAATTCCAAGGAAGCTGTTCCTGTGCTAAACTGGTGCTTGGCCATTGTAATGGTCTAGAGATAAGGGTGAACAAATTGAAGCTTAAACCAGACAAGACAGAGGTGCTCCCGGACAGTTGAAAGACAGATCTGTGTGTCAGAACCCTGCTACTAGAGCCTGGATGTGGCTCTGAGTTTCAGGGTCACTGACATGAACATTGATAAGACACCTGCATCTTGGTATCATGAGAAGAAACGGCTGCTGGGCTTGGCGGGGAATCTGCGCGGAGTTTTGCTGAGCGGGAAAAGACTTTTCAAATGAGGGGGGAGGGTATATAAAGGAATGTTGGCAGGTGCCTCCCATTCTTGGCTTTTCCTATGTCAATGTTTCCTACAATAAAGTTTCTGGTGACAACACAGCGAGTCTCGTGTATTCATTCAGGAGTGGCTGTAGTGAGCTGACATCTGTGTATAGCCTTTGTTAGATGCAGTTGTGCTCTCTTTGAAACACAGTTTCATCATTTGGAAATATTATTGGAATCAGCTCTGAGAACAGAGTCCAGCTGCTAGTTGTGAATAGGAGTGCATTTGCACAGGTAAAGCTGGTGTGTTTCTTGTGCCTGTTCCTAGAGAGGTTGATCTAATTTTATTTAATCCTTCTTTGACTATTGTAATGCACTGAATATGGGGCTGCCTTTTAAAAATACAGACTGTCCCCTAGTTACAAACATCTGACTTACAAGTGATTCATAGTTAAGAACAGGTCTGAGACAAGAGGAAGTGAGAGAAATCTACTCATTGGAAGGGAAATGTACTCCTGAAAGAGTTGTCATGGGAAAAAGGTGCCTCAACTGAAGCTTTATCACCAATCCTTGTTTCATCAACAAGCCACATTTTTTAAAATCCAGTTCTCGCAGAGACAGAAAGTGAGGTGAAATCTTCTGAACAGTGGCACAGACAGGAAAACAAACACCACAAGGCTGCTAACCCATTCCTGTAATATCTAAAGCTTCTATCTATCTATATCTATCTATCTAATGTTTAACCCCAATAGCTGTAAAACTGAGGAAGAAAGGAACCCCTGAATGAAATATTTTTTCATTAATGATATTTTAGAAACACTTTAGAAATGAAGCACCAGTGCCCCCCTCCATTTTGTTATGAGTTCTGAAACCTTTTTTTATTGATTGCACATGCCTAGTAGCTATACTTCAACCTTCACCTGGCTCCTGAAATACATCTTTAAACCCAGTCATCTGTCTGAAGCAATGCAGTCTGTTCTGTTAGCGAGTGGGACACTACAAGATGACATGACCAGCCCCTTTTTACAAGTGAATAAAGCAATGATGAAGTATTACAACAGGGTCTCTCAGCCTCACTTGCTGATGTTCCTGGTCATGCCATTACACAGCATGCCACTCACTAGCAAAACAAACATCCACTGCTCCATTCCTGGAATTTAAGATGAATTTCAAATGTTCATAGCAATATTGCCATCACTGTAGATGACAAAATGAAGCAATTATATAGTGTACAAAGTCTACAACATAGTAACTTACTAACACAATATCTGTCTATATTTCTGTACCAAAAGTGTTATTTTCTATGTAGAAAATTCTGCTTGCTGATCAAAAATAGTTCACACACATTTTGAACAAAAAGTCTCATACTCTGATAGTCTCTGAAAACTGCAGTCTTCAAATACCATATCTCAATATGAAAACAACTCCTGAAATTAGTTGCTGCTTTGAGAATGCTGTGATGATCTGAGCTTTGGATTAAGTCAGAGACCAGAATTTGAAACCCTGCTCAGGCATAAAAAAACACTGGATAAAATCCAGCCCGTCATGTTTTTCCCACCTCAAAGGAAGGTAAAGACATTTTGAACAAATCTTGCCAAGAAAACCCCATGATAGTTTTGACTTAGGATCATAATATGTCAGGCTGGATCTACACTGTCCTATACCTCAGGATCAGATCCAAGATTACCTGCTTTGAACTGGATTATATGAGTCTACACTGCCAGATAATCTGGGATAAACAGCTAATCTGGAATCACATCCTGGGAAATAGGGCAGTGTAGATCCAGTCTCACACACAACATGAAAGCACACTACAATGTTGTTTCCAAGAGTTCCTAATTCTAATTTTTAAGAATGTTTCCAAACTGCTCAAAACTTCACATCTGTTTAATGGCACGGGGTATGCTGTGGTAAGGAAACTGCTACTTAAAATCTATGAAGCATAATGAAATGATAGTATTACATTGTTATCTTTTCTTTTTTCTGCTCTGTTGCATTTGAAGTTACCTCAGGGCACAGTTTGCTATCTCATAAATCAGTAGTTCACTAGAACTAGTGATCTGACTCACATGATAGTCAGTGTCTCTTTTATTGAATTCCTAGATTTTGGATTTTCTTGATTCAGAAGATGTTTAGAATAACCTTTAAAATAGGCTATCATCTACACTCCATGGACAAGAGAGAAGCAATCCTTAAATGATGGAAAACAAGAAAATTGTTACCTATGCTATCTGAGCTCAGAAAAAGGCTAGATCTACACTGTCCTATATCCCAGGATCTGATCCCAGATTATCTGGGAGTGTAGAGTCAAATAATCCAGTTCAGAGCAAATAATCTGGAATTAGATCCTGGGATATAGGGATTTTAAAATATACTAATTTTAAAATAGGGAGCCCCTGGTGGCACAGCAGATTAAACCACTGAACTGCTGAACTTGCTGACAGAAAGGTTGCCGTTTCAAATTTGGGGAGCGGAGTGACCTCCCTGCTATTAGCCCCAGCTTCTGCCAACCTAGCAGTTCAAAAACATGCAAATGTGATTAGATCAATAGGTACCGCTTCTATGGGAAGGTAATGACGCTCCATTCAGTCATGCTGCCCACATGACCTAGGAGGTTGTCTACAGACAACGGCGGCTCTTCGGCTTAGAAATGGAGATGAGCACCAACCCCTAGAGTCAGACACGACTGGACTTAATATCAGGGGAAACCTTTACCTTTACTTCAAAAGATGAAGTTGTTGGATTCCTTTGAATAAAAAGCCATATAAATAAATCCAAACCAAAATATAAAGCAAAGGGAAGCTTAGGGGACAATTTGGTTCTCTTTCCTCTCTAGCAAACATTTCTGTGTATCCTGACAAATGGACATTCTAAAACTAGAACAGATTGCTTTGTTTTTCAAAAGGCAAACTGAACACAAGTTAGGTTTACAGGATGTGCATCCATTTATACTAACATTTTGCAAACAATATCATATTTGCTAGAGTTAACCAGGAAATGTATATGGGGAAAACCTTTCACTAGCTGTCTTAAATTTCCTCATCTCTATAATGTATCTAATCCATAAGAAAATAGAGAATCTTTCAAGAGGTTGTTTTTAGATTTGAAAATTACTTTTTGTCTCCAGATTCTCTTCACATTTTTGCAATATTGTTATCTGCTGTACATTTACATAACTAGCTGTGCCATCAGAATTTCCAGGATAAACTGCAAAGGCATAAAGGCTTCATTGTGTGACAGTCCTTGGTGACCGCATGTGCTCTAAAGTAGCAATAGACTCTTTAGCAATCCTTCAGCCTCTCCTGCAAGAATACCAAGCATGCTTTTTTTTTTCAAAAAGAAGACATATACATGTTCCTGTCATATGACTTAATTATGATACCTGTGCATTTTTAATATCTGGTGGGAATGTGCACAATCAATTATTGTAGGTGGTACTAGTGCCTATAACCACTGTGATTCATGCAAATATTTAAACTAGCAGAAGCAAGGGGATAGCAACACATACAAAACTGAAATACATTGTTGGCACTATAAATAGGTTGAGCTTCTGAAATCCAAAATATTCTAAAATTCATACAAAGAATTACATCTTTGATATTTCACTTGCCTGGTTTATTGGGCAGGGTAGTTGTGGTGGCAGGTGCTCCCTCTGCCTGCCATCTTCTGCCCAGCCTTCTTGTTCCAAGAGTCTCTTGGCTCCATGTACCTTTTGGGCAAGTGGTGTGGTC
The DNA here is from genome assembly GCF_035594765.1 of Anolis carolinensis. Lineage (NCBI taxonomy): Eukaryota > Metazoa > Chordata > Lepidosauria > Squamata > Anolidae > Anolis > Anolis carolinensis. The sequence goes on from NC_085841.1 coordinate 58,869,133, forward strand.
GACTGGCCAATCAGAGCCGGCTGTGTGGCTCTCTTGGATTGGCCAGCTGGGGCAGGCCTAAGGGAAGCAGGCTTCCCTCAAGTCCACCTGTCAGGTATTTATCCCAGAGTGGCTGCTCCTCTGCCTTCAGTTGCCTTTGAGCTCTTCCTGCTCACCCACCAACAGTTTGGTTTGTTCTTGTTCTTATATTTTTGTCACAACTTAGGGGCAGTTGGCATGGGCCCTGGATCAGGTGCTGCCCCCCCCCCCAGGATATAGGCTATCTTTGGAGTCTTGGGGGTGGAGGATGTGGTGCTAGCAATGATGGAGCCTGGAACAGCATTGGACAGGCACTGGGCCGTGCCCCTTTCTGTGTTTACGCAGAGAACCAGGCAGACAGTCTGATGCTGTAATCCAGGTCCCTTGTGTGGCAGCTAACCCTTTTTACTGCTGTTTCCAATAAATCATGTTATGGCTTTGTTACCCCAAAACTTTTTGGTGTGGCTCATTCTTCTTGGGAGGGGAATGTGGGTTGTCGCCCTACACACGCAGCTGATGGTTCGGAGTACAAATACTTCATTTTGTGCACAAAAATATTGAGTATGAATTTCATGTTTAGACTTTAGTCCTTTTTCCAGATATCTCATTACATATATCCAAGCATTCTAAAATAATTTTTAAAAGGAAATATACATAACACTAGTTCCAAGCATTTTGGATAAGAGCTACTTAACCTGAACCAACTCAGCTATTTATGTGAAGCAATAATTTATAGGTAGGATGTTTTCTATTTCCTTATTGACAAGACAGGTGTGTTTCTATGGAGTCATAAGACAGATCAGGGAATAGGGATTCTATCTATGTTTGCTACGGTTACTCTCCCCATGAAATCCCAGCTTTGCAACGTGAACTCAGAACTGAGCCTAGATGCCCAGATTTCAGTGCCGACAAATACTATGTCTGCACAATTAAATCTACAGCTCCAGTTGTGTCCGTTACAGGAGAGGTCAGATATGGTTGTTGTGACACATGCATGGAGTGCATCCTATTTGGATTACTATAATGCACCTTATGTGGTACTGTCTTTTGGAAACTTTTTAGTGGGTCTAAAATGCTTCAGCTAGACTCCTAGTGAGCTGGTTAAAGAGATCACATAACTACCCTGTTAAAAAAGCTTCATTGACTACTGGTCTGTTGTTTGGAAGAAATTAAAATGCTGGTTATGATCTTTAAAATTATACATTGCTTGGTTTCATATACTTCAAAGATTGTGGGTGGAACTACATTGACCACTTATTTAGGGATTGTTCTGGGGTAGACTGCTACCTCACCAGCCACTCTGGGGCCCGAGGAATTCCTAATTATCTAACAGTGCCAAACCCAACATTGCTAAACAGCTGCTGTTATCCCCACCCCTCTGTTCCGGTGGTTAGTAGACATGACATGGGTCTTGCCTGTGTGCTCACTGTCTGGAGTGATGTTGGTCAGGGCGCCATAGTGTTGAGAGGAAGAATTGGCTCCTCCCCCTCCTTTATCTGATTGCCCTCTGTCTTGGCCAGGTAAAGAGCAACTGGCATGACCTATGTTGCACCTGCTGTTGATCCCACAAGGGGGACGAGGGAACACTGAGTGCCACCCCAGGTCCCTGGGCTGCCATCTCACCAGTTGCAGCCAGTTCTCAAAGGACCAAATCACATTGATGAGGTCCCCCGATTCGATACGCCAGCCTCCATGATGAATCAGCAGGGCAGTGGGGCAATCCTGGCTCCCTGCACCCAACCTTGCCAGCAGTAATGCTTCCTCCTTACACATGGGGAAGTATCGCTGCATGGCTTCTCCCTGCGGTGACCCTATGGTTTCAAATGGAATACAGGAAGCCTCCTGTTATCCCGGCGCCATGTCATTGGACTCTTGTACCTCAGTTGAGCCATGGAACCCTGCCAGATGCGAGCTTACATTATCTGAAGGGTGGCATGGGGCTTCGTGGCTCAACTGGGGCAACAGCATCCTACGACACTGAAAATCAATCATGTGATGAAGCCAAATGTCACAGATTGCTCTGTATTCTGGAAGAGAAGTCAGAGCAATCCAAAACTTTGGTTAATATAGTTCAGGTCTGTGTTAAGCAGCTTCTGGCCCGCATTAACCTGGATCAGCCCCATGCATCATGTAGCCATTGCAGAGTTGACTCACTGGTGTTTTCTGCTAAGTAGTTAATGTAGATGTGGCATGCATCTATTAAATAAGCTAGCCCAGATTTTAGGATCTTAGAATGAGGGATTTCTTTCAGGCCTATCACCACCATAACTCAACTGGGGCGCTTCCAGACTTCACAGAAATGCACGCCAAAGCCGTTTTAAAAACCTGCTTGGGCATACATTTCTGTCCCCACACCCTCCTGCAAACCCGGGCTTTCCTGGGCTGCTATCCCCCATGCCATTGCAGTAAGTACTGCAATGGCATGGGGCCACCCCAACCTCACAAAAGTTTTTAAAATAAGAAAAATCTTGCTTCCCCCACCTCCTAGCACTTCATTTCTATGCACCAGGAGGCCTCTGAAGAGGCGTCATGGTGGCCTGGTAAGTATTTTCTTATTTTAAGGGCTTGGGGGGGGGGGGTGCCCTCTTCTGTTCTCTGGGCTCATGGGGCCCAAAGAACCGAGATGGGCTATGGGGACTGACCCCTGGGTAGTTGTGAGAAAATAAATAATTACCACAATAGGAATTTAGTGTTTCTTTTTTAAAATAGATTTTATTGATAGTTTACGTAGTGATAAGATAAAAGAATGTAAAAAGGAGGGTGGATAAAGAGGGTGGGAAGAGAACTGGAGCGGTTAGAAAGGAAAAGATGAGAGGAGAAATTAAAGTGATGGTATGTTGAAAAACGAAAAGAAGTAATGTGAAATATAGGGGGAAACAACTGGGGGAAGATGGGGGTAGAGATATTTGTACTTCCAATCTTTTCGTATGTTCATCTTTATCTTGTTTCAACTTATTTTCTTTTACAATTATAGTCCATCATCAGCAAGCTGTCTTGATTCTTCTAGTATTGGCTATATAAATAATTTTCTATTCTCTTGTCTCATGTAGTTCTTAAATAAAAGCCAATCTGTGATTTTCTTTGGTTTACCCTGGTGTTGGGTTAGTAACTGTGACAATTTGTCCATGTCCATGATTTCCATTATTTTCATAAGCCATTCAGTATTTCTTTTTGCCGCCATTTCCTGGCATATACTATTTAGTTTTTCATTGTGACTTTGAGTGTGAATGTGAACATTTCATGCTGGCACTCCATACTAGATTCTCCACCCCAGGTCTTCAGCAGAGTTAACTTCTTTCTTATTTCACCATTTTATGTCTCGTTGCTTTACACAGGTGTATATAGAGGCGCAGTGGAAAGAGAAACACTTAAGTACCCCATTAATAATAGTGCATTCTTATTTAGTTTGCCATCCATTCACATTTAAGTCAATTGTAACAGGCAGCATATGCTTAATATGTGTTAGCAAACATATGACTCATGACCTGCATTCATTGTGGAACCTCACTCCACACTTTGTATTTATATGTAGAGAGATGACTAATACTGTGAAATGTGAGAAGGGTGAGAATTTTATTCCAAATTATTTTGTATGTGTTTACTATTCAGAAACTCCCATAAAGCAGAAACAGGAGCAATTTTCTTGAGGATGTTAATATATTTTCAGACTCATGACCAGAGAAACAAAACCCTTCTTACAACATTAAAAAAAATCTGTGTATAAGGGTGTGGGGGGGGGGGGGAGAGAAAGAGAGATGCATATATTTCTAAAATAGGCACAGGAATGTTTTTTATTAATGCAAACATACATTCATTAACATGTCCATTTTACAAAGGGACACAAAATGAGCAGGCTGGAATTCACTGAAAGCAGTTACAAATATGTAACCTAGAATCATGCATTTGTGACTGGCTCATATTCACTGCACCACTGGAGCCCCGCTGGTGCAGTGGACAAACCACTGAGCTGCTGAACTTGATGACTGAAAGGTTGGTGGTTCGAATCCGGAGAGCTGAGTGAGTTCCTGCTATCAGCCCCAGCTTCTGCCAACCTAGCAGTTCAAAAACATGCAAATGTGAGTAGATCAATAGGTACCGCTTCTGCGAGAAGGTAACAGCACTCAATGCAGTCATGCTGGCCACATGACCTAGGAGGTGTCTATGGACAATGCTGACTCTTCAGCTTAGAAATGGAGAAGAGCACCAACCCCCAGAGTAGGATACAACTAGACTTAATGTCAGGGGAAGCATTTACCTTTACCATACTCACAATATCAATATATTGAGCAGTTTAAGGAATATACGGGAACCTTGAACGTCCCTCAGTCTCCATGTACCAGATAGCATCCACTACAAGCAATAGAGGTCTGTTCCCCTGTTGATCTGGCAGCAGCAGTTTGACATTTAGATTTCCCACCTCCACCCCTATGAATGATCTCCGAATAGGGGTGAGTGGGCTTGGGATGCAGCCTCTGACTGTTACACTGGACTATCATGGGAAAAAATGAGAATGTCAGTCAATTGCGTCCCATTTGACAGGAGAACAGGTACCTGTTACTCATGCTTAATGGACTTGAGTTTCAAAATGTTTATAGAAATATTTAATGAAATCTGCTGCCTTTGATTGCCCAGAATGGCATGTGGTTTGTTTTCTAAAGTCATCTAGCCCTCAATCTGCAAAAACTGCAGCTTGAGTTCAAATAATGAATCTAGGGGCTGTTTAAAACATTCTATACTTTTTGAAATAACCTTTTCCCTTAGGGATTAAGTTGTTCTTTCCTGGGAATTGTAAATAAATGAAAGACTGATTATGAAATTGTTGCTTTATACCACGCAGAAAGGGATTATGGTACAGAAGACTGATTCATGTCTTTTAAAAGGTACCTTTGTTGTTTGAAAAAGGTGAGTTTGCTTACGCAATTGTTAAGTCAGTGACAGGTTTAGGGAGCTGCTGCTTTCAAGACCTGGGGCTTTCTCAAAGACATTAAAAATCATCTGTCAGAAAATCAACTTTCTTATAAATGAAAGCACAATGAGAATATGATTAAGAAATCATGTGTATTAAAAGATATTCAGAAATGGGCTTTGATGAAATTAACAAAAACTTGGGGGGGGGGGTGAGTTAAGTAATAGTTTTAGCTGTTCCCTTAAAATAAGAATGTGTGTGTCTGTGTGCACCCATGTACCTGCTCCCACTCATTCTCCATGCAGAAAAGTCTCACCAGGAAGCTGAGAAATAATAATAATAATAATAATAATAATAATAATAATAATAATAATAATAATTTTATTTTTATACCCCGCCTCTATCTCCCCAAAGGGGACTCAGGGCGGCTTACATGGGGCCAAGCCCGAATAAAAACAATAGCAATATAAAACACAACAATAGACAAAAAACATGCACAATTATAAAAAATTAAACATTAGCCAGTAAAAACAAATGACAAGAGCTAATAAAAACATGGATTAAAATGGAGAGGTTATAAAAGTAGACTGGGTAAGGTGCACCATATAAATATTGTAAACACGAGGTGACTGATAAAGTGCTGCAAATTCTTGGAAGTGCAAATTGGGATGGGAATAGACCCTGTGTCTTTATCAAGTTGACATATGCAGACTGTGACACATCTTCTGATTTGTATACCTGCATGAAAATTAATAATGGAGAAAAAAACTAAATATTATGGTCATTGATGGTTTCCTTTAGGACTGTAATCTCCCTTCACATATGCAGCAATGAGGAAGCTTTGAGATTGCCACAATAGAGTATCAACAATAGACATACTTTTTTTCGTGTCAGGAGCGACTTGAGAAACTGCAAGTCGCTTCTGGAGTGAGAGAATTGGCCGTCTGCAAAGACGTTGCCCAGGGGACGCCCAGATGTTTTGATGTTTTTACCATCCTTGTGGGAGGCTTCTCTTATGACCCTGCACGGAGCTGGGATTTGTGTTTGTGAGCACTTTCATGCAGATAGAACAGCAGAAATACTAAAAAAAACATGTCATTCATCAATTTCCCTCCATCACTAATTTTATCATTGTCCACCTATGGAAATTGACCATAGAGTCACCATGGAAGGCCAAAAGATTCCAATATATGAGATTTTAATCAAATCCACAAATGTCTGACCAGCACAAATGGGGGATCAATGCATTTGCTGTGTTAGTATTTCTTTGGTAATTTTGCCTGATGGGTGTGTGAAGAATATCAGTAGGGTGATTTTACTGTTTTCGGTTCTACTGGAGTGGTGCTTGTATGTACCCTCCCCTCTGCTATTCTTTATCATAGGCCCTTAGGCGGGAATAGTAAATAATACTACAAGCATTTAACCTTTATCTTTTTGAAGTAAAATGACATGTAATGTGTGTACTGTTTTCATATGTAATTTATATTTATGTATTTTATTTTGAATATTTTTAAATGAATGTTTTAATGGGGTTTCTCTCTGAAATGTCAGGAGAGAATGCTTCTGGAACATGGCTACACAGCCCGGAAAACTCACAACAACCCAGTGATTCTGGCCATGAAAGCCTTCGGAAACACATCGAATTAGTCGCATTTTCTATGTTGAATGTTATATGTAATGTGCCATTTTAATGGCTTTAAACATAAAATAAGGAAATATCAGCAACTGTTGAAATGAAAAAAAAGGGAACAGGACAAAGAAGGGAAGGGAAATAAAGTTGTTGTTGTTGTTGTTGTTGTTGTTGTTGTATGCCTCTTTTTTTACTACAGAGATTAAAAGTGGCTTACAATTAAGCCAATGCAATACAATTTAAAACCTAAAAATATACAAACATTGAAATAGAATGAAAAGTTAATGGTATTAAAAACAAAGAGTTAAAATCCTTAAATTGGTTAAAAAGTTTAAGATAGAGTATCAATTTATCTCTTGTGACCAGCAAGAAAAATGTGAGGTCTACAGGGGCAATGCTGAAAAGCTGGTTGAGCTACGTAAATGGCTAGACAAGAGAGCAGGTACAATAAAGCAGACCTTCATAAAATAATGAGATGGCTTTTCAAACACAGGTATTTTAATTCAAGCGAGGGTCATCTGTTTCCTTTTTGTGCTCATTAAAAATGGTTGTAACACTCTAGTTGCATTCACTGAACTGTCTTGTTCTGTAGACAGCTAGGCAGTATTAAAAAAACACCTTTATGACTGCATAGTATGGAGAATTTAATAAAAAGGCACATATAAGATCATCACTACATTTTACCATGGTTTTCCTAAACACATGATCAATAACACAAATGAAAATGTATGTTTTCTTCTTATGTGTCCAAAAACTAGGTGCATTTTATCATATCTGTTAAATGAAATGAAACTTTATAGCCCGCCCTATCTCCCCGAATGGGCTTAGGGGGGTTTACAACAAAATAAACAATGGCAAACTTTCAATGACGACAGCAGTAACAAAAAACAAGTCCAAAAGAACAAAATAAATTATAAAAACAGCTTAAATAAGCAAGGCAATACATAGCACAAGCCATATAATTATAAACATATTAAATGTTTAGAATTATATGGCTTGAATGTGTAATAAAGCTCAGAAATTAAAAACATATGATGATAGCAGAACTTTTAAACATTCTTCCATGGAAGAGTCCTGAATTTTATTCGCCTGTAATGATGGAGATTAAGTTGGATATGAAGTATGGAAGAATACTTCAATAAATGATTACAGCTGTGAGAATTATTTATATTCAATGATGGGAAAACCCAACTGTGCCAACAAAAGAAGACTGGCTGGTGAAAATGTACAGGTTAGTAGAAATGGACAACCTGGCAAGACTGGGATACGTGTATTATATTTGTGAAACTAAAATGGGGATGCATTGCAACCTTGGCTTTTGATAGAGAAATGTAATTAGTACGAATGCAACAAAGATAGTACATAATGGAAGTTCAAATACAACTTTGATAAAGGAGAGGGTATATTGTTAGCCTTTCCTGTGTTTCTTCTGTGTAATGTGTAGTGGTGTGATCGTTTTATAATTGTATGGTTTTATATCTTAAAGCAGAATATGGTTAAAAGGAAACATAGAACAAAGTTAGAAAAGCTAATAAAAAAGTAAAGGCAAAATAGTAATTTACGACATTCTAAAGAATAGTTAAAGTGTAATAATAATTATTATAACCAGGCAATAGTCAAATGCCAAAAAATTCAAAGACAGAAAAGTCTTTGCCGACTTGCAAAAAAAGAACAGAAAGGGTTCAATATACCTTCACAGGGGAGGGAATTCCACAGCAGCAAGAAATAAGTGCTTCTGATGGTGGTAGGACTAAGAGAGAGAAGTCCCTTGAAGATCTTAACACTCATATGAAGACAGGCTTGTATTGAGAGATACAGGGTACATCTCGACATAGCTTGAAATCTGAGACTGGTTCAGTGTAGCGTTGCTCCAGATTGGTTCTAAATGGGCTGTTGTGATGTCTCATGGGCCTTGTAGTCCCGTTCCTAGTACTATTGTGGCAGACGAAGAGGAAAACATGGGATTTCCACCGGTTCAGCCAGAATCGGAGCCTCTGCACCTGGAGGATGTTTGCCCTCAAGAAGTCAGCCAAACAAGCCTTGGGCAGAATTCTCCCCCGTTTTCTCGAAAGGACAATTATAATAGAGATAGAGGAGCGAGGGAGGCGAATCGCCGGAGCGCCAGAATCGCAGCCAAACAATTAGCTGATTAAGTCTGCTTCCCTTGGGAAATTCTAAGGAGTCATGCATCTGGACAGAGTTGGGTTTCACTTCTAGTTCTCCAGGGAAAGTGTTCTTCTGGCGGGAAACGAGACCCTATTTAGGTGTTTTGCCGCGGAGGAAACCTTGCGGAGTCAATTCGTCAGCTTGAGGAGTGAGATCGTGTGTAGACTTCGTACTCCAGTTCCCTGTTTCCCGGATCAAGTTTCCAGCCTTGCCTTGTTCCACGGACTTCTATGGACTCAGTTCTTGTTTCATGTTTGCCTTGTTTCAAGTTTGATCTTGCCAAGTTTCAAGTCTTGCCTTGCCTTGCGTTTTAACACGGACCTTGCTTCCTAGTTTCAAGCCTTGTTTTCCAGTTTCCTTCGGATTTACCTTAAGCCTCGAAAGACTATGGACAATTCCCCACACTATTGCTTGCCAAATAGTGTGTGTTTCGGTCAAGTGGATTATAACTTTGGACTCTAATATCACATATTGGACATTGATTTCCTGGACTATATTTGACCTTTCCTGAAAGGTCTACTTCTGAACTATATTCTTCACTTGTTTTTATTGACTTTATATATTCCTATAATAAAGATATTAGATAGAATCCAGCCTCTGCGCATGGTTATTGGTGTTCTGTAGCCTGGGTCCTGACAGCTGTATTGCTTGCCTTTATCCTGCAATAGTGGCAGGATGGTGTCCAGACTGTCCGACTAGGTTGAAATTGGTTCAGCCCCACTAGATGGTGACTTTATCTTGGATATCATCTGTCACTACTTCTGGACTGCTACAGGGATCTGATGAGCTCCTGGCATTTGTTGTGAATTTTTGTTGACGTAGGAAAAGTTACTCATAGAACTACTAGGGGAAATATTTGAGGGGGGTGAGGGATTCCCACTCCTTCTCCTTTGCCATGTGTGTGCCTTTGCTAATTTCAGCAAAGACACCTGGAGCTCTTGTAACAGTCTACTGTAGTGACAGGAGGGTGACAGGGTGACAGGGGCCCAATCCTTTTACCTGAGCCACAGAGTGTAGGGAAAAGGGATAGAGCCAGCGCTATCCAAACTAACCTGAAGTACAGGGCTAGTCTGCAGCTTGCTAAAACTCCAAAGTGTTCCCCGACCTCTTTTAATGCAAGATAAAACCAAGTTTTGGGGGTTTTTTTAACTTTGAGTTTTTACTTTGGGAAGTCCCTAGACATTGTGTGGTCATCCAGGAATAATTTCTGGTCTCATGCAGTATAAACTAATCCATTGTCTTTTGGATAGTCTGGAACTGAGTCATACATGGCTTATATAAAATCATAACCAGTTCTCTGAACTGTACCCAGAAACTATGCCTGATTAAGAAAAAGAACAGGAAACACTATGTAAAAGTGGGATATAAATATGTATTAACTTTTAAAAAGAAACATCCTCTCCCTTTTGTTAATTTGGAATATTCCAATAGTTTTGTTTCTTCTGTAAACTCACAGGACTGTATATTGCATCTAGAACCATTATCCTAATTATTATAGCATCACCTGCTAGATTGATATGTAAATCTGGTCAGATGGCACCTTCTATCAAATGACGGCAATATTTATCAAAAGAGTCTGTCTTAGTGATAAGCTTATCAACTATCATAAGCTTATCACTTAGCAACTATCATATCATTTCCCTGTATATGTTAGGTTTTAATATAGCACTCAATAGCCTTACTGACTCATGCTGAATAAAAATTCAATTTAATAAAACTGAACATTGTGAGTAAATTTTGCTTTTCAGGAAGACTGACTTTTCATTTCAGTGTGGCTGCATGGTGTAGTCAAGCACAAAATTTTGCTGTCAGAGTCTACAGCTGATATGAATAGCTGCCACACACTAAAATGCATTTTGAAAGTGGAAACTGAGGTCATTTAGGTAGCTCTCAATATGTATAATATATAAAACAGTGTGCCCTTGGAATCCAGTGGGTTTTGGTTCCAGGGCCCCATAGTTATCAAAATCCATGGATGGTCAAGTTTCATTACATACAATGGCACAATAAAATAGTGTCCTTATATAAAATGGAAAAATCAAAGTTTGCTTTTTGGATTTTTTTGGGGGGGAGGGATATATTTATAAACCATAGATGGTTGAATATATAAAGCATATTCCAATATTCTATATTAAATATTGCATACAATTAAAAGCTCTTCTGCTCTTCAGCGGTCTCCCAAAACCCATTATCTAAAGCCAGGAATGCTAAGTAAAGTTTTGACTATTTTTTTGTAGGCATTTCTTTATCAATGTTGATATGAAGACAAGATAAGTTGTTATCGTTTGTTGAGTTCTACATAAATGAAAAACAAAAGATGCCCAGCATCCTATTAACCCCAATAGTTGAATGGTGAGTTAACACAAGTAAATCCTATAGATAGAACAGGCCTACTCCAGTTAGGACTAAAATCAAGATTTATTATATTTTTAAAATTAGATGACCTAAAACAAAATAAATAAAATGAGCTGCTGTTTAAGGCATGAGGCAAGGCATGTTGTGTGTGTGTGCATATCTGTGTAAGTGTGATTCTGCTCACAAATGAAGGAGAAGAGATTAGAGTTGTGCATGGAATTCATTTCTCCCATTTCCTTTGTTTCTTTCATTCCTTTCTGTATTTGGGGAGGATGTAATGGGAATCCCCCTCCCTGTACGAAAATCAGCTGGACATGAAAGTAAGTGGGAGCTGATCCTGGCTTCAAGCCTGCTTTTCAGCATCACAGTTTAATCTTTTTTTATTACTCCCCCAACAAATAAAAATTAAACCTGAATTCCCTGAAAACTGCTCTCCTCTTCCAGGAGGTCATCGCTTTTCCTTACCTGGAAGTGGGAAGCCTCCTTAAAATGCCTTGGAATGGAAAGAGTGTGTGGCTGGCTGGCGTGGTGTAGCCCAGGGAGAGAAAGTGCATGTGCCTACAGCAAAGTGTTTTCCAGAACTTGCCTCTTTGTCTTGGAAAGAATGTGTGTGTGAGGCGTGAAGGCCCAGAAAACATATGCCTGCCAGTGCCTGCAGCTGAGTACCTCATCTAGAGTAAGAAACAGAACATGGCTCCTTGCCTTGGACTGAGAGAGCATGTGTGGCATGCAAGCCCAGAAAACGTGTGTGCCTGCCAGTGCCTGCAGCTGAGTGCCTCCTCTAGCATAAGAAACAGAACATGGCTCCTTGCCTTGGAAAGCGAGTGTGTGTGTGGCGCGCAGGTCCTGAAAGTGTGCGCACCTGCCAGTGCCTGCAGCCAAGTGCCTCCTCTAGAGTAGAAAGAAACAACAGGTAAGAAGAAGCCTCCTTAAAGCACATGGGAAGGGGAGCCTGGGAAGCCCTCTCCCATAATGGGCGGATAGAAAATGGATCTTTCAGCACCCCAGATTGTAACAGTTCTAAAAGTTCAGATCACTTTGTCTGAGTGTGTTGTCAGTTCACACATTGCATAGTAGACTAAGCTGCTTAATTTCACCACACCATAATTTCGTGAAGATGAACTATGTATCTATAAACTCATGAGGGTCAATGTTTTCTTTCCTACAGAACTTGTAATAATGGAAATGTGAATTTTCTCACAATGACCTTTGCACAAAAGATGTTAGGCAACAGTGTGGGGAAACAGCTTAGTTGCACTAAGACATTTGCCAAATGAAATATGAATAGTTAATCAGGAGGAAAATTATTTTCCTCTTTGTATTCCAGTTAACACTGCCTAATATTTAGTGATGCAGCCATGCATTCCTGAAGGTGACAGCAACAATCTCAGAAACATATTAAGTCTCCTTAGTAAATTGTCTTATGTTATCAGAAAATTGCTAGACTTGCAGAGTTTATTTCAAGGGGGACTCTGAATACTGAAGAATAGCGGTTTGTACAATGGTGCTAAGGTTGCCCAAGAATTTCATTGCAGTTCATTTTTGATAAGATTTTTACCAGCATTCATTCACATATTTCTTCATCATTGTGATATGAGGATTTAAACATTTAACTTTGAAACATAAAGATCTGAATCCCTTAATATTCAATCAAGTTACTCCAGGATTAGGGTTGTGTTTAATTTGTTTTCTGAAAAGTTCCACATCTTCTAACATCTTCAAATGCCAACAGAGCAGGCAAGAACAGCACGGTTTTCTCCATGTTGGGATTGGCTATACATATTAAATTTGGTTTGTTTCCATTTGTATTGGAAAAAAATTCCTGACCAGTGCTGTGTTAGTGCTGTGGAAAACATCCTACATATATAATCTTTCACACAAAATATGTCCTGAACGGCAAATAGTCTTCAAAAGCTATATATTTTTCAATGCCTTTCTCATGGAGAATGTAAAAAAATGGCTAAATTATTAAATCTTGCCTGTGGCAACAAAATGCATGAAGCTTTATATCCCTAAGGCAGAAGAAAATGTGTAAACAATCACGCTAAAAACCTGACAGCTGCCTAGGATCTTAATTCAAGTGGTGCTAAAGGGATTTCTTGCCTCAAAATATACTTGTGTTATGACCTGCAGAATTCCATGGGTGTGTGGGATATTAAAGTGTTGAATTTCTCTCCAGGACATTAAAAAACTATTCCCCTGGAATCTCTGCCTCTGAAATGTTTTAGATAATGCTGCTACCAAAGGCCTCTCCCTGAACTATTTTAGGAGAGGTTTCCCCACAGAAAAAGTAAGTTGGGGGGGCTGGGAGCTTTGGGTCCAGAAAAAGAGCCACGAAGGCAACATATGCTGCAGAGCCTGCACTTTCTCCATCCCTGGTTTGTGTGTATATACCCCCTTCTTCCATCTTGTTCTTGATTGGAAAAATCCGTTAAGTTTTTTCATGTCAAAAACATTACATAAACAAGTTTAAAACTGGTAAAATAAAGGGAACACAAGCAGCTAAATGATTTTAGACCAAAAACGGGCAACAGCGACTGCATTGTCTGTAGCTTTAAACAGTTCTTCCTCTGTGCATGAGGCAGGGCACTGTGGGCAAGCATATAAATGCTGAGTTGTTTGTTCTGCTACACAGTCGCACAAGGTGGAAGATTCTTTTAGATAGTGCCATTTAGCCAGGTTGTTTTTTGATCTGCCAACTCCACTTCTAAGTCTGTTCAAGGACTTCCAAGTTGCCCATTCTTGGTTTGCCCCAGAAAGAAGACCCTCTTGGAGGGCCATCCAGTTGGAATTGTCTGATTTTGCTTCTCACAGGGATAATCTTGCTGTTGCTGGAGGAACATTTAGAGGAGAGGTGGTTCTCATGAAACTGTTCCTTGGTTTAAGTCTACTGCGAGGAGCCTGATAGCCATACAGTGGTGGCTTTTACAGTGTTCAAACTTATTTCTCTTACAGTTAGCAGTAACTTCCCACCACACATCAGGAGAGGCAATGCCAGCTAGCTTATAAATTCTATCAGCAGGTGTAGGTTTAAGACATCCTGTGATTATTCTATGTCTCATTCAGTGCTATATTCACCTGCTTCGTGTGGGCAGATTTATGCCTGACGGGGCAGGCATACTCAGCATTTGAGTAGGACAAAGCCATGGCTGATGTTCTTACTAAGTTTGGGCCTGCACACCATGCACTATTAGTAAGTTTCCACAGGATGTTATGGCATGCAGCTACTTTTTGCTTGGTATTCACACATTGTTTCCTAAATGTTAATGTTTGGTCTAAGATGACGCCGAGATATTTAGGGTGGGAACAGTGTTCCAGCTATTGGACTTCCTAGGTGATCTCCCATTTCCCGTTGACTCCACAATTACATAAATGGAAAGCACACACACATTTATTTATTTATTTAATTTATATACCTCTCTTCTCCCCCGGGGGACCCAGAGTGGTTTTACACAATGGCAGAATCAAATGCCACATACAATACAACAAGCAGTAAAAACCAAAAATAAAACACGAACAAAAGCTGGTATCCAAATCAAATTAAAACAATTAAAACCATGTGACCATTACAAAAGGGGAAGTTTCGAGCCAAAGTCAGAGCCAGTCCGCGTTCAAATCAATATTAATTCATAGAATCCATCAGGTCATATCAGCTCATATCTTAGGATGGGGCAAATGCTTTATCCCATAGCTAGGTCTTCAGCTGCTTCCTAAAAGACATCAGTAAGGAGGTTTCCCTAATCTCCCTTGGCAAGGAGTTCCACGGCTACGGAGCCACCACTGAAAAAGCCCTGTCTCTCATCCCCGCCAACCGCACCTGTGACGGCGGCTGGATCGAGAGCAGGGCCTCGCTCGAAGATCTTAATCTGTGGGACAGCTTGTAGGGGGAGATACATTCTGAGAGGTAAGTTGGACCAGAGCCATTTAAGGTTTTGTAGGCCAAACCCAGCACTTTGAATTGTGCCCAGAAGCTAACAGGCAGCCAGTGGAGCTGCTTCAACAGAGGAGTTGTATGCTCCCTGAATGGTGCTCTGGTTAGTAACCTGGCTGCAGAACGTTGGACTAATTCCAGCTGCCAGTCTTCAAAGGCAACCCCATGAAGAGTGTGTTGCAAAAGTCCAAATGAGATGTAACAAGAGCGGGGACCACTGTGGCCAAGTCAGGCTTCCCAAGGTATGGGTGCAGTTGGCACACAAGTTTGAGTTGTGCGAAGGCCCCCCTGGCCCTGGGGTGTTCTGTGGGTAGATGATCCTTGAGTGCTGTTTGGGGAAGGGCTTGTTTGGAGGGCTCCTGAAGGGCTTGGGTGTTCATTTTGCGCCTTATATTTCTTCCTCGGAGTCTGCATTTGGGGGCGATCTTGATAGCCATCGTGGATTGGATTAACCTGTGGTCTGTCCAGCAGTCATCAGCACCTGTCATGGCTCTTGTGAGAAGCACATCGTGGCGGTCTCTGGCACGTGTAATTACATAGTCCAAGAGCTGCCAATGCTTTGACCGGGGGTGCTTCCATGATGTCTTGAGCTTGTTTTTCTGGCGGAAGAGTGTGTTGGTGATGACAAGGTTGTGCTCTCCGCATTTGGTGAGAAGCAAGATGCCATTCGAGTTGCTGTTTCCGACCCCGTCTTTTCCTATGATCCCTGGCCACAGGTTGGAGTGCCGTCCAACTCTTGCATTAAAGTCCCCCAGGAGGATGATTTTGTCCTCCTTAGGTATCTCTGATAGGATGGTGTCTAGCTGACAATAAAAATTTTCCTTGATGTCTTTGTCAGCATCTAGTGTTGGTGCATAGACACATATGATGGTTGCCTGTTGGTTTTTGGCAAGGTTAATTCGGATGGTTGAGAGTCATTCGTCAATGCCAGTGGGTATTTCAGTCAGGTGCTTCACCAGGTATTTCTGATAGCAAAGCCAACTCTGTGTATTCTTCGTTCTTCTTCAGGCAGTCCCTTCCAGAAGAAGGGGTAGACTCCTTTTTCTTCCTTCAGCTGTCCCTCTCCTGCTCTCCAGGCCTCCTGAAGTACTGCTATGTTGATGTTAAAGTGTCCCAGCTCCCTTGCAATGATAGCAGTCCTGTGTTCAGGGCATTCACTGTCAGTGTTATCCAACAGTGTCTGTACGTTCCATGTTCCAAAGTTCATTTCTCTTTTTTGGCCGCAGAGTGGTGACCCCTCTGGATGTGGCAGTCCAGTCAGGGATAAGAGAGGCAGACTATATTTGGGGCACCTTTTCTAGCCCCTTCCCTGTGTGGGGTGAGCAGAGCGGATCCTAAAAAGGGCTGCTCAGTCATGGATACAGCTGCCAGACTACTCGACTGCCTCGGTCCTTGAGGTAGAGCGACTGAGTCTGTATCCACCACCCATGTGCCAGTCTGTGACTAGGGGCTTCCAGATTTCACAGTCCTGTCCCGTCGCCACTCGCTGATTGCCATGGGACTTTTGTTGGTTTGTTTTTATTTTTGTTGGAAGACGCCTGTGTGTGATTTTTTTTTTTTTAATGCGTGGAGGTCGGTGCACGGCCGGTCAACACACAGTCTTCACAGAGTGAGGTCCCAGCCAGTGGCATGATTAACATGACGACGGTGGCTTCTCAGACTTTTGCAGCCTTCTTCCGCCTTCACTGCCATTGTAACATGTACCATGTTATCCTCCGCCTACTCAGCCGTTGAGGTCTTAGGGTCTTTGGATTGTTCTTGGTCTGGATCCTCCCCTCCTGGGAGTTGTGCCCTCAGGTGCATTGGAACATGCAAGCCCCCTCACCACGGCAAGGTGACAATCCATCGAGGGGGATTGAATCAATTGAAGGGAGATATTGACAAGCTGGAATGTGTCCAGAGGAGGGTGACTAAAATGATCAAGGGTCTGGAGAACAAGCCCTATGAGCAGCGGCTTAAAGAGATGGGCATGTTTAGCCTGCAGAAGAGAAGGCTGAGAGGAGATTTGATGAGGGCCATGTATAAATATGTGAGAGTATGTTATAGGGAGGAGGGAGCAAGCTTGTTTTCTGCTGCCTTGGAGACTAGGACGCTGCTTCAAACTACAGGAAAGGAGATTCCACCTGAACATGAGGAAGAACTTCCTCACTGTGAGAGCTGTTCAGCAGTGGAACTCTCTGCCCCAGCGTGTGGTGGAGGCTCCTTCTGTGGAGGGTTTTAAGCAGAGGCTGGGGCTTTGAACGTGATTTTCCTGCTTCTTGCCGGGGGGTTGGACTGGATGGCCCACGAGGTCTATCCAACTCTATGATACTTAAATGGTAAATTTCAAGTCATTTTAGTATGTCTTTTTCAATTCTAAAACAGAATTTTCTTTCTCTTCAGAGTTATTGTGACACTAAGCATTATAAACAATTTGTAAATTAAAAATTACGTGCCAGGAGGTGGAGGGCCAGGAGTGATTTTGCTCCAGGATCCCAAAAGTGTGAGATGACTTTGGGGACTGACCCCTGAGTTGTCCCGGGACTATCTGGGGGTCAGTCCCCACAGGGCCAATGCCCCATTAGACCCAGACCTTTCATGAAGGCCCGGATCTATTGGGTATCTAATTAATTCAGGACAAAGCAGGGTTTACATACTTTGTCCTGAATTAATATGCTTTTATCTGAGGTGCTGTTTGACGCCTTAGGTAAAAGCCCGACAGGCCCCACATATTGGTCTGTCTGGAAGCACCATGGGATAAGCAAATAATCTGGGATCAGATCCTAAGAAAAAGGGCAGTGTAGATCCAGCCTCAGAAGAAAGTGAGGAAATAACTAACTCTCTTAAAATCTGTTATTTCCCACAAAGTTGACCCCTGGAGTTTTGCTTGTGTTTCAAAAATGCTTTTACAGAATAAGGGACAAAATGACTTTTCTCCCATCTGTGTCACATCTGTGTATATCCTTGTAATTCAGCTCAGCTAGTGTTTTCACATTTGTAATATATATTTGAGGCTTCATGCTGTCAACTGCCACTATTAGATGGAAAGTACCACAGACCTAATTAAATCAGTAATGGGTTTTCCACTCCTATACTCTCTGAGTGACAGTTTAATAAGGAATTCCAATGAGAATGTATAAACCACAACTAAACTTCATCTTAACAAGATATGTTTCATGCATTCTGAAAATGAGGTGTAAAGGCAGGTGATGCTTAATATTTCCCACAGCAAATCATTCTGATTCATTTGAATTTTGAATCATGGTTACCACTTCCACTTAGAAAGGGTTCTTCTGTGTATGCTTTCACTAGTAGTTTGCTTCCTAAAAGTCAGAACTGACTTAATGCATTATCGTGTACTCTTCACTTTCTTGAGCCACAAGAAGGTCTGGTGCCAGGCATCAAACAATCCATCAATAGATCACAAAATGAGAGCTTATGTGGGCATAAGAGATTGTATAGTTCTCCATTCACCCGGATATCCTCAGGGATATCCCTTTCCAAGTTGGATATGCCCCTGGAAATCTTCACCCTAATAAGCATTCAGCCACTTGCCCATCCTCAAAACTGAATCTAGCTCAATAGTGAAAGAGTTGGGTTTGTGTGTGTGGAGGGGGGGGGGGATTTCCAAAAAGGAAAAAAAAGGCATTCAAAAAGGTATTGCAGCAGCAGCAGCAATAGCAGCAGTCAGCAGACCAGAAGCTTCTAGTGCCAGCAATAGATCAATTGAGCTTAAGCAATTCAGGAGCCTAGTCAAGCTTGTAAAAGTTATAAAAGATGTTATTCAAAGAACTACATATGTAGATAGAATAGTTAACAGGGCCTACCTATCTAACTAACTCACTCACATCAGACATCTTGTCTCTCCTTGCTCACAGGAGAAAAACAAAAGAGGACTCAAGGGCTTGCCATATGCTCAGAAAAAGAGGTGCCCTTAGGAAGTATCAGTTTAATAAGGAAAATGATAGGAGAGAGAAAGGAAGACAGGCAGAAAAAGAGGCTAATGGGGGAAGGGCTTTTCCCTGCCTATTTTAGGACCTCATCAAGATGGAGGGGGGGAAGTAAAGAAAACTGAAGGGAACTGTCTTAAACAGTCCCGCAGAGGTGGTTCAACCACCAGGCCAACTAGGCAGTTGCCTGTGGCGCCATCTTGTTGTGGGCGCCATCGAGGCAACTCCTGTCTCCTGCAGCTTGCCTCCACAAGGTATTGAACTGCTTTTTCTGTTGACTTGTTGTAAAACATGATGTTTGTCAAATTAAGCATTAAATTTGATGTTTTATAGGCTTTTCCTTAATCCCTCCTTATTATCCAACATTTTTGCTTATCCATCGCTTTTATTTTTCAGTGATTGGTTGGGGGGGGGGCGCCAAAATTCTGTTCGCCTACACTTGAAAAATACCTAGGGCCGGCTCTGCGGTCCCCTCCTATCTTTCCTCACCTTTAGGGATGGTCAGCCATTCCACGTGCTTATGGCACCTTTCTCCATCTTCTCCCTGCTTTCCTCCACATTCTGCTGCTTGAAGCCTGGTAACACCCAACTCCTGGAGATGGGCTTCAGACGTTGTTTCCATGTACTGAAGAAACCAGAGCCCCATGAATTCCCACAGGAAGTGCCCTCAGATCATGTGATGTCCTCCATGGGACACATAGGGAGCTCCGTTCCCTAGGCACATGGAAACAGTGCCTAGCAGCCATCTTATGAGGTTTACAAGTTTGTACAGGATGTGTTTGAGTTCCAACAGAAAGTACTCACAGTTGTGGCAAAGAGGGAGTAACAAACAATTGTAGACTTAAATATTGGTCTAAGCATAAATGCAACATTGTCCTGCCTGCATGTTCATGGCACAGGAACAGGAAGGATGGGAAGACTATGAACCATAAATATCTGGACGTACATCAGGGAGATATATTAATCCACAACAGCACATGGCAGCATAGGGAGGGTCTGATCCCTGATTATCTGCTTTGAACTGGATTATAAGAGTCTACACTGCCAGATAATCTGGGATAAGAAGATAATTTGGGATGAGATTCTGGTATATAGGTCAGTGTATATCCAGACACAAAAAAATGGATGTTATAGGACATTCGAGGATGGGTTTACACTGAAATGCTGAAGCAATCATTCTTGCAAAACTGGTAGTAACACTTATGGCCTTGTCCTTACATTTCTGTCAGTAAGTTCTTTAAATAATTAATTTGCAGCCAGAACAAACCTGAGGGCGTGTTCTCACATTTTGAAAACTAACGTGTTGAGTGTTGGATTTAGTGAATTAATTGGTCACACTGCAGATGATTCCATGGAAAGAGGTCATTGGATTGCTCTATCTTCTAACCACATCCCAAACAAACTGTGTGAATAAAAACACATCTAGTTATTGTAAATCTATGCAACCTTTATCTCAGCACATCTAAATGATGGTGGCAATTAGCCCTTAAAATCGGTCAGTTATAATATAATAGTCAATTACAAGTTATGTATTAAAATGGAGCAAAACCTACTATGTCTTCAATCTCCCCTGCCTGTTTTGTATTAGGCCTTAATGAATAAAAATGTAAATTACTGTTTTTCAGTTAATAACCTCATTTGAAATAAAAAGGCTTCAGTCAGAGAGACCAAAGAACATAATAACATTTCATTAGGACCCTTAATTTGGATCATCATTAGCAACACCTTGGATTAATCTTGTTGGAGGTGGTTGGATTGTTTAGATCTCCAGATTTTAACTGGATTAAACTAGGTGACACTTCCCATGATTCCATAGCATTGAGCCACGGCAGTTAAACTCCTCTAAAAGTAGAGTTTAAAATAACAACAACAACAACAACAACAACAACAACAACTTTATTATTGTATCCTGCCCCATCTCCCCGAGTGGACTTGGGGCGGCTCACATGGGGACCAAGCCCGACAACATACAAAAAAATAAATAAATTAAATGCAATCCAATCACAATAAATTAATACGTAATTATAAAAACACACCATCACACAATAAAAATGTGGCCGAAGGCCAAGAGTGACATAATGGCACGTCAATCTTCAGTCTTGAGGAGAAGGATAAATTTGTAATTGGGCATTATCTTGGGGGAACTAATAACATGGGGCAGAGATAAAGTGCAGAAGGCTAGGATATAGGTGGGGGTGGGGACTCAATCAGTTGTTCATCTTAATCAAAGGTAGCTTGAAAAAAACAGGTTTTCAAATCTTTTCGGTATGAGGTCAGAGTGGAAGTTAATCTTATTTCTCTCAGAAGAGAGTTCCAGAGCCGGGGGGGGGGGGGGGGGGGGAAGCACGACTTAGACAAATCCCAAGTTCTATTCCTCAGATGTAAACCTTTTCTGTCAATTTCTAAAGAAATTTGTAACTTTTAAAAATGCCTTTTACCCAAAATCACCAGCAGTCAAATGAAGTCACACCCTTATCCCACTTACAAAATTTATAGTATTATCAGTACTACTCAATCTATTCTTGCTGCTCAGTATTTTTAATTTCTGCATTATTAGCACCCATCAAGGAATCAATGTTGATGAAAGACAGTATAGAAATACACAAAATGTAATGTTGATCCTTAAGAATCTAAATCATATTTGCAATCCATAAAAAAATAACTTTTCAAGTCTTTTCATAATTTTGTATCACAAAATATAAACAGATCAATAATATTTAAATTCACAGCTTCAATGATTGACTCAGACTGCTTCCACACAAAGGAAAAATCTGGTCCAACCCAGGTTTAACAAATCTGGGTCTGGACGGACTTCTGCCCCCACACTGGCTTGAAAAACCTGCACTTTTGGTGGGGAGGGGAGGAGTGTATATGCCCTTCTTGAACCTTCCCCAAAACTTCCCTTTTTTGCTCCTCGCCCTCCGCTTCTTTTGGCATGTCAATTCTACATGCCAGGAGACCTCTGGCAGCAATGTAATGGTGGCCTAGTAAGTTATTTTCTCCTTTTGGAAGGGTTTTAAGGAGTTTCTGGGGAGGGGATTCAGCCCAGAAAGCCCACAAGGTCAGTGCGGACTGACCCCTCTGTAATCCCAGGACTGCCAAAGAGGCAGTCCAGGCAGGGTCCATACTGGATCAGATCCAAGTCTTTCAGGAAGACCCAGGTCTAATTCAGTATCTAATTAATTCAGGACTAAGCAGGGTTTTCCTGCTATGTCCTGAATTAATTTGCTTTTACCTGAGGACCCACATTTTGGGTGCTGTGTAGATGCACCCAAAGGCCCCTTCCATACAGCTATATACAATCTCACATTATCTGCTTTGAACTGGGTTATGGCAGTGTGGACTTATATAACCCAGTTCAAAGCAGATATTGTGGATTATCAACCTTGATACTCTGGGTTATATGGCTGTGTAGAAGAGTCCTAAAATAGTATCAGATCCCAGTCTAGCTGCAAAAATAATCCAAAGCTAACTAGAAATAGTGATACTATCAAATAATACTCCAAAACACCATTAAACTGCAAGAGAGTTTGAAAGCAATGAGACAAGAAGCTGGAAACTTCACTTGAAAAAAACTAATTTTATAATTATTATAGTTTGGGCAGCTAAACAAAATAATCTGAAAAAGGAAATTGCTCAAATTTCTCACACCAGATGTCTTATAAATGCGATAACAGGCTATTTAATTCTCTTTGAAATTTGATAAGTGAGGAATTTTGGACTAGGAAGCTGATAAGTACATTCTCAATGGCTTTCTGCTCATTTCCTTTATTACTGCAGATACTTGAAGTACAATGAAACCATGGAAATGCCCACTTCTATTATTTGCACAAAGAAGTCATGTTCTCCAAAAAGTCATAACAGAGACAAATGAAAAACAGATTTAATAAGTGTTTGTAGCTAGATTATGGAAATTTTTAAAGGATATAACAGAAATGCTTTTACTTAAAGCCCACTTTTAGTTTACAAGGGTATATTGTAGCACCTTAGAAACTAACTGTGAGTTTGGAAATCTAAGCTTCCATTGATGTATCTAAGAAAGCTGACTCAGCTACACTGTACAATTTGACACGGTTTTAACTGCCTTGGCTCAATGCTATTGAATTATGGGAGTTATAATTTTACAAGGCATTTAGCCTTCTCTGCCAAAGAGTGCCAGTTCCTCACCAAACTAGAACTGCCCTGGTTCCATTGCATTGAGCTGTGGCAGATAAAGTATTGTCAAACAGCCACAACTCAATTGTAGAAGTAATCTACAAAGCAGATATATTCTCACAGTTATTAAAAGTATATGCTACCAACTTTGCATACTAAAATTCCAGGCTAACGTTGCTATGTCTTTGATTTCTATAGCATATTTTTGCTTTTCTCTATGATTGCAAAATATGCTGGTGATCATAGATGATACTGATTGACTGACATAAGGAGGAAAACATATGCAAGCAGAGATACCACATCACCACCCTTTTAGTTCAGTAACATGGCATTGGGGAGAAGAAATTGTGCATGGATTATGTACTTTATTGGTCTTTTTCAACAAGTATACAGGTTAGTCAGAAGTCCAAGAACAGTGAGAGACCAGACATGGTTTGCATCTATTATTTCAGAACCTGATAGAAGAAAATATTATGCCATTGTTCTGTCTTTTAAGGAAATCTTGTTAAAAGTACAAGTTGGTTCTGTCAACCTATACAATCTATCAGTAATCCTCTCAGGATATCACTCCTCTTAATATTCCTTCAGCAATAGCAAGGTTATCCCTCTGGGCAGAAATATAAGGCAATTCCAACTGGATGGCCCCCTATGAGGGTCTTCCTCCAGGGGCAAACCAAGAATGGACAACTTGGAAGTCTCTCAACAGACTCAGAAGTGGAGTGGACAAGGTCAAAAGATAACTTGGCAAAATGGCACTATCTAAAAGAATCTTTCTTCCACCTTGTGTGACTGTGTAGCAGAAAAAACAACTCAGCATCTATATGCTTGCCCACTATGCCCTGCCTCATGCACAGAGGAAGAACTGTTTAAAGCTACAGACAATGTGGTTGTTATTGCCTGTTTTTGGTCTAAAATTATTTAGCTGCTTGTGCTCCCTTTATTTTATCAGTTTTATATTTATTTATTTATGCAATGCCTTTGACAAGAAAATAAATAAATAAATCCTCTCAGGATGTCCTGGAAGGAAGGAAGGTATGCCTGGGGTGGAGGGGAGGGCTGACACCCATTCAGTAACACGTCTAGCCACTGCCCTTCCAGACAGTGCTGGTGGGTAATATCAGTGAGGAGAAAAAGGGAGGCTATCATAAGATTGGGCGAAGGCACATGGGCAAAGCAAGTGCAAGCCAGGCAAGGGTGGCTGGGAAGCTGGTTTGGAGAACTTGGTAGTTTGTGCTAAATAGGTGGCAACAGGCAGCCAGGTCTTAAATCACCTACCACCCCACTCTATCACATGTTGTGTTCCAATGCCCTGTGCCTGGTCTCTCAACATGGAGGCCATCAAAAGCATAGTCTTCCTGCAGCATTATTCATTGCATAGTCCAAGTCTATTATTTCTAGATTTTTCCCCTGATGGGTTAGGAGAAAAATGCGATTGAATAGGAAATACCACATTAATGCAATTCTAATGCACACCTTTTTTGGCGAAATTGCTCTGCCAAAATTGGGGTGTGCATTAGATTCACATAATGTGTTTGCCTCAATCTATGGCCTCCTTGCCAGGAGGACTCCCAAACTGCGGATCGTGTCCTCAGGGGGAGTGCTAGCCCATCGAGCACAGGTTGCCACCCTATACCACAATCAGCCTCCCAACTGACTAGGAAGACCTCTGTCTTGTCTGAATTAAGCTTCAGTTTGTTAGCCCTCATCCAGCCCATCACAGCTGCCAGGCACTGGTCCAGGACCCAGGCAGCTTCCTTGGTTTTAGATGAAAATGAGTAATAGAGTTGTGTGTCATTTGCACAAAGATTGCACCAAACTCCAAAACTCCGAATGACTTTACCCAGCAGTTTCATACAGATGTTAAAAAACATTAGGAATAGAACTGAATCTTGTGGAACCGCATAGGGTTCAAATGGTTATCCCCCAGCATCACCATCCGGGACCGATCGTCCAATTATGAGTAGAGCCACTACAAAAAGGTGCCCCTAAGTCCCATCCCGGAGAGACAGCCCAGAAGGATACCATGGTCGATGGTATAGAAAGCCAATGAGAGATCCAAAAGAGCCAACAGGGATACACTCCCCATGTCTAGCTCACTGCGGAGGTCATCCACCAAGGCAATCAAAGCTGTCTCTGTCCCGTCCCTATGCCTTTTCTTTCTCCCTTTCCTTCTTGCATCTTCTTTCCATTCCCTTTCCCTCTCTATGTCTCCTTTCTCAAATACCTTCTTTCTCTCCCTCCACCCTTCCTTCTCTATGCCTTTTCTTTCTCCCTGTCCTTCTTGTGCATTCTTTCAATTCCCTTCCCCTGTCCCTGCCTTTTCTTTCTCTCCTTCCTTCTTGTACCTGCTTTCCATTCTCTTTCCCATTCTCTGCCTTATCCTTATCAGCCTGCTGAGAAGATAAGATATCTTTCTCAGCCTGGTGAGAAGAGGGAATCTGACCATTTCCTAGTTGCTATCAGCACTCAAAATCTAGCATAGAGTGGGTTATGCAGCTCTCAAGGTGGTGCTAAAATGAAATTCCGCTTTCCCTCTGGGAGTTGCAGTTCCACAGTTTCTTGAAAGACACACAGTTCTCAGTCTTGATCTGGGAAGAGGCTATCAGCTGGGAACATTTCTCAATGTGACAGAAGCACAACACTTCATGCTGTATTTTCCCAGAACACAATATTCTGCTCTTGACCTGCATCTGTCAGGGTCACTATGTTCTTTTTTTTTCCAGAGAAATTTCTCTAGATCTCTGAATCGGTACTGATATTTCGGAAAGTATGTGTGTGTGTGTGTGTTTTTCTCCTGGGTTGACCGTGATGATTCTGCTCATTTTTTAAAGAAAACTACTGATATCATGTACAATCCTAAACACACACACACATTGACCAACCAAGCTTAACTAAAAGTGGACCAAAATGAACAACTTTCTGTGGGTACGGAGGAATACCTTAGATTTGTTATTTGGTATCAGATAGAAATCCTTGGATCAGGGAATTAGCTACGAAGGTGTTGTAACAAATATCTGCATTTACAGTATGTCCAGGAAAATTGCTGAAAGTGTCCATATTAATGTTTCTACTCTTTGACCACAAGGAAATGGCTTGTTGAGTGGGATATTTCATTGCTTAAAAGACAGGTTGTGACCATGGTGCTCATCATATGGTTAGAGATTTCCAAGCAATGATTCATCAAAATCAGTATGTATTATAGAGACCCTCTCATCCTGAAATCCAGTATTTGTCTGAAAGATAGTGGACAGATCAAGAACAAAATATTGCTACATTGCTAAAACTAAGGTCCAAAACATTGCTACAGTCAGAGAAGAGTGCAGATTACAAGATACCACGGAGTAGACTACATGCTAGCGCTCATCCAAATAAGATTCTTGCTGTATAATCATTTGTCAGAGTGTGATATCAAGAGATAATGTAGCCTGTTTGGTAACTACAACAATGCACACAAATTTCTATAGCACAACTGACAAACACTTTAAAAGTATAGACAGGTCAACACATACAAAAGCAGAGGAATCAAAGTTTAGTTTTAGAGTCTCTTATCCCAAAAGGGAAGATTCCAGATTTTCTCTGGTCCATAGCAATGAATCGCCAGGTGTGTAGTTACTGTATACAGTAATGGTGGAGAAATAAGGGCATTGCATTGCATTAACTAGCATGGCAGTAACACAAAATTTCAGTTGCACCCAAAGAAAAGAGGCAGGCAATCCAGGATAAGTGAACATCGCAGATATAAAAGTCTAAGTGTGGGAAATGTTCAATGTCTCATTCTCCAATGCTTGAAATTTGAAGGCTGAAAGAAAATTTCACTCAGGAAGGAAGAATTCTTACTGGGGACAATGAAAAATTCTGCCTTCCCCTGGAAATATACTTCTGCCTTTTTGTAAATCCATTAGTACATCTGATGCCCTCTAATAAAACCATTTAGCCTTAAGAGGAAATGATCTGGTTGAAACAAACTACTATACTATTCCCAGCATATTTATCTGACTATTTATCAACTTTATTTGACAGTTATTGATGAGGTGGCCAAAGTGGTATAATCTTCTTTTAGCCATCTTGATTTCAAATTGTGCTCCCATGGAATTTCCCACATTTTACTGAAAGATATTGTGACACAGAAATGATAACATCATGTCACTGACTAAACAGTTGAAAAGTCAGTTCCTGTTCTTCAGGGGTCCAGAAAGCAACTAGAGTGGTTGATGCGTTTTAGCCACAGTTTACCTGACTAAATCTTGGTATTTCAGAACAAAACAAATGCATTTTTATTCATTGCCTTTCCATACATTTTAAAAAAGGTTTATTATTAGGGTGGAAGAGTGGGAGGCAAAAGAAAGAGGCAGATGAACCAGTTAGATTGATACACTGCTTTCATCCAAGAATTGTAATTGTATGCAGATCCCTAGTTAAAGCCCTTTATAATTCCACAGTTGAATGATCATCTTTCCAAGATCATAAATAAGAAAATGCAGAAATGTCACAACATCAGAAACATTTAATGGATCTTTTGTTGTTCAGTTTGCTGATCAAATGTATTCTGT
Source organism: Anolis carolinensis (assembly GCF_035594765.1). NCBI lineage: Eukaryota > Metazoa > Chordata > Lepidosauria > Squamata > Anolidae > Anolis > Anolis carolinensis. The sequence goes on from NC_085841.1 coordinate 58,896,773, forward strand.
TCAAGTATTGTCAAGAAAGATTTTCCATTACAGAAATTATTTCCTACACACCTATGGGACTTGAACATAGTCCAGTTCTGTATATTTATGAATTCATCCCTGCCATCCTTAAGTGGTTGTTCTGCATAATATATAAGCAATTTCCCCCCTTCTCTCTCCCCTCTCTCTAATTCATGCCTCCAAATTCCTGTCCTTATGCAGCTTGATTTATATTAACCATGCACAAGACAAAGGCTTCAACCAAATAGTTCAGAGAAATAGAAAAGATATTTAGGGGCTAAAGAAATGGATCTGAAATTAGGACCATGAGGACTGAACAGGCACAGAATACACAAAATGGTGACTGGTTGCAAATGAAAAAAAAAATAGATAAGCATTAGAAAGAGAATGGACAGATATCCTGAAACAGAATATGTCATTTATGTGTACTACCATGCAGAAGAAATGCTAAATAAAGGCATTGCAGAAGCCCTGGCTAGTATCTGCGGTAGAACACTGTCAAGGAATACCAGGTGTAGTGGTATATATTAAAGAGGAAGGCAATGGCATTCCTCAACTAAGAAAACCCTATGAAATTCACGAGGTCATCATAAATCAGTAGAAATGAAAGTATACAGTACACATTGTTTATATGTATTGACAGTCTTTTCTACCTGGATTCTCCATTTATGGAATGTACTTCATTTGGGTGCCAGTATTGGCTTTATTTTTCAGCTGAGTTTTTTTTAAAGCCTTTGGGATTGATATAATTTTCCAAATATTTATGTTTTAATTGTTTTGACCTTTTGTATTGTTTTAATATGTTGAATTGTTAAATAATTTTATCTGTTTAAATTACTGCTACTATTCTAAGTATTATATTGTTTAAATGTTTTTCATTATGTGCCACCCTATGATTCACAACGTAGGGTAACCTATAAATGTACAAATAAATAAATGCAAAATTAGAAATAATGGCTGTGAATCTATATCATGATCTACAGAAGTGGTTCTCGACCTGTGGGTCCCCAGGTGTTTTGGTTTACAACTCCCAGAAATCCCAGCCAGTTTATCAGCTGTTAGGATTTCTGGGAGTAGAAGGTCAAAACATCTGGGGACCCACAGGTTGAGAACTACTGATCTACAGCCTAGTCTACAATGACCCTATACCCCAGGTTCAACCAAAAGTTGAAACTGAATGTCCATGTGCAGTTAACCTATTTTTACCCTGAATTAGGAGAAGCTGAAAAAAAAAATATATAATTGGATATTAAAGTCAAGTGTGTCCGTTCCATTGTAATCCCTGTCTCACTATGTATGTATGTGAAAGCTGGAAAATGAAAAAAGTTGACAAGAAGAAAATCGACTCATTTGAAATGCTATGCTGGAATAGGGTTCTGTAGACACTGTGGATTACTAAGAAGACAAAGAAATGGGTCCTAGAACAAATCAACCATGACCTCTCCCTACACATCAAAATGAACACATTGAATTAATTCTTTGACATCCCAAAACAGCATGGCTTACTAGAAAAGACCATAACACTTGGTAAGATTGAAAGCAATAGGAAAAGAGGAAAAACACATTTCTGACAGATAGCCTCGATCAAAGACACCATGATTTTGAGTCAGTAAGACCTGAGAAGGACTGTCATGGATAGGGTGTCTTGCTGATGTTTAATTCATAGGTTGGCCAAGGGTTAAGATCAAATTGAAGGCAGATTGTTATGAGCTATGCTAGATAGACCAGAGTTTCTTAAACTATGGGTTGGGACTCCAAATGGGGTCATCGTAACTGTATGATGGGGTCATCTTTCCTTCTCTCCTATGTGCGCACACCTCTCTGCTTGCCCTTCATTCCCCTTCCTCCATCCTTTATATTCCTAGGGTCGCATAAAAATTTTAGGGTAAAAAGGGGTTGCAATTTTTTTTAAAAAAAAACAGTTAAGAAGCCCTGCACTAGACAAGAGGCCAGGAAGAGAGCTTTTACATCCTGGATTTCTATTCATCCTGGTAGAGGGAAGCCTCATTTCAAAGTACAAACTGAAATCTTCCTTCTTGTTGCATTCAATACAGCAGTCAATGCCTCCACATCTTATTTAATCCTAAAAATGGGGGTTCTTGTGAAATTGGCTCAGAATTGCATACTGATGCTTGCCTATACTTGAATGGCTTTTTCCCATAAGGCAGAGGATGACAGAGATCCCCATAAACTACATAGCAATCTAGGCATTGCCCTTATCAAAAAGATGTATGTATGTATCTCTTTCCCTTGTAGAGTACTATGATATGAAAGGATATTGTACTAATTGAAGTTGTGTAAGCATTACCTTGTAAAATTCAAGTTCAACTGAGCCAGCTCAGATCAGTCTATAGATGAAAAATGTTATTTGTAAATGTTCCACACTGACTGGAGTGTTAAGGATATATCTAACAGTAATGTCAAGTTGGAAGTATTATCTAAAGATCAGCGAGAACAATTTTCAGTTCATTGGAACTTATATGGTATAAAGTCTATAAACGTGATTATTTGTCCAATTCAAGAGGGAATCTTACTTCCTTCTCCTAATTTTTGTTATCTCTTTGGCAGCCATTCTTATATATTCTGAATATAAAATATGCTATTCTATCAAAGTTCTTTCTTTTCTGAATTCACAGCATGCATTTCACTGAAAATGCCATTTTCTGGCACTAGCAGGATGAAATTAGGCAGCTTTTATTGCAGGAACAATTTAAACAACCATCTTCCAAACAAGTGCTGCCACTTCCATATTGTTGTAATGAGTGATGGATTAATAAATGCTCATTATACAGTTTAGAGTTAAATTCTATACAAGTCTGTTCAGAAGCAGATCACACTGAGTTCAGAGGGATTGCTAACCTACAATATTTATAAAATAATGTTTTAGTGTTTCTTCTCCATCGTAAGACCTTTAAAAGATAATGTATTCCTTTTCTCATTCCACCAACACTCTTTTAGTTGGTTGAGAGATAAAGTTAAACAACAATCTTCTAAACAAGTGTGTGATTTATAAAACATGGAAGCCTCTTCTTTTCAAGCATTAAGCTCTGTCTTTGGTGTTTTGAATGCGATTTTCCTGCTTCTTGGCAGGAGGTTGGACTGGAAGGCCCATGAGGTCTCTTCCACTCTATGATTCTATTATTCTGTGATTCAGAATTCAGAGGCTCCCATGTATATGAGGTAAATCACAATGGCAATCGATCTGAAGAACATTCAGAGCTTGGAATGTTAGGCTTGAAAATTAATTCAATAATGTCAAATGTTAGAAATGGTAAAGTTAATTTGTAAAGATAAACACATTATTTAACTAATTTAATGTGGTTTGTTGACTAAGTAGTTGACTGGAATGTTAGTCTTGGGAACACCATGGGATTACTGTAGAATTAAAAATGGATTAAAGATAGATACATGAGGGTTTAATCTCTCTCTCTCTCTCTCTCTCTCTCTCTCTCTCTCTCTCTCTCTGGAGAAAAATGATTACAGCACAGTCAGGATAACGTGTGGTTATATTCTAAGTCCTTTATAGCAATTATTATTATTATTATTAAACTTTATTTGTACCCCGCTAGCATCTCCCGAAGGACTCGATGCGGCTTACAAAGGCCAAGGCCTCAACACACAATATAACAATACAAAACAAAAGGCAAATTAAAAACAATTAAAACAGTATAAACAACAAGCAATAAACAATACGCTAAAACACAATAAAACTGGGCCGGGCCAGAGTAATGGGTACAAGATTAAAAGTGCTGATGTGACAGGTGATATATAAGGCTTCTAGGGCAAGTGCAGAGTGCGATATACGATCTTAGTTCTAATAAAGTGCTTATGGGACTTGGTGTTGGAGATTTCCTATTAATCTGGGAAGGCACATTGGAACAGCCAGGTCTTCAAGTTCTTTCTGAAGACTGCCAATGTAGGGGCCTGTCTGAGATCCTTGGGGAGGGTGTTCCAGAGTCAGGGGGCCACCACGGAGAAGGCCCTGTCTCGTGTCCCCACCAACCGCGCTTGCAACGCAGGCGGGATCACGAGCAGGGCTTCTCCAGATGACCGAAGTGAATGCGTGGGTTCGTAGATGGAGATGCGGTCACGGAGGTAGGATGGTCCCAAACCGTTCAGGACTTTGTAGGTAAGCACCTGCACCTTAAATTGGGCTCGGAAAGTAAATGGCAGCCAGTGGAGCTCCTTGAACAGGAGGGTTGACCTCTCTCTGTAAGGGGCCCCAGTTAACATCCTGGCTGCCGCTCGTTGGACCAGTTGGAACTTCCGAGCCGTTTTCAAGGGCAGCCCCACGTAGAGCGCATTACAGTAGACCAGTCTGGAGGTGACCAAGGCATGGACCACCCCGGCCAGATCAGCCTTCGCGAGGTACGGTCGCAGTTGGCGCACGAGTCTCAATTGTGCGAAGGCCCTCCCAGACACCGCCGACGCCTGATCCTCGAGCGTAAGCGATGAATCCAAGAGGACTCCCAGATTGCGGACCTGTGGCTTCAGGGGGAGTGTAACCCCGTCCAGCACAGGTTGCCACCCTATACCCCGGTCAGGATTACGATCGACCAGGAGGACCTCTGTCTTGTCGGGATTGATCTTCAGCTTGTTCCTCCTCATCCAGATGGACACAGCAGCCAGGCACTCGTCCAGCACCCGAGAGGCGTCCTTAGAATTAGGTGGAAAGGAGTAGTAGAGTTGTGCGTCATCTGCATAGAGGTGACACCCAACTCCAAAACTCCGGATGACCTCTCCCAGCGGTTTCATGTAGATGTTAAAGAGCATGGGAGACAGAATAGAGCCTTGCGGGACCCCACAGCTCAAAGGCCAGGGATCCGAGCAGGCGTCTCCCAGCTTCACCATCTGGGATCGACCCTCCAGGAAGGATCGGAGCCACGACAAAACCGTGCCCCCGAGACCCATCCCAGAGAGTCGTCCCAGAAGGATACCATGATCGATGGTATCGAAAGCCGCTGAGATGTCCAAGAGAGCCAACAGGGTCACACTCCCCCTGTCCAGCTCTCTACGGAGATCATCCACCAAGGCGACCAAGGCTGTCTCGGTGCCGTGACCAGGCCTGAAACCAGACTGTGACTGATCTAGGTAGTTGATGTCATCTAGAAAGTAGGCTTGCTCAAATAATTCGTTTTCCCCGTTAACCGTTATTAATTCGTTATTTTCATTTGTTTTGAAGCAATTTTGAAGCATTGGTTGTCCACACGTCTGGATATCGCGGTTTCGAATCGCGAGAGGCCGTTTTTCGTTATGTCGTCGTTTTTTTCGTTAGGAAAAAAAAGCTTTTGCAAATCACCCAAACTCCCACCATTCAGGCCCTTTCCTTTTGCCCCTCAGCAAAAGGGGCGTCACGGGCTCAGTCAATGGGAGGGGGCGAGGGGGAAGGAGGCCGAGGAGGAGGAGGAAGACGGAGGGGGGAAATGGCCGCCGCCGCCTCGCCTCAGCCCAGGCCTGATACTCAGAGGTTTTGACGTCTGTGCGAAGCTAGGCAAGTGGGGTTTATATATCTGTGGAAGGTCCAGGGTGGGAGAAAGAACTCTTGTCTGTGGGAGGCAAGTGTGAATGTTGCAATTGGTCACCTTGATTAGCATTGAATAGCCTTGCAGCTTCAAAGCCTGGCTGCTTCCTACCTGGGGGAATCCTTTGTTGGGAGGTATTAGCTGGCCCTGATTGTTTCCTGTCTGGAATTCCCATTTTCTGGGTGTTGTTCTTTTACTGTCCTGATTTTAGCTTTTCTGTAGCTAAAAATGCATATAAAATTGATTCTATAGGGAGGATAAATGATTGGATTTCAACTCCTACAGCTTAGCTTTCTCTGCCAATAATGGTACCATATCAAACTAAACCTCCCAAGATTCTGTAGCAGTGAGCCATCTTGGATATTGTAAGGGATTTTTATTATTATTATTATTATTATTATTATTATTATTATTAGACCTTGCTCCCAGGAAGGTGCCTTCGCTGTGGCTCCCAACTTATCTATCTACCTTTCCACATATTCTCCACATTGTGTGTATGTGTATGTATATTATATATACATGAGCCCCGATGGCGAAGTGTGTTAAAGCACTGAGCTGCTGAACTTGCAGACCGAAAGGTCCCAGGTTCAAATCCCGGGAGCAGAGTGAGTGCCTGCTGTTAGCTCCAGCTTCTGCCAACCTAGCAGCTTGAAAACATGCCAATGTGAGTAGATCAATAGGTACCGCTGTGGCGGGAAGGTAATGGCACTCCATGTAGTCATGCCGGCCACATGACCTTGGAGGTGTCTATGGACAACACTGGCTCTTGGGCTTAGAAATGGAGATGAGCACCAACCCCCAGAGTCAGACATGACTGAACTTAACGTCAAGGGATACCTTTACCTTTACCTATACACACACACACACACACACACATTATGCAGGGACTATATATATATTATATATATACACACAGTATATATCACACACACATCAATTTAACAAAGTTTCAGCCACAAAAACAAAGTTTCTGAAGTAGAACAATGACTTTCACAGTAAAGACAACCCAATTTAACAGGAAATAAGACTTTCAATCCAGGAACAGATTTCTGCAATTATTAAAAAATGGTTTATTATAAAAGCTATGAAAATTCGCCAAAAATCAGAGGATAAGGGAAACGTTCCAAATTTTGGTGAGCTATCAGTGTTAAATGTGTTCTACCACTGTACCAAGTTGGAAGAAGATCACTCAAAAAATGAGGGTGGGAGAGTCCTGTAAAGTCCTCTCCCTCTGTGCTGTTTTTGGGAATTGCGCATGCGCGTCCGCCATTAACGAATTAATTTAGAAAATAACGAATTTTCGTTAATTTCGAATTTTTTGGGGGGCCAAATTCAGAAATACCATCAGAAACGAAAAGCTGCCCCCCTCTAGTTTTGAAACGAGTTTAGAATCAAATTTTTCGTGGATCGATCAAGCCTACTAGAAAGCCCTGGAGCTGGGAGGCAACCACCCGCTCCAGCACCTTACCCAAGAAAGGGAGGTTGGAGATTGGTCTGAAATTGTTCAGCACCGTGGAGTCAAGGGAAACCTTTTTAAGGAGTGGACGAACCACAGCTTGTTTCAGGTAAGATGGAAAAAACCCCTGCTCCAATGATGCATTAATGATCAACACAAACCAATCAACCAGCCCCTCCCTGGCCGATTTAATTAGCCAAGACGGGCAAGGGTCCAGAACTGACGTGGTTGCCCTCACAGCCCCAAGGACCTCCACCACGGTCTCAGGAAGAACAAGCCTAAAAGAATCCCACAAAATCGGACAAGCAGATGCCTCAATCACCTCCCCTGGCACTGTGGTGGAATTGGAGTCGAGCTCAAGGCGTATCTGAGCGACTTTGTCTGCAAAATGGTGTGCGAAATCACGACACCGAGTTGCTGGGTCGTCAAAAGTCTCCTCCACCACAGGTGGCTGAAGGAGTTCCCCAACGACCCGAAACAACTCCGATGATCTTTTTGCTGCAGACGCTATACGGGTAGTCATATAGGACTCCTTGGCTGCCCGTATAGCCACGGTATACGCCCTAAGAAAGGCTGTAGCCCGTGCTCGGTCGGACACGTCCCGAGAACTCCTCCAAGTGCGCTCTAGCCCCCTCCTCATATGCTTCATCACAGCCAGCTCCCCGGTGAACCAGGGAGCTTGTCATGACGCAACGTGATGGGGCGTTCGGGAGCGATCGTATCTATCGCCCTGGTCACTTCCCTGTTATAGAGATCGACCAGGACGTCGACAGGATCGCCAGGCTCCATGGCAGGAAGGACCCCAAGATTCCTCAGGAATCCCTCCGGATCCATCAGTCTCCTGGGGCGGACGATCTTAATTTGTCCTTCACCCCTTCGGAGGTTTAGTGTCGCCGAAAGTCTAAAACTGACCAGATAATGATCAGACCATGACACAGGAAGGGTGTTTTATTCTTCCACTCTGATCATTCCACTGTCCGCCACAAAAACTAGGTCGAGTGTGTGTCCAGCCTGATGGGTAGGACCAGCTATAATTTGTGATAGCCCCATGGTCATCATGGCGGCCATGAAATCCTGAGCTGCACCAGTCAAGGGGGTCTCAGCATGAATGTTAAAGTCTCCCAGCACCACTAGGCGCTGGGAGACCAAGGCCGAATTGGAGACCACCTCTGCTAGCTCAGTCAGGGAAACTACTGGGTCGCGAGGTGGGCAGTACACCAGCAGAAACCCCACGCTATCACGGTTCCCCACCCTCAGGTGGACGCACTCAAACCCAGATGCTTGCGGAACAGAGCATCTGACCACGGTGATGGATTGCCGATAGACAACTGCGACCCCTCCTCCGCGCCCCCCCAGCCTGGCCTGCTGATGCACTCCGAAGCCTGGTGGGCACAGCTGAGTGAGATTTACTCCCCCCAGCTCATCCAGCCAAGTCTCGGTAATGCAAGCCAGATCTGCCCCCCCCCCCCATCCAGGATCAAGTCCTGAATGGCAGCGGTCTTACCATTGACGGATCTGGCATTGATCAGCAAGACCTTAAGGCTAAGGGGACTGACATGGGGCCTACCACTTCCTACCTTTTCAAGGGTCGCAAGCACTCTGTTGCGCTTCTCCCTAGGGTGTTGGTGACCCACAAGTCTCCTCCCCCACACGACCTGAATGGTGCCCTCCTCCTCCGGTCCCCCCTCCCCCCCTACATGGTTGGGATCTGTGGCTAGTCAACTTTCAGAAGAAGTAAGGCTGGAGTATAGTCTCCCTTGGCCTTCAGGTAGGGAGGCTTCCGATGTTTATTTATTTATTTATTTATTTCCATCATTTATATGCCGCCCTTCTCACCCGAAGGGACTCAGGGCAGCTCACAATACAGTAGAAAAATAAAACATAGCAATATAAAACAATCAATTTAAAACAATCCCATAAATACATTTAAAACAGTATAATAAAATACTTAATCCATTCGTCCACATAAACCTTGCACGTAAACCTTAGTCCGGACCGAGTTAAAGCCATCATAATTCATTCATTAAACGCTTGTTCGCAAAGCCAGGTCTTTACCTTTTTTCTGAAACTCAGAAGGGATGGAGCCTGCCGGATGTCACTGGGGAGGGAGTTCCACAGCCGAGGAGCCACCACCGAGAAGGCCCTGTCCCTCGTTCCCACCAGCCGCACTTGTGAGGCAGGTGGGACCGAGAGCAGGGCCTCGCCAGACGATCTTAAAGTTCTCATGGGCTCATAGGAGGAGATACGTTCGGATAGGTAAGTTGGACCGGAACCGTTTAGGGCTTTGTAGGCCAAAACCAGCACTTTGAATTGGGCTCGGTAGCATATTGGCAGCCAGTGGAGCTGATGCAACAGAGGAGTGGTGTGCTCCCTGTACGCTGCTCCAGTTATAAGCCTGGCTGCCGCTCGTTGTACTAATTGAAGCTTCCGGGTCGTCTTCAAAGGCAGCCCCACGTAGAGCGCGTTGCAGTAGTCCAAACGAGCTGTAACTAGAGCGTGGACCACCGTGGCCAAGTCAGACCTCCCAAGGAACGGGCGCAGCTGGCGCACAAGTCTGAGTTGTGCAAAGGCTCCCCTGGCCACCGCCGAGACCTGGGGTTCCAGGCTCAGCGATGAGTCCAGGAGAACCCCCAGACTGAGAACCTGTGTCTTCAGGGGGAGTGCGACCCCGTCCAACACAGGCTGTAACCCTATTCCCTGTTCAGCCTTACGACTGACCAGGAGGACCTCTGTCTTGTCTGGATTCAATTTCAATTTGTTAGCCCTCATCCAGTCCGACACAGCGGCCAGACACCGGTTCAGGACCCAGACAGCCTCCTTAGTGACAGGTGGGAAGGAGTGACAGAGCTGGACATCATCTGCGTACAGATGACACCTCACCCCGAAACTCCGGATGATCTCTCCCAACGGCTTCATGTATATGTTGAACAACATGGGGGACAGTACTGACCCCTGCGGGACCCCACAAGTCAATGGTTGTGGGGCCGAGCAGGTGTCCCCCAAGGACACCATCTGGGACCGACCCTCCAGGAAGGACCGGAGCCACTGCAGAACAGTACCTCCAAGCCCCATCCCGGCAAGGCGCCCCAGAAGGATACCGTGATCGATGGTATCGAAGGCCGCTGAGAGGTCCAGCAGAACCAGCAGGGACACACTCCCCCTGTCCAGTTCCCGGCGTAGATCATCGACTAAGGCGACCAAGGCTGTCTCGGTACCATGCCCCGGCCTGAAGCCAGACTGCGCCGGATCCAGAAAATCAGTGTCAACCAAGAATGCCTGGAGTTGTGCGGCCACCACACGTTCCATGACCTTGCCCAAAAAAGGGAGATTGGAAATAGGCCGAAAGTTCTCTAATTGAGTGGGGTCCAGTGATGGCTGAGACCAGGGCATCAACAGGATCACCAACCGAGGCGGCGGGAAACTCCCCAAGAGCCGTCAGGAATCCATCTGGATCCATAAGCCTCCGGGGGTGGACCATTTTAATAGGTCCCCCACCCCTGCGGAGGTTAGGTGGTGCATTCAGCCTAAACCTGATCAGGTGATGGTCGGTCCATGGCAAAGGAGCGATGGTAAGCTCCTCCACACCGCCACCTTCCTCCCATCCCTGGCAGAAAACCAAGTCAAGTGTGTGCCCCGCTCTGTGGGTGGGACCAGATACCAATTGGGACAGCCCCATGGTTGCCATGGAGGCCATGAAGTCCTGAGCCGCACCAGTCAGGATGGTCTCAGCATGGACATTGAAGTCCCCCAGCACTAAAAGCCGCTGGGACTCCAATGCCAGGCCCGAGACCACCCCCGCTAGTTCAGGTAGGGAGACTGTAGTGCAGCGGGGTGGGTGGTACACTAACAGAATCCCCAATCTGTCCTGGTCACTCACCCTCAGGTGGACACATTCAAACAAGGTTGACTGTGGGATGGGGCACCTGATCAGGGGGATAGACTCCTTATAGACCAGTGCAACACCGCCTCCCCGTCCTCCGGATCTTGGTTGGTGCTGCACGGCATACCCGGGAGGACAAAGTTGGGTGAGATTGACCCCACCCGCCTCATCCAACCAGGTCTCCGTTATGCACACCAGGTCTGCCCGTTCATCCAAGATGAGGTCTTGGATGATTGCTGTTTTTCCATTTACAGACCTGGCGTTCAACAGCACCACCTTTAATCCGGAGGAACCGTCAACCTGGGTATCCAAGTTTACCATATCAGGAGGCCATTTTAAATCTACAAGAAATCTATTCCTCTCCCTAGGCCGAATCAGTTTTGGCCTCCCTTTCCCGTATCTCCCCCTCCCCTGGATTACCTCTATGGGGGCTCCTCGGCTAGTGGACATCCTCCCCCCCCTCCATGGCCCCTCTCCCCTTCTTCCGTCATTGGGCTGGCACTAGCTTTCAAATATGAGCCAGATCCCTGCTTAAATTGTATCTCGCTCCACTCTCCTTTGGATGTAGCTCTTTCATCTCCCCATTCCCCCCACTTGGGAGTTACTAGCGTAAAGTGCAATATAAAGTTCTTTAATTTCCCAAAAGTGCGAAGTGCTAAAGGTGGAGGGGAATCTAGTTCATAGATTGTTCTAATAGAATCAATGGGGCGAGGGAGGTAGATCAACAAGCTAAGGGATAACAATAAAATCACCATTAAAGTGCCAGAAGCTTTAGCTCTTACTACAGCGTTATACAGTTCTTCCAATAATAAGGTGACTTTGTGCTTCAACATCCCCGGTAAGACTACAGCTGTTCTGAAGGTGAATAAGGCACACCCTCCCCTAGCTTCTTAGGCAACCCACCCCAACCCTCAACTTGTAGCTCTGAGTTAACACGGCTGAACACAATTCATAGCAGCATGGAAAATTCATAACAATCAATTATGAGGGCTAGATAAAGTGCTCAGTCCAGATGATCATCAATAAAGTGCTAACAGTGCATTTCTAGATGGGGGGGAAGGAGCCACACGGAGGTCACAGGCGGAGAGGGGACAGACATCAAAGAATAAGAATAGGTCCCTGGATGACCTATCTCCCACAGAGCCCATCAAGGCCTAGCCACAGAGCCCATCAAGGCTGTTGCTGCCACGCCGCCATCTTAGCTCCTTCTAAGATGTTAAACTGGAAGGAGAGCCATCGAGGGAACTAAGTGGACTAAACAGGGGAAGTGTTCTTGGGCGGGAAAGTGTGGCTGATTGTGTAGGGACAACTGGGACAGAAGCAATGCTTCTGATACTATCTGATGTATTTGACCAACTTTCCCCACCAAAAATGTGCCATTAACCAGCATTGTATTTCTGCCATATTGTTGTTGTGTTTGCTTTCTTTCCTAGAAATTCACTGTCATTTGGCAGCCTAGGGCTTGCAGACAGGCACCAGCCGACACACCACAACTCTGAAAAGCACTGATTTAAATTAGGTTCAAATTGAAGATGTTATAACCCTTTTTAAACATGCAAAAGATATCAAACTGCAATGACTTTTGGCTGCTTTGACCATTTAACAACTTAGAATGGGTGCATTTTTTTAAATGGCTTATCATTAAGCTTTCAACAGACTGACAAAGCTTGAGAACATGGTATGAATATTGGCAAAAGGTTTTTCAAATCCCTTTTTACCTTCTTTAAATGTAAATTGCCTCTATAAATACAAGGGCTGCTTTGGAGAAGCCCTATATAAGCCCTATGAAATGTGTGTTTCCCAGAAATTAAACATCCTTGGGGATTTGAACGTCCATGTATTCTGTGTCATATTCTACTTGAGGACTTGATTGCTTTGAAACTACCCGCTCTTCACAAAGATTCCCATTCAAAGTGCAGCTTGAAGATAAAAATTGATAAGAAAAGATGACAGGACCATTGAAGCTATCCATCAACAGCTCTTGGACAATAAACAGAGGAGGTTCGCTATCTAAATATATACATTGGTATATGAATATGTTAAGCCAGTACCTCTTGTCACTTTTTTTGATGGTATAGGTACCGTAATTCTTTTTGGTAATGTATAAGTTTTGTATGAAAACCATTTCAACATGTAAGCAGAAAGAAAATACAAATAGAAACTATTAACATTTATTTCACTTTATCCTTATGGAGATATAAGTTAAAAGAGCTAAAATTAGAAGTTTGTATTCTTTCATTCTTAAGGGTTCCTGCCCTAGAGATCAGTCCTTGGTCACTGTGATCAGTCACTCTCATTACTGTTAGGAAGGCTGTGAAAGCATGCATTTAATCTGGCCTTTTCGGCCCTTGTTGTTCTTATTGATTCTGGTGATGCTTTCATAGTTTAATTTGCTTTCAGTGATATTTGTCACTTGTCTTTTCAGTGGAAAGGTCTGATAACATTATGATCCAGCAAGGCGAGTATGTTTTCCTTCCCTTCTCTGGTCACAGTTTGCAAAGTAACCCCAATGTAATATCAAAAATGGAACAACGAAGACCTTTTATGATGTGTTTTATCAGTCAGTTTCTAAAATGTTGTCATATAAAGAGAATCTATTTGAAACTAGATTTCTGTACATATAACTATGAATCAGTTCTGAACATGTGCTATGGATATACATGCAGCCCTACCATGTCCATTTTGCTAAGGTTGTTATCCATCTCTTTTTGGATTGTGGAGAGCTGTGTGAAGCATTTTTATCCCACTTTTCCAAGTGATGGAAATAAGCCAGGCAGCTTGCGACCTCCGTGATGCTATTGAAATAAAGAGAATGGGCATCACTCAAGAAGATGAGGCTATGTTCTGTTTGAACTGCAATATAATTATCACTGCAAACAAGGAACAAATTGCATGCACTCAGAGCCAAATTGAGGGCCTGGTCATTTGTAGAGCACCAGGAAGTTGCTAAAATTGAACTTCAAGAAGGTCCACAAATATGCCCTGACTAGTAATGAATTATGAACAGGTTGGTAGGAATATGTGGAGCCATAGGAGAGCTTTCCTAAAAGAGCAAGTATGTCAGCTTTAGAAATATGTTTTAATTAAATTTTCAAACTATATGTTTGAATACTGATTTTCATAGATAAGAAAAGCTTCCGAATGGATAATATGTTTGTTTTGGGATTTTTTTTTTGTGATTTCTTAGCATGTGATGGAATCTTGTAATCTAAATTCTTTGATTTTAATTTTGTGTTTCTTCCCATTTCCTAAGCAATGTTGTACCATCCTTTACAAAGCATAACTATCAGAGAAGAGCCCTCTGTATGAATGCCTCTCTTATTTGAAGTGGGGATTTTCATTTGATTCAGAAGAAGCCAGAAGTCTAAAATGAATCAAGTCCCTTAGGGCTGCTTCTGATGCTTCCCAAGGTGGAGCAGGCTTCTCTCCAAAAATGCCAAAACCAAACCTAAATCCTGGGGAAAGCTTTGTGTAGGTTTCAGAAAGACATAATGAATAACAAAGTGTCTTTCAGCTTCTGAGGAGGGAATACAAGAGATTGAATAACTGCAGGTCTACCTTCTAATTAGGTTTACTGAATTTCAAAATTGACTTCTGATTTACTTCTTGGTTGATAAAAGGACTTTCCTCAGTTCAAAACATTTGGAAATGCAACCAAAATGTAATAATTTTTTAAAAAAAGTTAAAGTTGCCTCAAGAAGAGCTTTAGTAATACAGTTTTCAACTATTCGAAATCTCATCTGTTATCCACCTATCCTAAACCCCTGAATTGTAAGCTCAGAGAGACCTTTCTACCTCTTTTATTCCCACCTGACTGATTCTCTGCTACTTCAGAACAAATGGAACCAAGATAGGTTTTTTCCCAATATTTTAAATTAATTTTTGATAATAAAAACATACACAGAGAAAAGCAAAAATACTATAAGTATATGAACATAGACATACTTAAACAATTGCTTAATAAACATACAACTCTACCTAGAACTCTAAACTTACCAACACATACATAAATTAGTTTTTAAAAAGTATGTCCAGCTTCTCTTTTGTTGGTTTCTCTATAAGAAAAAAGGAAGAAGAACAAGCATAACTCTGTGTTAGTTTACCACCTTTAGTATGTTTTCCTCTTTTTAATTGAGGCCACGTGTAGATTTAGGTCAGTTTGGGGTTGAACTGGCTCCCAAGCAGCCACAAAACACACATCGGCTGATCCAGTTTAACCCAGGAGAAACTGCTTAATGCAGCTGCACCCTGAGTTAAAAAAAAACCTGAGGCAAGCATGAATCTTGCACATACACAGACACAAATGTGCATACATATACATATAGACATGTATAGAAAATGTTGAATGTGTTTTGAGTATGCTATTTAAAACTAATTCCAGATGTATCTGGCTAGCTTTCTAATAAATACCACTCCAATAGGTTTTGCAGCAGTTTTGCTAAATGGCCCTGTTATAGCAGTACAAAATTGATGGCAAATGACATTTATTAAAAATGGAATAGTACACTTAACACTTAATTGCAAAGAAATGAGTCTCAAGGAAAGGTCATGGATATTATCTTGCCTGGTAAAGTTTAACAATATCACTGATGGCTTTTAATAACATTAAAAGTATTGAGCTCATTAAAAAAAAACCTCATCAAACATCAAGCATTGCTATATGTTCTAATGGCTGAAATATTGTGCAGATTAACAGTTCCCCTCCATTATAGTTAAAATGGTGTCAAACTGCATTAGTTCTACAATGCAGATGCACTGAAAGTGGGTGAAAGAAAGGAGTCAAATGGGTAAACCTAACTCAGTTTAATCTTTCCCGAGAATAACTTTTCAGCAACCTATTGTTATTATTTTAAAAAGTGAACAATGTCATAGGAAAGCAGTAGTGACAGGTTTAACTAGTTTTCAGTTGTCTCAAGCCTACTTATTATTGAAATATGCTTATGTACTGATACTCTTAGGAATCTATCCACATCACCAAAATGTTTATCCAAAGCTTAAATGTAACAGGACCCAAGCCTACTTTATATGTATAACCCTGCACTGAGAAGGAAAGATTATTTGAAAATATTGGGGGAATTGTTAAAAAAAAAAAAAAGGTTCTCCCAAGTATGATGAGTTTTAAAAGGATCTTAGATGTTGTGGCATTTTCTCCACAGAAAACATTTTTGAGAAGAAAACAGTGTTTTCTTCAGGGAAAACAGTATTCATGTAAATAAAACATGTTTCCCATATATAAAAGGCTGTTGTTGGAAGGGGCAGAAAATGTTATTTTTGGCACCAAAACACTCCTACATATTTTTTTTTCACAGAGAGAGTTCCAAACTATGAATAGACTTTGAAAACTATATACAGTAGAGTCTCGCTTATCCAACATAAATGAGCCAGCAGAACATTGGATAAGCAAAAATGTTGGATAATGAGGGATTATGGAAAAGCCTATTAAACGTCAAATTACGTTATGATTTTACAAATTAAGCATCAAAACTTCATATTTTACAATAAATCGACAGAAAAAGCAGTGCAATACACAGTAACGTTATGTAGTGATTACTGTATTTACGAATTTATCACCAAAACATCGCAATGTATTGAAAACATTGACTACTAAAAGGCAGACTACATTGGATAATACAAAATGTTGGATAAGCAAAGGTTGGGTAAGTGAGACTACTATAGTTCAAAATTATTTTCTCTCAATGAAGAAAAATGGCAAAATTATCCATTCTTCCTCAATATAACAAAGCTTCATGAAGCTTTACTTCCCTAAATTTCATTTTGCTAGTGCCTTTTCGCCTAAACAGCAGTTTTGCTTTGGTTTAGGCAGGTGAGTGGAGCCACCAATTGATAGGGATTATGCTAAAGTTAGATATTCTCTTAATTGTTTTTAACTTTGGAAAAGGATAGATAAACACAGTCATCTGCTTGCAGCTTATTGTAATACTTTCTAAAATATATATTTTGTTCATGATTGCTGCAATTTAAAATTAAGAACATGATAAACTGAATCTTAACGAAAAGAATGCAATGTTGAGCAAAGCTAATATAAAGATTTACAATTGATTTGACTTTCATATACAGGGATCTTCATAGGCAAATAGGATTATGAAGTTTTCTTCCTTCCCAAGGAAGCAATAACAGATAGTGAATTGGACAGTGGCATAGGCTCTAAGAAACCCATAAAATACAAGGAATTCATTCTTTCTAAAAGCAAATTTAGATTGTGGTTTAGTCTGAGGATAATCTGTAACAGGCAATGTGAAGTCTATGATAGGAACCAAACTGCTTGGCAGAGAGAAATGCAGAGAAAGAGGGAGAACATCCTAGTAGATTTTAATACAAAAAAAAACAGTTTTCCACTACTAAGCCTAATTGACTGAGAAACCAGGGACATTTTGAAGGGAAAATGTACAAAACTAACTACAGCCAAAAAAAAACAACAACCCAGAAACTTTCATTACATGACAGTTGAACTGCTATGAAAAATTAAGCATAGAGATGCAAAATTAAAAAGTGACAGAAATAAAATCAGTATCCTGACCACAACTCTTGCAGAAAAATAGAAGATGAAAAATGAAAGAAAAAGAGATGTTTTCCATAAGATCCAAGAAATCAAAGGAAAATTTAAATCCAAAGTAGAGATATTACATGACCAGTCATATGACCTGACTAAGAATAAAAAAGATGATAGAAGCAATATACCAAAGACTACACATATAAAAGAGATGAAGGGAAGACAGATTCATTCAAGGAAGAACTATCTGAAGAACTATTCAAAGATGAATGATTTTTGGATAAAGTGGAAGCTGCATTCAAAATACTTAGAAGAAATAAATCACTGGAACAGATGATGTGCCAATAGAATTGTTTCAAGCATCAGAGGCAGAATCCACTGAAATTCTAACTAAAATTTGCCAATAAACAAAGCAATAGCTCACAAACTGGAAATTCTCAATGTACATTTTACTTCCCCAAAAATGAGATATCAGGGACTGCAGTAACCATCATACCCTTGTATTATTCTCTAGTGTACTGCTTCTTAAACTATGGGCCCTGGCCTCAAATGTTGGGGTCCCATTTTTTTTCCTGAACATCACCTAATTCTAGTGGCTGTTTTAGACATTCACACATTCACGGTGGTCTCTTGAGGTGATACTTCAGCTTTACTTCATAAAAAGGAAAATCAGCCTGTTTAGCAAGCATTGCAAATGCTTATTTGTTATCAGTAAATATTTGATTTTTATTCCTATTTTATTTACCTATATAACTGAGGGTCATGTAAAATTTCTCAAGCCAAAAGAGGTCCCAAGTGGAAAAGTTGAAGAAGCCCTGCTCTAGTGCAAACATAGTGAAGCTAAACATTCAACACACTTAGAGTAGGAAATGTCAGCTGTCATGGGAGGGTTCATAAATGGAAGAGGTACTAGAGATCATATTCCAAAATATACATTGGATAATGAATTTCAGAAAAAAGAAAGATGTCTGTGTTTTATTGATTGTAGCAAAGACTTTGATTGTATATATAATGAAATACTATGGATTACTCATAAAGAAATGGATATACCATAACAATCTTGTCTGTACTTATGCATAGCATATATTCAGTACAAGAGATCACTGTCAAGCAGAGCTGGCCCTACATTTTTCAAGTGTAGGCGAACAGAATTATGGCGCCCCCCCCCCAAACCAATAACTGAAAAATAAAAGCGTTTAATAAGTGAAAATGTTGGATAATAAGGAGGGATTAAGGAAAAGCCTATTAAACATCAAATTACATTAAGATTTTACAAATTAAGCACCAAAACATCATGTTTTACAACAAATCAACAAAAAAAGCAGTTCAATACATGGTAATGTTATGCAGGAATTACTATATTTGAAAATTTAGCACCAAACATTGAACAGGGATATAGGGCAGTGTGGACTTAGATAACCCAGATAGCTCCTGGTGTTAAAAAAAAACCCTCTAAAATCAGGACAATAAATAAAGAACAACACTCTGAAAACAGGAGAAATCCAGACAGTAAACAATCAGGGACAGCTAACACCTCCCAAAAAAAGATTCTCCCAGGCAAGAAGAAGCCAGGCCTTGAAGCCACAGGGCCATAAATGCTAATCAAGGTGATTAATTAGAGTTCTTTCTCCCACCCTGGACCTTCTACAGATATATAAACCCCACTTACCTCACAATCTCTGAAGGCCCCAAAAGCGGGCCCAGCACAGGCACCGGGAGACCCAGCGCGGGCACTGGGCAGCCCAGCGCGGGCACTGGGCAGCCCAGCGCGGGCACCAGGAGCCCCGAACACCTTCCTGGCGAGGCCTTCCAGGTGAGGCCTCACCAGGAAGGCCTCGCCAGGAAGGCGTTCGGTAGCTTCTCTGCTCTGCAAAGTCCTGAACACCTTCCTGGCGCCGCTTCTCTGCTCCCCAAAGCAGCAAGCTCGGCTCCTTCCTTTCAGAGGGAGGCGCGACAGCAGCGGCAGGCTGCAGGAGACAGGAGTTGCCTCGATGGCGCCCCCAACAAGATGGCGCCACAGGCAACTGCCTAGTTAGCCTGGTGGTTGAAACCGCCTCTGCTGTCAAGTTAAAATATAGAGAAACAGAGCACATTCCATTGGTAAAGAAGTTAGGCAAGATTACATTTTATTATTCTTGTGTATACATTACATACTATATTCAAAACTGGATTAATATTGGAGGAAGAAAAAGTAAAAGGTGGAGGAAGGAGCATTAAAAGAGTCAGAAGACACTATACTACTAGAAATAAATAGCAAAGATTGAGATTGATAATTGAAGAAAAACAATGAAAAAGGTACTAAGGAAATGTGGATTTGGCATGGTTTTTAGGCCTCACTAGCCACCCAAACCCAGATTTCCTGAGGAGGGTGACTACATGCCATCTCAGTAACAATCAGGTTGGCATGCAGCCACCCCAAAGCCCCACAAAATAACACCTAAAAAGTAAAATAAAAACTTATCTGATCGCTATTAAGGTCCTCCTCACATCCTCTTGGCATGAGGAAATGATGCACCAAGAGATGGGGGGGGGGGGGAGAGGAAAATCCCTCCTTGTCCCCTTCTCTCCTGGCACATCATTTCCTCATGCCAAGAGGACACAAGGAGGACCTAATGGCAGCCAGGTAAGGGTGTTTTTTTTGTTTTGTTTTTTGTTGTTTTTTACTTTTAAGGAATTATTTTGGGGGCTAGGCGAGGGGTTGGGTGCTATCCTGGACCTTTGGACTCCATGAGCACAAAAGGTTTGGAATGGCAAATGAGAACTTATTCTCAGATAGTCCCAGGACTACCTGGAAGTGAGTCCCCACAGGCCTAATACTTATTAAACCCTGGTAGTTTGGACACCCCCAGTAAAAACTCAGGCAGATCCCATATTCTGAGCCTTTCTGGATGGGCCCATAGTCTACAGTTCTTTTCTGGCCAGTATTATTATTTCTTTCGTTTCACAAATATTACTGAAAATATTTTTGTTTTTGAACAAAGGGGTGTTAAAAATGATCTGAACTGTGTGTCAGATATACTAGGTATGACACTGAATAGCAGAGCATGTCTTCAACATGCATGCATCCATGACATTAAATAGTGGGGCTGGAAAAGACATTTGCATGGAATCATGGATATCTGGAATCAACTTGTTACTCTCCAAATATTGTATACAGCTCCCAGCAACCCTGAATCTAACCATGTTGGTAGAAGGTGAAAAAAACTAGTTCAGAATATCTTGAAACCAAATGTTCAGAAAGGCTAGCCAAGTTAACAAGCTGGATGGATAAATTACCTACCTCAAAATAATACAATTTCTTACATTAGAATGGATTGTTGTTTGTTTCCCTTACAGTGGCAAAACAAGCAAGCTTGCTTTTAATTAGGCCCGGGCTGTGGCGCAAGCTGGTGAGCAGCCAGCTGAGACCAATCACTCTGACCAAGAGGTCATGAGTTCGAGGCCAGCTCGGAGCCTGCATTTGTCTTGTCTTTGTTCTATGTCAAGGCATTGAATGTTTGCCTATATGTGTAATGTGATCCGCCCTGAGTCCCCTTCGGGGTGAGAAGGGCGGAATATAAATACTGTAAATAAATAAATAAATAAATAAATAAATAATTATCTTTGAAAATATTTTTATTCAGTTCTCCAGCAGGTCACAATGTTCCCAAGGGCACTTAATACATCCTCTGCATTTCTGATATGTCAGATATTTGAAATATATACTCATTAGGGTCTTTTTCTGTGCATACAATTGTTAAGTCTTTCCTCCTTTTGTGTGTATGCACAAAGCAACATTGTTCGCTAAGTTATGTAAAACTCAGATCTTGTTAAGAAACCATTGAATTTGCTATAGAAAAGCACTCACCTGCCTATAAATGTATTTGCATGTGTTATTAAAGCACCAGTATGGGCAGTCAAGACTATGAAGAAAATGCCTTTTGATAAATGAGCTTTTGTTTCTTGTTTGCATAGATTGCTTCAAATAACAGATGTATGATAAGATATGGGAAGGGTTTGGAATTATGGTTTCATTTTCATAAAGAAAGAAAATGAAACAAGTTAACTAGCATAGCCCCCCAGATGTGTACAAAATGTCAAACAACTGACTAGATAGCTTCTTTCTTGAAATTTGTTATGAGAGGCAAAAACTTCTGCATAGTGAGATAAATTCTGCTGTGATCTTAGCATTCACAAATGAGGCATAATTCATTATTAAGAATACCCAAGCAATTCAGGAGCCAAACACTTTCCCCAAAAATAATATTTATAATTATAGGCTCAATATTTGATTAAACATGATTGTGATGTAACTGCATATCAGAAGGTAAAAATATTACATTTTCATCAGATGGTGAAAATTTATTGAAAGTCCAATTGCATTATGTGGTACGTAAGATTTCACTGAAAACATGGGTACAGAGATAGTACTTAGTGTGTTTCGGACTATTTAGAAGCAATGCCACTTTCCTGTTACTTTTTATATTTATATATATATATAAAAAAACAAAGCACAGAACAAAGTTTGAGTAAAATGTGAGAAAATAAGCAATGGTCTGAATCTATGTTTCATTCCCAACTAGAGTAGACATATTTTAAAAGATATAATATCTGTTATTTGTTGGCAATCTTCTATCCAAAAACTTCAGCTGGCCCTGATTAGCTTCCAAGAGCAGATAGAGTCTGATGCTTTCATGGTATTTAAGACTCCTTTTTTAGACAAGCAAATTTCTTGTCTCTGTTTCTCTAGCATCACACAATAATCCCCTCATTCATGTGACTCATCTATCTACAAGCATAAATGAGCTGTCATCCTAATTTCTGGGGCTCCTTCTCCTGCCACCTTGTTGGAGCTTTCAAGTGGGCATCAATGAAAAAGCAGCTATTGCATGAATCTTCAATAAACTTTGTTCTCACAGGCAAAATGAATCAATTTATCATTTTCAAAGCTTATTTGCTATTTGGTACTTATTCTGTGGGAAAATGTGCAATTTTGCATGGATGTCTGCAGAGAAAACAGCATTTTCCACACATAATTGTTTTGTTTTATTTTATTTGCACAGAAAGTGCCCTTTTCTGTACAGAAAATTTTGTTTTGTAATAAGGGCAAAGAGCACCTCTGGGGCAAAATAAGATCTGAATTTTGAAGATTCTTGCCCATCTAAGAATATCCTGAACCTTAACAGATCTGGGTTTTTCTTTTACCATTTTTCAAATATTTTTAAACAGTCTTTCCATCCCTACTACTAAGGCAAAGGCATCACACTCAAGCAGCTTTGATCCACTTAGGCACATACGCTTCAGGGTTCTCAATTTGAAGGTATGGCATAACCCCTGTACAGGCAGTGCTCGAGTTACAAATAAACAACTTAGTTAAGAATGGGAGTGAAACCATAGGAAGTGAGAGATATCTACCCCTAGGAGGGGAAATACACTACGGGAAGAGTTATCATGGGGAAAAAGTGTCTCCACTGAAGTTTTAGCACCAAAACTTGTTTCCATAAAAAGCCAATTATTTCAAAATTCAATGATCCCAGGGACAGAAAGTAAGGTGAATTCTTCTGAACAACAGCACAAACAGCAAAACAAACACCATAGGGGTGTTAACCCTTCTCTATGCTATCCAAACTTTTGTGGGGAGAGAGGATGCAGTTACACTTACAAACAAATTAAACTTCAGAACAAACCTATCTTGAACAGGTAATAGTTAATGACAAGAGTAACATAGTGGACCTAGAAAATGTCTGGGTCCACAATGCATTTTGACATGGATCAAAATGAGGGTCATACTATATTTCTCTTCCTTCCACAGTTTGCATGGAATGAGTGTAACTGGTGACCTTCAATATCAATAAAGCAGAGCTTCCTTTTTAGTGCTTAATGTAAAGTTTATTTATTGCTAGTAACAAACTCTTACACATGCACAACATGGGCAAGAATACAGAACTTCCAAGATGTTGAACTTTTTTTGTTAGAATGGTGTCAGGCCCACACATTAGTACTTTAAAGTTTGGTATAAAACCCAAAGCAGACAGAAAGCCAACAGTCACTGCTGAGGTCATGACTACTACATTATTCAGATGCTGGAATAATGAAATATCTATGATACACAAGCCATTTCCCAATCAGTTTATTGTGTGCAGATCTACCCCTAAATTTATTTATTTACTACTTTAGGTACCCATCAATGCTCAGGTTAGATATTTTAGAAGGATTAAAAGTAGAAACAATAAATATTTGGCTTTGGATTTTATGAATGGAACCATTAGAAAATGCATAAGCATTTGGGAGAACTACAGCTCCCATCATCTTGAATCAGTCCCCCAAATACTACCAGTATTTAAAGTTGACCATTATGGGCATGTGTATCAAGTTGGTCCAGATTCATTATCAGTTGGTTTCAGAGTGCTCTTCGCATATGAGTGAACGATAACTCCCATTGTCATCTGTTATTGCCCCTCAAAATCTGCCAGTATTTAAAGTTGGTCATGGGGAGTGTGTGTGTCAAATTTGGTCCAGATCCAACATTGGTAGGAGTCACAGGGCTCTCTGGATGTGGAAGCCATCTTGAAAAATAATAATAATAATAATAATAATAATAATCATCATCATCATCATCATAACTTTTTTTATACCCCACCTCTATCTCCCCAAAGGGGACTCAGGGCGGCTTATATGGGGCCAAGCCCGAACAAAAACAATAGCAATATAAAACACAACAATAGACAAGAAACATGCACAATTATAAAAAAAACATACAAATATGATAGATAGATAGACAGATAGACAGAAATATTTTGACTTTTATTCTATACATAGATTCATTCAGAGCACTTCCAGACAGCGCCAATATGCGTGTTTTAAAACTGAGGCAAAAAATCCTGGGACCTGCCAGTTCTGGGAAATGGTCCCTTATCATCCTTACATCTCCCTTTGAAGTGGATCAAGATGGAGTGCAGGCAGGGGACATCAGGCAGAAGTTTTTTCAAAAAAATCTCTCCACAATGTGCTGGACTTCATATGTGCTCATGCAAATATCTTAATGTACACACAAGCAGATTTCCGATCTCTCTCTTCACCCAATTGTTAATTCAAGCTTTGCTTAATATTATAAAGTTTAAAAGAAAGCATTTCGGAGAGTTCTAATTGCTTTCCACTTGTGCTTCCCTTGAGACACCTGTGTATCTGTGGCTCCATGTTTTGACAGCCCGATTAACTGATCTTCTGTACGGGCTTTTAAAAGGCTCATGTGTGCTGGAGCAGTCCACACAGGGGGAAGGGAGGAAAGCACGTGATTTGCATGACTGTATTTTTGGGGCAGAATCAGGTTATAGTGTATCTTTTAAACATTTGCTTTTCAGCTGTTAACCTGATTCCGCCCACACTTTGTTGAAGCATCATGTAGCCAACCTCCTTTTCTCCTGGTTACTTCTGGGTTTTTAGCCATGTGTATAAGGACTCTCATATACCTTATATCATGCCTTTCTCCCAGTTTAGGATTCAACTTAGCTTTCAACATAGATTAAAACACAAGGAAAGCACTATTCTGCGTCTCCTGGTAGGTAAATAATCCCTATCTATTTTACACCTCTCATGCAAGAGATTTGAAAGCAATTATTGCATATGTAAGGTATTGTGTTGTTGTTGTTGTTGTTGTTGTTGTTGTTGTTGTTGTTGTTGTTGTATGCCTTTAATTCTCTATCAGTTGATAACCTAAATGGTTCTTTGGCAAGACTTCTTCAAAGGAGGTTTGGTATTACCTTCTTCTATAGCTGAGAGAGAATGACTTGCCCAAGGTCATCCACTGGATTTCATGGTCAAGCAAAGATTCAAATCATTTTCCAGAATTGTAGTCCAACTTTCAAGTCACTGCACCATGATGGCTCTACAACATTAATAGTAATGAAAAGTAAGCATAATAAATATAGAAGCAGAAGTACTGTATATTCAAACTATCTGGACAGTTTTAATTAGCCTCTGGGGAATATCTTTTGCCCTATCATAACATAAAACCTTAAGAAAAAACAAAACAATTTTTCTACATTTCAGCTACAACCTGGTTATATAAGTAAAAACCCCACTGACTCAAGCATAGGACTTCAGAAGAGATTTCTATGTGTACCAGGCAGATGATATCAAGAGGAAAAGTATACATTTAACAGATGGGGTGGGCAACCGAAAAGAAATCTCTCTTTTACAGTGAAATGTTGCCTGGAAAAAAGGAAAATTATCTTCATTTTTTTTACAGAAAAGCTGTTAAGGTCTATAAAAATATTTTGCACTTAAGCTTTTTATAATTTAAAGACTTTTCAGTTGCTTTTTGGAAAGGCTCTGTACTATGAAAAATAGCTGGAGGGAATGATGTTGTACATGCTGTGCATAAACAAATTTGCCATCAAGCACAAACACATTTTATTTCCCCACGCACACAAGCACCATCACATCCGCTTTT
Source organism: Anolis carolinensis (assembly GCF_035594765.1). Taxonomy (NCBI): domain Eukaryota; kingdom Metazoa; phylum Chordata; class Lepidosauria; order Squamata; family Anolidae; genus Anolis; species Anolis carolinensis. The sequence goes on from NC_085841.1 coordinate 58,922,573, forward strand.
ACTGTGATGTTATGGATGCAATGCAATTATTGTTCTTCTTCTATCTAATTCTGCCTTTTCGGAGAGTTTCTGTGCTATGAAGCAGACTTTCTGGAACCACTGGATATGGGAGAGGCTGCCTGTGGACTACCATAGAATTAAATTTGGCAAGATGCAAGGCCATATGTGAGCCCTGGGCTACAATAACCCCCTATTTCTTTTTTAAAATTCATTTTGGGCATTCCCCCCTAAAACATATGTATTGTTGTTTTTATTGTGTGCCTTCAGTCCATTGCTGATTTATAATTACCTTAAGGTGATCCAATAACAAGGTCTTCTTGGCAAGATTTTAGAAGGGATTTCTTTTTGCCTTTTGTATGAGACCGAGGCCCCTTCCACACTGCCCCTTTATCCCAGGATCTGATGCCAGATTATCTGGCAGTCTAGATTCATATAATCCAGTTTAAAGCAGATAATCTGACATCAAATCCTGTGATATAGGGCAGTGTAGAAGTGGCCTGGAAGTGTGTGCTTTGCCCAAGGTCACCCAGTTTTTTTTTCTTTCGCTGAGTACGGTCTTGAGTCATAGGCCAACATTCCAACCACTAGACCACATCAGCTCCAATGTGCCAAATACCATCACTTCTACTTGCAACAACAGAGGCACATGGAGATGCCTAGACTAGCCATGGGAGGGACCTAAAGAAAGGGAGGGGGGCTACGCATCATACGATTGACCATTCTTGGTCTAAACAGGATCAAGTTAAATGTATATGGTGCAATGTCACATGAGGATTCTAAGTGACTTGTGTTTTTTCCAGATATCTATATAAAATTCCATATATTTTGATATGTATATATGATTAAGTTATGAATGCTGATACCTTACAAATAATAACAATGAAGAACAAGAAATACAGCAGTAAAGCTCATGACAGGGAACCAGGTCATCAGAAACAGAGCCATATACATACCAAATTAAAAAAATAAAGTTCTATAAACCATGTTTAATTGACATTGGAGATAGGTATTTAAAATGGCAAACTTGCTTTAAAATCAAACTAGGAAAAAACTGTGCTCCACATGTCATTGAAATGTAATTCCCATCATTCTTTGCCATTGGCAATGCTAGTTAGGGCTAATGGGAGTTGCAATTCAATAGTGTCTGGAGGGTTGTAATTCATTCACCCCTGCTGTAAAAGTCAAGGCTGTAGTATCTCTAAGGGCACTCCCACACAGGACTAAAATCTGTGCCGAAATGGATTTAAATAACCCGCTTTGACACGGGTTTAAGTCCCCAAAAATCGAGGCTTTCCAGGGGGTGGGAGTGGCTACATGCCAACCCAAAGCACCCCCCCCCCCAATTTCCCCCTAAAAGTTTCCCCATAACTTTCCTCTTGGCATCCTCCTGGCATGAGAAAATGACACCTGAGGAAATGGGAGGGGTGAGCACCCCCCCCCCCCAAACCTGGTCTCATAGTGCATAATTTTCTCATGCCAGGAGGATGCAAGGAGGAAAGTCATGGTGACCTTTTCTTTAACTTTTAGGGGAAAGTTGTGAGGGGGTTGGCACCATCCTGCATTTTTGGACTCCAGGAGCCCAAAAGGTGTGAGATGGCAATGGAGACTCACTCCTAGGTAGTCCTGAGACTGCCCAAAAAGTGAGTCTCCACAGGCCCAATACCCCATTAGACCTAGGCCTTTAAGGAAGGTCCGGATATAATATGGTATCTAATTAATTCAGGACAAACCAAGGAAACCTTGGTTTGTTCTGATTTAATTCACTTTTACCAGAGGTATCCTTTGGACACCTCCAGTAAAAACCAAGACAGGCCCTAGCTTTTAATAATAATAATAATAATAATTTTATTCTTATATCCCATCTCCCCGGAGGGACTCGGGGCAGCTTACATGGGGCCATGCCCAGACACGACAGCACAAATCAGATAAAACATTAAAACTTCAACATGATTAAAAACAGTCATAAAAGTCAATATACACAATAATATTAAAATCCCGATTTGGGTCAAAAGATCCAGGCCAAGGTGCAAAGCAATATCAAGTTATCAGGGAGGGATAATTATACAGCAGGTGTAATACTTAAAGTGCTGAATGAATCCTAAAAACAATCCAGAGGGTCTACTGCTTAATAGGTAAATAACATGATCCCACAAGGATCAGTCAACGAAGGCCTTCTGGAATAGCCAAGTTTTCAGGCTCTTCCTGAAAGAGAGTAGGGTAGGGGCCTGCCTAATCTCCCTGGGGAGCGAGTTCCACAGCCGGGGGGCCACGGCGGAGAAGGCCCTCTCCCTCGTCCCCACCAACCGCAACTGCGAAGTTGGTGGAAGCGAGAGGAGGGCCTCCCCCGACGAGCGAAGAGGTCGTGCGGGTTCATAGGGGGAAATGCGGTCTCGAAGGTAGGTGGGTCCCAAACCGTTTAGGGCTTTGTAGGTGATAACCTGCACCTTGAATTGGGCTCGGAAAATAAATGGCAGCCAGTGGAGCTCTTTAAACAGCGGCGTTGAGCGCGTCCTGTAATCTGCCCCAGTTAGAAACCTGGCTGCCGATCGTTGTACTAGTTGTAGTTTCCGAGCCGTCTTCAAAGGCAGCCCCACGTAGAGCGCATTGCAGTAATCCAGTCTAGAGGTAACTAAGGCATGGACCACCATGGTCAGATCTGACTTCTCGAGGTATGGTCGCAGCTGGCGCACAAGTTTTAGTTGTGCAAAGGCCCTCCCAGCCACGGCCGACACCTGGGCCTCAAGTGTCAGCGCAGAGTCCAGGAGGACCCCCAAGCTGCGGACCTGCGCCTTCAGGGGGAGTGCAACCCCGTCAAGCACAGGTTGCCACCCAAGACCCCGATCAGACGTACGACTGACCTGGAGGACCTCTGTCTTATCAGGATTGAGCTTCAGCTTGTTCGCCCTCATCCAGGCCAATACAGCGGCCAGACACTGGTCCAGTATCCGAGGGGCTTCCTTGGAATTAGGTGGAAAGGAGTAGTAGAGTTGGGTGTCATCCGCGTAGAGATGGTACCGCACTCCAAAACTCCGGATGACCTCACCCAGCGGTTTCATGTAGATATTAAAAAGTATGGGGGACAAAATGGAACCTTGCGGGACCCCACAGGTCAATGGCCAGGGGTCCGAGCAGGTGTCCCCCAGCTTCACCAACTGGGAACGGCCCTCTAGGAAGGACTGGAGCCACTGCAGAACAGTACCCCCAAGGCCCATCCCGGAGAGACGTCCCAGAAGGATACCATGGTCGATGGTATCGAAAGCCGCTGAGATGTCCAAGAGAACCAGCAGGGTCACACTCCCCCTGTCCAGCTCTCTGCGGAGGTCATCCACCAAGGCGACCAAAGCCGTCTCGGTACTGTAGCCAGGTCTGAAACCAGACTGCGATTGGTCCAGAAAATCCGTATCTTCCAAGAATCCCTGGAGCTGGGAAGCAACCACCCGCTCCAAGACCTTGCCCAAGAATGGAAGGTTAGAGATTGGTCTGTAGTTACTGAGGTTAGCCGGATCCAAGGAGGCTTTCTTCAAAACAGGCCTCAACACAGCTTGTTTTAGGCCAGATGGAAATATGCCCTGCTCCAAAGAGGCATTGATTATTCTCACAAACCAATCAACTAGCCCTCCACTGGCTTGTTTTAAGAGCCAAGATGGGCAAGGGTCAAGGGCACAGGTGGTCGCCCTCACCGCTCCAAGAATCTTGTCCACATCATCAGGCTGCACAAGCCGAAACGAATCCCACAAGATCGAATAGACAGATGCCTCGGTTACCTCACCTGGCAATGCATCAAGGCCGGCGTCTAAGTCGGAACGAATCTGAGCGACTTTGTCTGCAAAATGGTGAGCGAACTCGCTACACCGAGTTGACGAGATGTCGGGTGCTCCCCCAACCTGAGGAGGGTGGAGGAGCTCCCCAACAACTCGAAACAACTCTGAAGATCTATTTGTTGCAGACGCGATGCGGGCAGTCGAGAAAACTTTCCTGGCTGCCCGCAATGCCGCGGAATAGGCCCTAATAGCGGCTCTAGACCGTGCTCGGTCAGATACGTCACGAGTTGTCCACCAGCAGCACTCTAGTCTCCTTCTTGCACGTTTCATCTCCGCCAGCTCCCCAGTAAACCAGGGAGCTGGGGCAACTCCACGCAGCGAGAGGGGACGCTCAGGAGCGATCGTGTCTATTGCCCTGGACAACTCGCCATTATAACGAGTGACCAGGGCATCGACAGGATCGGCAGCTTCCATGGTAGACAGATCCCCAAGAGACCTCAGGAATCTCTCAGGATCCATAAGTCTCCTGGGGCGGACCATCTTAATTGGTCCACCACCCCTGCGGAGGTTGGAAGAGACGGTTAGTCTTAAACTGATCAGATAGTGGTCGGACCATGACAATGGAAGAATAATTTGCTCTTCCACTCCGACCAAACCGTCGCCCGCAACAAAAACCAGGTCGAGTGTATGTCCAGCTTGATGAGTGGGACCCGATATTATTTGGGACAGACCCATGGTCGTCATGGCAGCCATGAATTCCTGAGCTGCACCTGTCAAGGTGGTCTCAGCATGAATGTTGAAGTCGCCCAGCACCAACAGGCGCTGGGAACCCAACACCACGCTAGAAACCACCTCTGCTAGCTCAGGCAGGGAGACTGCTGTGTCACGGGGTGGACGGTACACCAGCAGAATCCCCAAACTGTCCCGGGTACCCACCTTCAAGTGGAGACACTCAAACCCGACCGATTGCAAAGCGACGCATCTGACCAGGGCGATGGACTGCCTAAAGACCACCGCAACCCCACCTCCCCGCCCTCCTGGCCTGGCCTGCTGATGCACCCCGAAACCCGGAGGACAAAGCTGGGTAAGACTAACCCCACCCAGATCATCCAACCAGGTTTCGGTGATGCAGGCCAGATCCGCATGTTCATCCATGATTAGATCCTGGATAATAGATGATTTACCTTTGACGGATCTGGCATTAAACAGCAGGACCTTCAGCCGGGAGGGGCTACCATGGAGGCTACCACACCTATCCTTCTCCAGGGTCGCAAGAACCCTGTTGCGCTTCTCCCTGGAAATTCGTTGACGGCAATTCCTCCTCCTCCCCCACACGACCTCGATGGAGCCACCCCCCGCCTGTTCCCCACCCCCCAAGGAGTCTGGCTCAATTGGAGCATCCTTAAGAGAATCTAGTCAGCTCCCTGGATCCAAAAGGTTACTAGACACACCATCTAACTTTACTTCAAAAGAAGGGGATAAATGGGGCCTACTGGAAAAACGTAGTGAGGTTGAAGAGGGTGAAAGTTGCTGGTCTGGTATGGAAAATGATTGGGCCAGAGTCTCTAATTGAGACTTTTCTAAAGGGGGGAGCCTACGCTGAGGACTACACATCCTATTATCTCTGGGCCTAACAGATGGTTGAGTGTGTAAAGATAGGTTGGCCACCAAAGGGCGAATCACGGGGTCCACAAATACTCTTCTAATGGTAATGCCCCATGAGAGCAGCCGGAACCTAAGGGCCCATAATTCCTCTGTTATAGACTTATCCTCAAAAGTGAAGATAAGGCGTAAAGAGCGATCATATGATTGATAGCCCTTATGGAGCCAAGTGATCATCTTTATCTTGACTGTCGTCAGGCTCCTTGAAAGAATTTGACCCAAGGACCTCTGGATCACTCTTTCCGAGGTCCATCTACCCCTGTTCAATATAGAGTCTTCAATTTGAAAAGCCAGCTGTTTCGTCTGTACAAGATGTTCATAGTAATCCTCTACGTATGGAGGAGAGAAATCCCCCTCCAACGGAGAATTAGTTATCGGCTTCACCGCTGCCAAATCTAGATCCATACCTTCCCTCCTTTGAACAGTTTGATCAACAAACAAATCATTCCCTCCCTCAACCTCGTCATTTTCTAATCTTAGCTCCTTAATACCCTTTTGGAGCCCAAGTTCTACCTCTCCCACCAAATCTGAAGGACAACTGGCCTCCTTTAGATCATAACCAGTATTATTATTATCCTCCCCAGGAACATCCTGTAGTCTAGTGGTGTTTACCAGTAACAAAATTCCTTTGAGGAGATGATCTAATTTCTCATTCACTGTTACGAGCTGAGAGAGGACGAGGCTAAACGATCTACCCATGAGGTGGCATAACTGGGATAGATCGTGGTTCCCATGTGCATCTGTCTGACTCATTCTCTACTACAACTCTACTACTCTACTCTAGCTTTTGAGCCTGCCTGGATGAGCTGTAAGTACAGAGGTGTCAGGAGGATGGAATCATTCTTTTTTCTTCGTGTACTCTGTGAATGCACACTAATGGAGAAGGCTGTGCCTGCGCAGGCTCCAACGGATACTCTTCCAAGCTAAAGTTTGAAATTTGGCGGTAACCCCGCCCCTCTCCCCAGAGGGTATAAAGGGTGCCCTCCGCACTCGCTCTCCAGTTCCTTTTTTTCCGCCGCACAGCTCACTTCGGACTCTTCGTTCTTATGTCGACCACGCGTTTTAAGCAGTGCACTCAATGTGCCGCTAAGATTCCAGATTCCGACGGTCACGCTAAGTGCCTTTTCTGCCTCGGCGAAAGTCACGTCGTCGGTACCTGCCGTTTTTGCCTGGCCTTTACAGCTCAGGCCCGAAGAAATAGGGCTGCGAGACTCCGGGCAGCTCTCTACGAAAAGACTCTTGCTCCTGAGGCTTCTACTTCCACCCCGACCTCGATGGCGCCCAGGCCTGCTCCGTCGGTATCATTCAAGGCCTCGAAAACTTCGAGAGCAAAACTGGCCAAACCGCCCTGCACGGTGACTACAGCCACGGTTTCGACCCGGTCGGGCAAAATGGGCCCTTCATCGACTTCAAGTTCGGTAACTTCGGCCATTTCCACTCGATCCCGCCTAGCTTCGCCTCCATCTTCTTCCGCCATGAAGATTGCCCTTAAGAGGGCCCAGGAGGAATCCAGATGAGCCCATTCTGACTCGGCAGCTGTGTGCCCCATTCCTCCGACACCGGGAAAATCGCTAAGGGTCGCGTCGAAGCAACCTCCAGCAAAGAAACGAATGATCCAGAGGTCGTCCTCCTCAGCTTCTTCGAAGAAGGACGTCCCCTCCTCTGTGGCCTCCTCCAGGAGATCCTCCCCTATCCAACCGGCGCAACGCTTCCGCTCTTCTTCTTCTCCTCATGGTCAGTCCTCGGATGCGGACGCTCAAGCCTCTCCCGACCGGTCGGTCAGGACAGTTATTAAGGCTCCCCAGCCAGCGCCATCACGCCTTCCGGCTCAACAAGAGCTTTTTCCCCCGGCTCAGACACCCGAGAGGGGTAGACAGATGACGCGCTTAGCCCGTGCCGCCCAGGCTTCTGCGTCCAAGGGCGTTCGTCCACAGCCGGCTCCTACTGCTCTTGAGGTGATACCTCAACAGGACTCTGCGCTTGTTTCTCCTCCCCGGTCCCCTCAAGGGCCCGAGGAGGATGACCCCGATATCGAACACCCCGAGTCGATCCTCTCCGCCTCCGTTGTCTCTCTCGGTCTCGACCTCTCCCCGCCTCACGACGCCTACGAGGTCGACCCACCTTCTCCGACGGATAATATCCGGGCCTTGTCCGACCAGATGGTCAGAATGGCAGACGCTCTGGGGATGGAAATTAAGCAAACCTCAAAAGCTGTTACCAACCCCGTTTTCAAGAGGGTCCAGGCTCAAGCCCCGCCAGCCACCTTGCTGCCTTTTCTTCCATACCTCCTGGACGTAATCCAGGCATCTTGGAAGACTCCATCTTCGATACCTCCAACCTCTAAGAAAATAGAGGCCTGGTACCAAACTGATGATGAAGCCCTGGAATGGCTCAAACATCACCCTGATCCAAACTCCATGGTGGTAAAGGCCTCCCAATCGTCGGGTCGACAGTCCAACTCCCCTGCCGACAGGGAGGGCAAAAGATTCGATGCCGTAGGCCGCAAGCTCTACTCCGGCACTCTCCTCCTTTGCCGCATGGCGAACTACGGAGCCTGTATGGGCGCTTATCAACAGATCCTCTGGGAAAAAGCCCAACCTTTCTTCACCAAACTTTCTGACGAAGACCCGTCAGTTCTCTCAACCCTCCAGCAGGAGGCGGACTCCCTTGCACACCACCAAATCCAAATGGCTAAGCACACTGGCGATACCGCCGGAAAGATGATTGCCCACGTAGTTGCGATCAGACGGCATGCATGGCTTCGGGCCTCAGGACTCTCTTCTTCCTCTCGACAAGTGATCGAAGACCTTCCCTTCGACACTCAGGGTCTTTTCAACTCTGGTACTGATGACAAACTGAAGTCCAATCATGACTTCAAGATCCTAGCAGCAAAGTGCGGGACCGATCAACCTCAGGCTCAGCGGACCCGATGGTTCCCGCAACGATACCGTCGCTACCCTCAGCCTTTTCGTCACCAACCGTTTCGAAGCTCGTTGAGCTCAAGTCACCACAGTCATCAGCAACAACCTCGCCGCCAGCACCAGGTCCCGAAAGGTCGGGGCAAGGGTGCTACAGCTATGCCACAACCCCAACGACGGGCCTGACGTCCACTCTCTCGGGGCCTTTTCTACCTTCACTACTACTGCCACTGCCATGCCTTTCCTAGGCTCCGACCAGAACTTTCCTCTCTGCTCTTTCCGCGATCGCCTAGCTCCTTTCTACCACGAATGGGAGTCTATCACCTCAGATGCCTGGGTTCTCCGCATTGTCAGAGACGGCTATGCCTTGGAATTCGAAACTTTGCCCCCCATGGGTCACATCCTCCACACCGACCCTTCACCGGAAATATGCTCCGAGGTCGACTCCCTTCTGGCGAATGGCGCAATCCAGCCTTCTCCTTCCGAGCAGGACACTCGAGGTTTCTTCTCGAGATACTTTACGGTTCCCAAAAGGGGTGGAGGTCTTCGGCCCATCCTCGACCTGCGAGCCTTAAACCTCTTCATTCTGCCTTCAAAATTTCAAATGGTCTCGGTGGCCTCCATTCTCCCAATGCTCCGACACGGAGACTTCTTTGCCTCTATAGACTTACACGATGCGTATTTCCACGTCTCGGTACGCCGATCTCACAGGCGCTTCCTCTCCTTCAAGCTCCTGGGACAGTCTTACCAGTTCACAGTTCTCCCTTTCGGCCTCATCATGGCCCCAAGGGTCTTCACCAAGGTGGTTGCCGTGGTGGCAGCACACCTAAGAAAACAGGGCATAATGGTCTTTCCTTATTTGGACGATTGGATGATTGTCGCATCCGACCCCTCATCCCTTCAAAACCACGTCTCTCAAGCTCTTTCTCTTCTACAACGGCTGGGCCTTCAGTTGAATGTCACAAAGTCCCAACTCCTCCCGGCCACAGAAATCCGCTTCATCGGAGCTCTCTTCAACTCCATCGCAGAAACCGCCTACCTACCGAAGGACAGGTTCCTAGCCCTTCAACAACACCTTTCTCTCCTTCTCCGCAACCGCAGGATCTGAGCCCACTCTGTCCAGGTTCTTCTGGGTCACATGGCCTCCACGGACATGGTTACTCCTCTCGCCAGACTACGTCTCAGACCTCTCCAAAGATGGTTTATAGACTCTTTCAAACCCCATCGGCATCCGAGCTCAATGTTTCTCACGGTACCGAACCAGGTTCGCCTCTCCCTTCGTTGGTGGCAGGACCCAGCGAACGTTTGTGTGGGACTTCCCTTCCATCCTTCCCTTCCGTCAGTCACCATCACGACCGACGCCTCCAATTTTGCGTGGGGAGCCCATATGTCAAACCTCACTGTCAGGGACCTTTGGTCCATCCAAGAGAAGTCTCACCACATAAACTTTCTAGAACTGTTATCAATCTTCAAATCTCTCTGGGCGTTTGCTCGCTTTCTTCCCCACAAGACTGTTCTGATCCAAACGGACAACGTAGTAGCTATGTACTACATCAACAAACAAGGGGGTACGGGCTCGAGGAAACTGATGGCTCTCTCAATGGACATTTGGCTATGGTGCATAGCGAGACATATAACCCTGTTGGTGGTTCACCTTCCGGGTGCTCAAAACACGCTAGCAGACTCTCTAAGCAGAATAACGACCTCCCCCCACGAGTGGCGTCTCGATCCCGAAATCCTGAAATCCGTCTTCGACGATTGTGGCTGGCCAGCTCTAGACCTTTTTGCCTCCCCCTCGAACGCTCAACTTCCTCGCTTCGGAGCGAGACTACCTCCAAACTCGACTCCGGGCTGTCTCGGAGACGCGTTTCTCCTCGATTGGACTCTCGAGCCCGTCTATCTTTTTCCTCCCTTCCCTCTCATCTCGAGGGTAATAGAGAGACTCTATCTAACTCCGACATCAGCCATCCTGATCGCCCCTGCATGGCCACGCCAGCCGTGGTACCCAACTCTACTCCGGATGTGTGCGGATCCTCCCCGCACTCTCCCAACTCTCCCTCATCTACTATCTTCACAGAGGGGACAGGTCCTCCACCCCGACGTCCCGTCCCTACACCTAACTGCCTGGAGGATACTTCCTTAAATTCTCTCCACCCAGACCTGCAGGCGATCCTTCGTGCCGCCCATAAGCCGGCCACGTCAAAGGCCTATGCCTACAAGCTTGCAAAATTCCAAACCTTCCTTCAGGACCGACACGTCAATCCCTCCTCTACTTCAATCCCGCTGGTCCTGGACTTCCTACTTTCTCTTGCGGATCGTCAACTCTCTCTGGCCTCGATAAAATCCTATCTCGCTGCTCTCTCCTGGCATTTCCAACGTCAAGGACAACCCTCTCTCTTTTCTAACAACCTCATTAAGACCTTTCTTCGAGGTTACAACAACCTGCACCCTCCAGTTCAACCTCCGACTCCCGGATGGAGCCTCGAACTTGTGCTTTCTCAACTAGCTTCAGCTTCCTTTGAACCTATGGCCTCCGCCGACCTTCACCTTCTCTCTTGGAAGACTGCCTTCCTAGTCGCTATCACCTCTGCATGCAGGCCTTCGGAACTGGCTGCTCTTCGGGTGGACGAACCCTACCTCTGTTTCCACCACGACAGGGCTATTCTTCGCGCGGACATCACCTTCCTACCTAAGGTGGTCTCTACTTTTCACCTTAACCAGGACATAATACTCCCTGCTTTCTTTCCTAATCCTTCTTCTTCTTTGGAGCGGAGACTTCGTCTCCTGGATGTCAGGAGAGCCCTCCTTTTCTACAAGGACAGGACTAAGGACATACGTAAGTCACCTAGACTGTTTGTGGCTTATGCTACCCATAAGCTGGGCGAACCACTTTCTTCCCAAAGACTCTCACACTGGATTGCTCAGGATATCGAACTCGCTTACCAGCTGGCTAAACGCCAACCCCCCCCTTCGATCCGCCCTAGATCAACGAGGGGCCTTTCCACTTCTACTGCCTTCCTGAGGGGTGTCCCTCTCGACTCCATCTGTCGAGCGGCTATCTGGTCCACTCCATCCACCTTTGTTTCACACTACAGGATGGACTCAAAGAACCTCAGGGACTCGGCCTTCGCCAGGTCTATCCTTTCCTCCTGCCTTTCCTAACGTTACTTGCCTTACTCAGAGCCAGTTTTTGCTGTTCTTTTCTTACAAGTTCACCGATGTCATTCAGCCTTTATTTTACATGATATGTTCATGGGTTCATTAACGTAGTGCTTGTGTACTATACTTACCCACTGCACTGAAATGTATTTCCTGAATACCTCTACCTCTGTTTCAGGGAATCGGTCTATACTTACCTCTGTAATTCTTACAGACTATCGCTCACATACAATGTTGTGATTGTGTTCTGGATCCTAATAACTAGGATCGGTTTTGCACTATATGCTGTTGCATCGTTTTTGACTATTGCACTTGCTTTTGCACCTTGTGCTCAATAAATGTGTTGTTTGGACACTAAACTCGTTATCGGGTTTGCTATCCCACCTACCTACACCTCAGCTTGCTAGTCTCCATTAGTGTGCATTCACAGAGTACACGAAGAAAAAGGACAGGTTGCTTACCTGTAACCGTGTTTCTTCGAGTGTACTCTGTGAATTCACACAATCCCGCCCTTCCTTCCCCACATGCAAACCTCTCCCTTTCTCGTCGCCTTTGCGGCGTAGGAACTGGAGAGCGAGCGCGGAGGGTGCCCTTTATACCCTCTGGGGAGAGGGGCGGGGTTACCGCCAAATTTCAAACTTTAGCTTGGAAGAGTATCTGTTGGAGCCTGTGCAGGCGCAGCCTTCTCCATTAGTGTGAATTCACAGAGTACACTCGAAGAAACACAGTTACAGGGAAGCAACCTGTCCTTCAACAAGCATAGTCAGAGGCAGTCCAAGTTATAATAGTATTTAGTCCATTCAGAGGACAAGGCCAAAGGATAATCATAATGTTCCATTCCAAGAGTCAATTGGCATGAAGCTCACCAGAGGTCTAACACAGGAAGTACAAGGTTTCCAAGATTTCCGGCGGAAATGATGACTGCTGCCAGCACCAGGCTACTGCCAGCATCCATTGTTTATGCTCCAAGTGGCATTAATTCTACAGTACAGATGCATCGTAAATCCTATAATTCACTTACTCTAGCTCAAGGATAATGTGGAATGTTAGCAGCAACTGAAGAGCCACAGCTTCTCACAGTTTTATGCTGATTTTATATTGGAAACCGGCCTGAGTCCCTTTCGGGAGAGAGGGCGGTATACAAATAAACTTTTACTTACTTACTTACTTACTTCTCAACCTGCTAGTGACCATGATGGCTGGAGATGCTGGAAGCTGCATCCTATGGAGGACAAGTTTAGAAAAGACTACATAAAGCTTATCAAACTAATGAGTTCTGTTAAGATTAAAGGGTAACAATTACAAATTTGCAAGTTATTTACATTACTCTTCAGATTATAGTATCTTTGGCATATCAGTCTGTGAAACATTCTAAATCTACTTACTGTTACATTGTCATACAGTAAAATCAGCATAAGAATGGCTACCTAGGACTCTTGTCCATTAGTTATTCTGACTAAATGGATTAGTACATAGACAGAGGAATGATTTCCATCTCATTCCTGGAAGTCGCATTCTTTAAACATTTTCTTAGAAAGTTATCAGGAGAATTTCTGAAGATGAGTGCAATGGACAATATGAAAATAAGCAATATTCTCGGATGACAAGATTTATAGATTTTACAATAAATTGACAAAGCATATCACATGGAAAGTTAAAACATGCAATAAAATTTAGTATATCTGCAGTAGAAATTGCAGATTTTCCTTACCAGACTAGCTTAGTCCTGGAAAATGTGAAGAAAGAAGAAATACCATTGGGTACATCCACAATGCTCCCTCTGAGCTAAGTATCAACAGTAGCTACATATCTAGGAGACAGGGTTAGTATTTCTAGGATCAAGACTCATGTATAAGTCAATTTCATGTATAATTTGAGGGCAGATATTGGGAACAGAATTATAGATCTTGATATGGTCACTGCAGAAGTTGAGGGTCATTATGGAGAGGGGAGAGTACTAATGCTGCCTTAGGGGACCAGCGGTCTATTCTGTTTGGAAGTAGCAAATGGATTTAGGTACAATAATGTAGTGTCAGTGTCTTTTTCTTTAGAAATTAAGACCGTGCGCTGCTCGTGCAGCAGCATCAGTGTAATAGCATTAAAAGATATGTATTACTAAATCAATATTACATCCATACAGTAAGAAGTAATTCTATATCATTATGCAGTTATCTTGAATAATTCAGTTTATGACCAATTCCAGCTCTCAAGTCTCCTTATCAAAACTTTGTTTGTACATTTTAAAAAGATCTTACAACACAATCCCATGCATGTATATTGAATTCTAATGGGCACGGTTGGGCTGCTTCCCAGACAAATGATGATACTATTGCAGACCTAGAGCCTGTTACCATTTTGAGATATTTGTAATATTTCCCACATGAATTATTGCACAACTAATTGCTGTTTTTGCAGCCATTCTCAGAAGTAAAGAACACATGGTTTGCATTTAATTGCTGCAATTTATACCTTATAACCAAGTAATGCTTGGTTATAATCTTAGTAAAATAATGGTAATTGTCTATGAAACTGAAGGATTTAGCAATTAGACCATTATTCTGTATAAGATTTAAATGTCTCAGAGGAGGGGAATTATTGGCATTATCTTTTCATTTCCTATTGAGATTTAATGGTGGAATGAGTATAATAAAGTTAATCAAATATAATGGATGCATAATTTTCTGCATTATGCACTGTTGGATCTGCTGTTTATATTTCCATTCTGACAGGAGACAAGCCTAGTAGTATAATGAAGTCTACAAAGACTGCTGCATTAAAGTGGTGGCAAAAATCTACATAGTTCATATTTTGTTAGAGTAATATTTACTCAAGACTCACTCTCCCATTTTTTTGTGCAAACATAGTTATATGTACATAGACACCTAGCTGTTTAATGCCAGCTAGAAAACAATGGTAGAACTTGACTAACACCAAAATACCATAAAGGCATCAGATCTCATCTGATCTTGGAAGGTAAGCAGGATCAGATCTGCTTAGTACTTGAATTGGAGACAAGCAATGAATACCAGGTCCTGCACATTTCTGTTCCAAGCATTTTGGATAAGGGATACTGACTTAATAAAGAAACAGCATACAGTATTCCTCTCACTTAAAGAGCCTGAGGCTGGATCTACATTGCCCCAGTTCAAAGCAGATAATCTAGGATCATAAACTGGATTATATGGCAGTTTAGAAGGGGCCTGATGTATCAGTCTACCACCTGAGGGTTTCCAACATACACCCTCTATTCAAATCATGAACCATCATTGCAACATCCATTCCAAAGGTAGTACAATCAGGTTGTGTTGGCACAAGCCCATTCAGAATAATCTTCTACCATTAGGTCAGAGTAGCAATTCATCATTTTCCATTAACCATTTTATCATTCACTTGCAGCATTGGAATACCAGAGAAAAATTGCAAATAAGGCTAGATCTGCATTGCCATGTAATCAGTTTCTGATCCCAGATTATCTGCTGTGAACTGGATTACTGTATATGGCAGTATAGACACATATAATCCAGTTCAAAGCAGATAATCTGGGGTCAGATACTGAGTTATATGGCAGTGTAGATCCAGCCTAAGACAATAAGTTTAATTGGTTAATATTCCAGGTGCTCTCAGTGTTTTGCTGGAGTTCCTTGGCAACATTAAGCCATCTCTGTGGATGATTGTTTCTATACACATCACTTCTTTGTTGATATATTATTAGTGTATGTATCTAATTATCAGAAGACTCAAACACTTAAAAATCAACTAATTTGCCAGTGAGTTTCAAAGTGGTGGTGTGCTTAAATGAGATGTTTCAAAGCTCTTACTCTATCAACAAGCCCAAAGAAGAGAGCCAAAGCCATTTGGAGATGTGGGCGAGACATCAGGAGAGAAAGCTTCTGGAACATGACCATACAGCCTGAAAAACTCACAGCAACCCAGTGATTCCGGCCATGAAAGCCTTCAACAATCCATTTGGAGATGTTGGGGTTGGGGGTGGAAAAGTATGCCAAATAAATAAATTCCTTCTTCTGCTTTTGGATAACTTAACTACAGTATTTAGGTTTTGGAATCACCACCACCCCCTCCCTCCCAACATCTCCAAGTTAATTGTTCTAAATGTAACAATTCATAGACTGTTTTTCCGAAATCCCTTTCAGGAATAATCTGAATCCTTAGGGCACAATTTCCTTGTCTGTCAAAAGGTGATAATTTATTTACTTTCTCTCAAAAAGCAGGAGACTGAGCTTGGCAGATAAGAAGAGATTAATGGCTCCATTTTTATTTGTAAATGTCTATAGAATATTTGCCATACATTACCATGGGGCAACAACACAAAACAAGGGTATTATTTTTTGATTACTGATCCCAGCATATCCTAGAGCTGGGGAAATGTTGGCCTTACAGAAGTTTTGAACTACAGCTTCTGTAATAATTTATCACTGGCATGTTGCCTGGGGCTTTTGAGAACCAAAAAGTTAAAAAATCCCCTACCTGTGCCATTTATCTTATCATTTTAATGTAAAAATCAGCTGATACCATCCTTCTCCTTTTTCATAGTAGATCTTTTGATACGAAGAAACTCACACTGGAATATATTATTGTCACATCAGTTTAACATACTAATATTAGCCTGTAATACAATATCTACTTGTTTAAGTATACAATGCTACAATTATGGAAATAGTGTCACAATCATGGGTAAGGAGAGATTTTGAATACAGTGGAGTAAATATAGGTAAATGCTCCATTTCACAAAAACCATATAGTCATAGTTGTGACACAATTAAATCACTGGTATAAAATATTAACCTGCTAGCAAATTGTAGTGTCTTGTTACCCTCCACAGTTTTTGGAACCACAGCCTCCAGTGCTGTGGAATGGCATAGTCAATGGTGAAGAATCCTAGGAGTTGCAATCAAACAATATGATAGATGCATGCTTCCCTCCCTGAAATAAATCATGGAACCAGGTGGGTAGGCGATTATAATCATATTCATAATACAATACTGGAGATGGACTCCTGATATAATTTGTTTGGGTTGAGAAAGGTCTTGCTGATCACAATTCAGAAGTTTGATAATACAGTAACAATAATGTTGAAAACTCTTGCAATTAACAGGAAAAAGTATTGACCTTGAATGTTTTATTCCCCACTTTCCCATTCCCCAAGATAAAGACTTTTTTTCCAGTGGCTAGGCTACATCAAGATTCCCATTCACCCAGGGGGACTGCAGAATAAAAATGTTTTCAATGACTTCATTTCAAGTTCTGCCATGTCAGTATAAATGGGTGTGTTAAGCGGTTTATCCCTCTGGCAGCTCACATATTTTCATGCCCTCCTCAGAAATAAACTTCCCATTTTGCAAAACCACACTGAAGCTGCTTAGCATTTTGATGAAAAAAAGCTCCTGGAAGCCCTTTGGGGGCCAATATTTCAATCACTATGGAAAAACCAAAAGCATAGTGATTCATACCATCTCACAAAGAGACCTTTTATCGTAGAGCACTAGTATAGCAATCACATGTTGTTTCTATTGAATATTAGCAAAGTTCACTGTCTGGAATAAAAGAATCTACCTATTACCAAGACAGACCACTGATCCAGCTGGTGTCCAAGATTTTAGGCAAAAGTCTTCCTCAGCGTTACCTAGACAACCCAGGTATTGAAACTGGGACTTTTTGTATGCTAAGCATTCTTCACACTAAAATATGGAACTATTTCATAGCATGCTTTTTAAAAAAAAAATCCAACTTCCCTAATCTTGCTGAGAAATTAACATATATGTTGGTCCTAATATAGGGCAGAAAGCAGTAGCAGATAGTAGGGTTGGGTAAAAAATTTGATTCCTGCATATGTCGGATCTAATTCGTTTGTTTTGTAGCTTTCGAAGTGACTTTGAAGCGGGTTATCCAGTCGTTTGTATCCTGCGATATCGAACCGTGATAGCCTATTTTTCTAATGGAGTCGGATGTTGTCGGAAGCAAAGCAAGTGCATTTCCAAATCACCCAAACTTGGTTTGAGGGAGGTGCAGACTAGCCTGGGCTTGCCTTGCCTCCCTCTGGCCAGTCGCAGAAGAGAGGGAGTCTTGTTTGTCTTTCCCCGTGGTTGCTTTCTATGGGCCTCCTAAACCAGGTTGCAAGAGAGAAATCTCTTTCTTCTTTCCCTGTCCTGGAGTGGTTGCTTAAACCGGGTTGCAAGAGGAGGGAGTCGCATTGCAAGATCTCCTCTCTTCTCCTTCGCAGCCTTCCCTCCTGCTTTTGCCAGAAGCTTTAAGTGAGGAAAGGAGGAAAAGGAGGGGGATCCATCACAATCCACGATCCAGATCACTTCACTCCAGTTTTGTGCTGGCAAAACCCCAAACTAGAACTCTCCACCCAGGTTGGTGACTTCAGGGGAAGAAGAAAATTGGAAATGGGCAAGGAAAGCCCATCTAGGCAGTTATCATAGCAATAAAAGTGTTTGGAAAGCACCCCCCCCCCCCGACCCAACATTCCCACCTGGCTTGCGTCCTGAACCAGGCTAGCTTCCCTTCCCTCAGCTGCACATGCTTGCAAGGAAGGTGCTCTTCTAAGGTTTTGCAAGAAGCACACCTTTCCTGTCCCAAAAAACCTTCTCTGCAAGCATTTGCAAAACAGAAGAGCAATCCAGGAAGATCGTGGGGAAAGCTGAGCGCAGCACATGCGCAGCTGAGGGAAGGGAAGCCAGCCTGGTTCTGGATGCAAGCCAGGCGGGAATGTTTTTTTTGGGGGGAAGGCTTTCCAAACACTTTTATCGCTATGATAACTGCCTAGATTTCAATTGGGACTATGGTGAGAACTGGTATTTGGGTCTGGCTTTCAACTGACTATGGTAAATGTTTTCTTCTATACTTTGTTTATTTTTAATTCCAAAACGTAATGAACTTACTGGATAACCCATATATATATATATTAGGCTTGCTCAAATAATTCGATTTCCCCGTTACCCGTTATTAATTCGTTATTTTCGTTAGTTTTGAAGCAATATACGGCCTTGATTGTCCACACGTCTGGATATCGCGGTTTCGAATCGCGAGAGGCCATTTTTTCTTATTTCGTCGTTTTTTTTCATTAGGAAAAAAAAGCTTTTGCAAATCACCCAAACTCCCACCATTCAGGCCCTTTCCTTTTGCAGCAAAAGGGGTGTCACGGGCTCAGCCAATGGGAGGGGGCGAGGGGGAAGGAGGCCAAGGAGGAGGAGGAAGACGGAGGGGGGAAATGGCCGCCGCCGCCGCCTCGCCTCAGCTCAGGCCTGGAGAGACCGAGAGAGACAGAGAGGGGCCCGGCGGTGAGGAGGAAGAGGCCCGGGATGCGAGGGGGTGTGGGCCAGGCCCGTCCTCGGCTGCTCCCGGGGAGGGAGGGAGGACTACGACTCCCAGGGGCCCAAATTCGCACCCTCCCTCCCCCCAATACAGGTCTCCATACCACGCTACATGAACTTGAATGGATACTGTGGTTGTGTTGTTGAAAGCTTTCATGGCCGGGATCACACTGTTGTGGTATGTATTCCGGGCTCTATGGCCATGTGCCAGAAGCATTCTCTCCTGACGTTTCACCCACATCTGTGGCAGACATAGAGGTTTTGATGTCTGTGCGAAGCTAGGCAAGTGGGGTTTATATATCTGTGGAAGGTCCAGGGTGGGAGAAAGAACTCTTGTCTGTGGGAGGCAAGTGTGAATGTTGCAATTGGTCACCTTGATTAGCATTGAATAGCCTTGCAGCTTCAAAGCCTGGCTGCTTCCTACCTGGGGGAATCCTTTGTTGGGAGGTATTAGCTGGCCCTGATTGTTTCCTGTCTGGAATTCCCATTTTCTGGGTGTTGTTTGTGCATGCGCGTCCGCCATTAACGAATTAATTTTGAAGATAACGAATTTTCGTTAATTTCGAATTTTTTGGGGGGGCAAAATTCGGAAATACCTTCAGAAACGAAACGCTGCCCCCCTCTAGTTTTGAAACGAGTTTAGAATCAAATTTTTCGTGGATCGATCAAGCCATATATATATATATATATATATATATATATATATATATATATATATATAATATAATATTAATAGTGTCATTCTGGGAAGAGAAATGGTTGCATTTTAAATCTATGTTTTTTTCCTTTTAAAATTTGCTCTATATTTGTGTGTATGTGACATAAGCCCCTGTCCTGAGCGAGTTTCCTCCCCTCCTGGTTAGAAGCAGGCTAAGCCCCATCGGAAGAAATCCACTCCTAGATTATTTTATCCCAGGCAGTGTGGACATATAATCCAGTTCAAAGCAGATAATCTGGTATCAGATCTTGGTATAGAGTGTTGAAGATCTACACTGCCTTATATCCCAGGATCTGATTCCAGATTATCTGATTTAAACTGGATTAAACTGGATTATATGAGCACCCACTGCATATAATCTGGGATAAAGGAGGAAGGAAGGAGGAGGAGGGGAAAAAGGAGAAGAAGTTTCCCTTGGCTTCCCTTTCTCTCTCCCTCTTTTGCACAAAAGTTCTCTAAAGCTTTGCAAACCTCCTCCGAAAGAAGGAGAAGGAGGAAGAAGAGGAGGAGGGGAAGGATAAGGAGGATAATATATATCCCCACTGCATATAATTTGAGCTTTGTTTTTGCACAAGGGACATGGTGCTATAGCACATATGGTTTCCTGGGACACTCTCCACCAATTTAACAAAGTTTCAGCCACAAAAACAAAGTTTCTGTAGTAGAACAATGACTTTCAAAGTAAAGAAAACCCAATGAAACTGGAAATAAGACATTCAAACCAGGAACAGATTTCTGCAATTATTAAAAATGGTTTTATTATAAAAGATATGAAAAATTTACCAAAAAATCAGAGGATAAGGGAAACGTTCTGAATTTTTGTAAGCTAGCAGAATGGGTATGTGTGTGAGAGAGAGATTTCACAAGGAAGCATCAGGCTGATTCCAAGAAGACACCCCTCAGCCATCCACCTGGCATCATATTATTATTCATGGAGATATAGGACATTACCAAATTAGACAATGATAGTGCTGCCAAGAATATACATTGGCACTATCTCCAAGTTTTACTGTACACCATACCCAAATAATTGTGGTAGGAGGCAAGGAATATCTATAAAGGATACATACCTGTGTATAAAGAGGAATTATGCTTGCATTTATTACTAACATAATGTTTTCCAATGTTGCTGCAAAGTGACTAACCATTAATGTTAATGGATAATGAATAACTATTGTTAACATTTACTATAAGTTGATTTTAACTTATGGCAACCCTATGAATGAGAGACCTGCAAGTCACAACATCCTCTACACTACAGCCCTGCTTACCTAACTGAGTCTATGCATCTTTCTCTTTTCCTACTGTGTTCTCCTTACCAACTTCTTTGTCTTTTCTAGCAAGTCATGACTTCTCATGATATAGCCAAAGTAAAAAAAAAAAAAAAAAAAGTCTTGGCTTCTCAAGGGAGTTCTATGACTTAGTTTTTCCTGTCTTCTTAGCAGACTATGGTATCCATAGAACATTTCAAATGAATTGATTTTCTCCATCACCTTTCTTCACTGTTCAGCTTTTACAACTTTGTGTCTATGCATGTGCGTGCGAAGACATACTAATGTGCACTGTCTATAAATCTTGTAGCCTCAGTCTATGTGTATAGGATGCGTATGCTTTAAGAATACAAAGTTTCAAAAACATGTACAGATGTGGCCTGCAGAAGTTGTCCCATTTAAAAGAATGGTTAAACTGTATTTTCCTCTAAAATGGTATAGAATTTAATATTTAGAGGCAATCCCAAGGTTTTCTTTGTGAGGATTAATTGGTTATGAGAATTCTCCATTTACAAGAAAATATGCCCTCATTCTTCATTCATTTTTCTTCTGGTAGTTTGTACTTTTTTTCCTGACTGTGAATGTCGTATATAGCATTAAAGCACAATAATTATTCAACACAGGCTGCATCCAGTGAGGATGTCTCCTAACAATATTTTAGATCAGATTGATTCTGTCAGCCCCGGAGGCATCTGGCCTTCCCTCAATCAATCACTGTCTCATCATTTGTTTATATGAATGACTCTTTCTGTCCTTTTCTCTTGTCACCCACCTCCTCTTCTTCTGTCTGCAGAAAAAAGTCATCGTTGAATAATGGGCTTTTAAACAGATATGCAGAACAATTATCTAATGGAAGAGACTAGCAGAAATGAGAACATTGCAGAGAAGACAGGGCTGCCTAAATCTTTGCCTCATAATAAACTCTGACCTTAAATCAAAAGAAAAGAAAAGAGCAGAAAAAAAGGAAATTTGAAATTCAATACAAAAAGTAAATCATTAGACTAAAATGATTTCCACATGGGTGCTGGAAGATGGAAACAATCCCATATATTTTGGGATATAATGTTTTTTTCAGTGACCTAGGAATCTTAATAGACGACAAATTGAACATGAGTCAATAGAGCCATGTGATCAATACAAAAATATTTCAAAAGTCATTACAAAATTAGGGGTCACCAGATTTTCATTTCTAAAATGTTTCTAAAGTATCATTAGTAAAAACTTCGTTATTGTAACGAGAGTAATAAAATTTTGTTACTTTTTATAGTAATTGTGCAAGAGGGGGAAATTCAAGAGCTCTTTTTTATAGCTATTGGGGTGAAACTTGCTACAATTTAAAACATATTTACCACTGTTAGTCCATTAAGTTTCAGAACGTTTCACTTATCCACAGAGTTTTGGGGAATTTTCAAAAGTTTTTATAAATAACATTTTTTTAAAAGTCACAACAGCTATTTCATTGAAATTCTCACATTTTGGTTCTCACAGAAGTTGAGGCAGCAAGAGGACATCTTTACTCCCTGGCTTCAGGTAAGATTTGGCTAAGATTTGGCTAAGATTTGAAACTGAGTGTGGGCTTGGCTCCTGTGGTCAAAGTCTAACTGTTGTGTTAATTGAGTGACTGGGGAAGCTATATTAGCCAGTGTCGCACACGCCTAACGATGCGCGCGAAAAAGACACCTTTACTAACTATCCTTTACAGTACATACAGAAAACAAAACAACATAAACAAATACACAAAGAGGTGGTTTTTGGCATCTGCACATAAAGTGCGTGCATATTACCTAACTGTATAAATATCCCACTAGGCCACCTCTCTCACCAAGAGATGCAACAAAAGCAAAACTTTCCCATCACATGCACCAGCTGTGGCATGTTCCAATTTTTCACATAAAAACTAATCAACTACATCTGCTCCAAATGCAAACAGATGACTCTGATGGAGCAGAGGATCCAACAGCTAGAGGACCGTATTAAGACCCTTAAGGACATTCAGGAACTCGAGCTCTTCTTGGACACTGCACAACACATTGTTCTAGATACACAACCTGCATCACACTAACAGCATGATGAGGAACTTTATGGGGAGATCTATTCGAATGTCCACAACCCTCAGGCTTGGAAGGAGGTCACCCGTAGAAAGAGACACAGGACCAGGCAGCCTCCACAGAATACTTCTGCTCAGCTTGACTTACACAACAGATTCCAAATTCTTACACCACTAACATCTGATCAGGAAACACATCTTGTGGAGGACCACAGTTACTTAGATACCACTCAGTGGGTCACCCTTGATCAATGCACGGTGGATAGCCATGACAAGGGTGATGCATCATCACATTTACACTTACACAATAATGCAGATGCTCCATCCCCAATTGTAGACCAGGCACAACAGGAACACTCTTGGGAAAGTGATGGGCTCTTGGATGCATCTCAATGGATTGTCATTGATGAATGCACTGGGGATGTTGAGGAGGAGGACAACATTTTACACCTACACAATTCATTTCAACTGGAACACTCTTCAGGGGACCTACACACTGTCTTGCACAAAAGGGACCCTGTCAATCCTCAAAGGAAACAGGTCTTGATAGTAGGTGACTCCCTCCTTAGAGGAACGGAAGCCATCATTTCCAGACCGGATGGGATGGCTCGAGAAATATGCTGCCTCCCAGGGGCAAAAATACACCATATCACTCAGAGGCTCACCAGGCTCCCAAAGCCCCATCACCCTCCCCCCCTTATGTTGATTCATGTAGGAACCAATGACACCGCTAGGCATACTTTTCAAAAGATCACAAACGATTTTCGAGCTCTCGGAACAAAGCTAAAACTGTGTAATGTACATGTGACCTTTTCATCCCTCCTCCCCGTTGTAGGACATGGCTCAACAAGGGCCAGAAAAATAGTAAGATCAATAACTGGCTCAGAAAATGGTGTCAAGAGGAGCGTTTTGGCTTCCTCGACCATGGCCTACTCTTCCAGGAGGATGGCCTACTGGCAAGTGATGGGGTGCATCTCACACAAATAGGAAAACATCTTTTTGTGAACAGACTCACAAACCTCATCAGGCACACTTTAAACTAGATCCACTGTGGGAGGGGAACAACAGCCTGGTGAACACTATATTACCCACAACCACAGGGAACCCCCAAAAGGCTAAACTGAGGGCTCCACAAACACAGCAAGGACCAAGTACCGAGAGCACAATAATCCCAAATAAACAGCTCGGGGGAAGGTCACAGGGGCTTACATGTATTTACACTAATGCACAGAGCATGGGAAATAAGCAAGATGAACTCCAACTTTTAGCACAGCACCACACGTACGATGTCATAGGCAACACTGAAACCTGGTGGGATGACTCCCATCACTGGAATGTAGCCATTGAGGGCTATAACCTCTTTCACAAAAATAGAACAAAGGGGCGAGTCAGGATGAAGGACTTGATGAAGCCTTCTGTCAGGCACAAAGAAGAGATATAGTAGTCATGGGTGATTTCAACTATCCCAATATCTTCTGGAAAACAAACCCAGCCAAGAGTACAAAGTCCAACAAATTCCTTACTTGCCTTGCAGAAAATTTTATGGTCCAGAAGAGGCAACAAGGGGATCGGCTACTCTTGATCTAATCTTAACAAATGTGGAAGACCTGATCAATATAGTCAAAGTGGTCGGATCCTTAGGGGCAAGTGACCATGTGCTCCTGCAGTTTGCCATACAAAGGAAAGCTGAAAGTAAGACAAGTCAAACATGCATTCTGGACTTTAAGAGAGCTGACTTCCAAAAAATGAAGGAAATACTGAGTGGCATTCCATGGAGGCCAATATTAAAAGACAAGGGAGTTAAGGATGGATGGGAACTTTTAAAAAGTGAAATACTCAAGGCGGAAATGCAAACAGTTCCAACAAAGAAAAAAAAATAAGAAAAGTGCAAAGAAGCCAGAATGGATGTCCAAAGAACTTCTAACAGGACTAAGACTCAAAAGAGACATGCACAAGAAGTGAAAAAGGGGAGAAACCACCAAAGAATAATTCAAATGTATAGCCAATTCCTGTACAGAAAAGGTTCGCAAGGCTAAAGCGCAAAATGAGCTCAGGCTTGCCAGGGACATTAAAAACAACAAAAAAGGCTTTTTTGCTTATGTTGGTAGAAAAAGGAAGAACAAGGAGGCGATAGGGCCTCTGCGAGGAGAAGATGGGGTGATGGTGACAAGGGACAGGGAAAAGGCAGAACTACTTAATGCCTTCTTTGCCTCGGTCTTCTCACAAAAAGAAAGCCATCTTCAACCTCAGCAACATGGAATGGACGAAGGATTAGGGGAAATCCAACCCCAAATAGAGAAACAAGTTGTCCAGGAACACCTGGCCTCTCTAAACAAATTCAAGTCCCCAGGGCCAGATCAGATACATCCAAGAGTATTGAAGGAACTAGCTGAGGTTATTTCAGAACCACTGGCAATTATCTTTGAGAGTTCTTGGAGAACAGAAGAAGTCCCAGAAGATTGGAGGAGGGCGAATGTGGTCCCTATCTTCAAGAAGGGAAAAAAGAATGAACCAAACAATTACCGTCCAGTCAGCCTCACGTCGATACCAGGCAAGATTCTGGAAAAGATCATTAAGGAAGTGGTCTGGGAACATTTCAAAACAAATGCGGTCATTGCTAATAGCCAACACGGATTTACTAAAAACAAGTCTTGCCAGACTAATCTGATCTCTTTTTTCGATAGAGTTACGAATTGGGTCGATACAGGGAATGCTATGGATGTAACCTACCTGGATTTCAGTAAGGCCTTCAACAAAGTTCCCCACGACCTTCTGGCAAACAAACTAGTAAAATGTGGGCTAGACAAAACTACGGTTAGGTGGATCTGTAATTGGCTAAGTGAACGAACCCAAAGGGTGCTCACCAATGCGTCTTCTTCATCTTGGAAAGAAGTCACGAGTGGAGTGCCGCAGGGTTCCATCCTGGGTCCGGTTCTGTTCAACATCTTTATTAACGACTTAGACGAAGGGTGAGAAGGCACGATCATCAAGTTTGCAGATGACACCAAACTGGGAGGGATAGCTAACACTCCAGAAGACAGGAGCAGAATTCAAAACTATCTTGACAGACTAGAGAGATGGACCGAAACTAACAAAATGAAGTTCAACATGGACAAATGCAAGATACTTCACTTCGGCAGAAAAAATGGAATGCAAAGATACAGAATGGGGGACACCTGGCTCGACAGCAGTACGTATGAAAAAGACCTTCTAGTCCTCGTGGACAACAAATTAAACTTGAGCCAACAATGTGATGTGGCTGCTAAAAAAGCCAATGGGATTCTGGCCTGCATAAATAGGAGTATAGCATCTAGATCCAGGGAAGTCATGCTCCCCCTCTATTCTGCCTTGGTCAGACCACACCTGGAATACTGTGTCCAATTCTGGGAGATGTTGACAAGCTGGAAAGCATCCAGAGGAGGGTCACTAAAATGATCAAGGGTCTGGAGAACAAGTCCTATGAGGAGCGGCTTAAAGAACTGGGCATGTTTAGCCTGCAGAAGAGAAGGCTGAGAGGAGACATGATAGCCATGTACAAATACGTGAAGGGAAGTCATAGGGAGGAGGGAGCAAGCTTGTTTTCTGCTGCCCTGCAGACTAGGACACGGAACAATGGCTTCGAACTACAGGAAAGGAGATTCCACCTGAACATCAGGAAGAACTTCCTCGCTGTGAGAGCTGCTCGGCAGTGGAACTCTCTCCCCCGGACTGTGGTGGAGGCTCCTTCTTTGGAGGCTTTTAAGCAGGGGCTGGATGGCTATCTGTCAGGGGTACTTTGAATGCGATTTCCTGCTACTTGGCAGGGGGTTGGACTGGATAGCCCATGAGGTCTCTTCCAACTCTATTATTCTATGATTCTATGATTCTATGATTCTATTAACCAATAGAATTTCTATTTGGGGATTTCTTTCCAGCCCAGCACAGGTTTGTTTACTAGAATTATCGGTCAGTGCCTCTCTTTGCAGATTCAACAATTTATTGGAACTCTGGCTGGCTTATGCTACAGAGGGACAAGTCTTTCCCCTATCCTGATTGAAGCTTTCTGATGCTGAGAAGAATTCTGAGAAATGTAGTTTAGGACAGAGCCTTTTGAATTCTCTGGCATAGGGCTCCTCGACTTCCTAAACTACATTTCCCAGAATTCTGTGCTTTCTGAGTCTCTTTCTCAGTGAACTCTGCTTCCTCCCTGCTACTTTCCTCTCCTAATGGTGAGAAGTCATTAATTTAAAGACAAAAGGCAACCTTTTGCCTTTCCTTTGCTTCCTTGCACTGAAACTGAAACTGACTTTGGGAGGTTTCTGAGATTTACAAAAGTGAAACAAAAAAGAATTGGGTAAGTTTTGATTCTTAAGTTTTTGGCCCAGGCCATGCCCACGCACTGGGTGGATATTGCATCATAAGTATGAATTTAATGCATTTGGTATGACTTACAGTGACTAACAAAAAATTGCACACATCTATGAGTCAACAGTGTGATGTCCCAACAATAATAGCCAATGCAATTCTAGACTGCATCAATATGACTATAAAGTTCAGACTGAAGGAAGGAATACTGCCATTCTGTTATACTTTGATCAGACCTAACCTAAAACACTTTGCCCTGTTCTGGGCACTACAAATCAGGAAGGATTTTGACAAGAGTGACTAAAATGGTACAAGATCTTGAAGCCAAACTCTTAAGAGGTGTGACTTGAGGAGCTGGTTATGTTCAGCTTGGAGAAGGAAAGGTTGAGAAGAAACATGATAGCCATGAGGAGGGAGAAAATATGTTTTCTGCTGCCTCAGATATCAAGACACAGAACAATGTATTCAAACTACAGAAAAAGAGATTTCACCTAAATATTAGAGGGGGATCCTGATGACAAGAGAGGTTGACAAGAGATGCCCCCTACAGTTGATACCTTGAGATGAGCTTGAGACTTTGTGGCCGCTTAGTGGGCCTATCTTTGACCGATTTACTCCGCTTGACAAGGAAGATGTCGCTAGAATCCTGGCTGTTGCAAAACCAACCACCTGTTCCCTTGATCCGTGCCCCTCCTGGCTGGTGAAGAGCTGCCTGGAAGGTCTACTCGATCAGTTGAGTAATATAATCAATGGCACTCTTGAACAAGGAGTCTTCCCGGACAACCTAAAAGAGGCAAGGGTTCGTCCCTTGCTAAAGAAGCCTAGCTTGGATCCCATGATCCTTGCCAACTATCGTCCTGTCTCTAACCTCCCATTCTTGGGTAAGATGATAGAGCGGGCTGTACTGGGACAATTGCAACAATTTTTGGATGATACAGCCGGCCTGGACCCTTTCCAGTCAAGCTTCTGCCCTGGCCATGGGACAGAGACAGTCCTGGTTGCCATTACAGATGAACTCCGTCGCCAGTCTGATAGTGGCGGATCAGGGCTTCTTGACCTTACCACAGCGTTTGACACCATTGACTACGATCTAATGATTCACTGTCTCGCCATGTCCGGAGTTCGTGGTCAGGCCCTCAATTGGTTCAACTCATTTCTCCGAAACCGGAGCCAATGTGTGGAGTGTATGGATCAAGTATCTGAAAGATCTCCCCTCCTACATGGGGTACCCCAAGGTGCAATTCTCTCCCCTCTTCTCTTCAACATCTATGTTAGACCCCTTGCTAGTTTGGCTCGGAGTTTCGGCCTAGATTGCTATCAATATGCGGACGACACCCAACTCCTTCTGCGCTTGGAGCCTGGAGCAACATTAATACCAGACAATTTCACCTTATGTCTGGAGGCTCTGTCGAACTGGCTACGTGCTAGTAGACTGAAGGTGAACCCGGCGAAGACTGAGATTATTTGGCATGGCCACTCGATTGGTCTGTCTGTGCTGTTCAGAAGATGGTCAATTTACCATCCAAGATACCAGAGTATAGAACAAACTCTGACAAAATGGACAATGACTTTTTGAAGGGGAATGTCCCTTGCTTCTGATTATTTCTTTAGAATTGCTGATTGTAATTGTTCTCAAAATTTTAATCAGTACTGTGAAAGGCTGATTACCTTTTATACTGTACTACCATTTTTTTTTTTTAAAAAAAAGAGATATTATTTTCAGGAATCTGGCTTGTTAATTTGATTACAGAAGAAAAGCCCTCCATAACTCTTTAAATTATAGTCTCATTGAAAGGATTTTCATGTTGAGTTTTATTTATTTAAGAATATATACATGTATTGACTATTTCTATACTATTGTCTGGACATTCCCAGAGGGTTAGATTTGGTCAACATACCTGTTCAGCTCTCACTCTCAACACTGGGATGCCACAAGTCTGTGTGTTGAGTCTTCTGCTTTTGACTTTGTACACATTTGATTGTACCCTCATCCACCATAGCAATATCTTCACCAGATTTGCAGATGTTACAACTGTGGTGGGGCTTATCTCTGAAGGGGATGAGTCTGCCTATCAGGATGAGGTGGATTAGCTTCTCTCATTGTGCAGGGACAATAATCTGGTTCTTAACATCAGTAAGAGCAATGAGTCCATAGTGGACTATAAGAAGAACAGACTAGAACTTCAGCCCTTGGTCATAAATGGAGCAGGTAGCCAGTTTAAGTTCCTTGTTTTCACTGTTAAGGAGGATCTGACATGGGGCACTGATATGGCAGTGCTGATTAAGAGGACCCAGCAGAGACTGTATTACCTGAGACTCCTAAGGAACTACCAAATGAATGAAAAACTGCTGGTGACTTTCTACAGCTGTGCTATAGAGAGTGTCCTAACCTACTGCATCTGTGCATTGTTGGTTGCTGCACAGTGGCAGATAGGAAGATGCTCCAAAGGGTCACCACTTCTGCATAGCGAATCATTGATTGCCCTCTCCCCTCTTTGGGTGGTGGTGAGGGTGTGGAGAGATGGGTGTGTTGTTTTGTGATGTGTGTGTTTGGGGGGGAAGGCATGTAATTTCGTTGTATAATAGCACAATGACAAATAAAGTTATTCTAATTTCTATTCTGCTGAGATTATCATTCAGAGAACAAATTATATGCCTTTGTTTTTTGATTGTACATTATGACAATGTATTACATTCTTGGCATATAACAATTTTTGGTTAAATATGGCAGTATTGTAAGAATGTTCATCGTTACAATTTTGATTTTGATTATCTTGCCTAAAAAAACCGTACAATATTCTTGAGGTCTACAAGCAGCTTGAAGTCACACACACACACACACACTGGTTTAGTTTTAAGTGAAAAGGCAGAATACATACCTGAAAATATATTCATTTTTGTAAAACGAACCAAATGAATTCATATTACATGGGTTAATACAGAGATAATTCGTTTATTTTTTTTTAATCTAGTAATAAATTTGATCACTCAAAAATACATTGGGGATATTTTTAAAAAAAAATAGTTTAGGGAAATTCATGTGTGAATTGAAAAGACACACAATTTACATTTGAATTTTCATACATTTAAAATAATCACAGAAAATGGGATTTTGTATTATTTAGACATATTAAGTGGGAAATGTGTTTTTCTACTTCTTTGCCCTGTTGCCAGTGTTTGGTCACACCTATTTTTTTTTTAAAAAACAATTCAGTCATGTAGTATTGGCATGAAAAAAAATATTAAGACAACAAGTACCTACACAAGCATCTATAATCCTTATCATCCTTAACAACAACATGCTACTGGTAATTACTACTATGGCTGAAATAATTTGTTAATTGGTAAAATTAATTCATCAACTCTAGATGTTCAAAGCTAATTTTAATTGTTTTCTACTCAGTGTGCTGGCCTTTAAAAGGATATTGTTCATTAATAATATTATATGTGACCTGTAATTTTTTAAACATGGCAGGACATTTGAGAGTTTTTTTTCCCTAATAAATGGTTTGCTTCTCAGTAATTTATAGACTCTTGAATCAGAATGCAAATAAGGAATGAAGATGAGGAAGGAGCACAAGTAGCTTAAAGTTTACAGAGTTATGATTTGGCAAAACATATTTGTAAAACGATCTACAGAGGATATTTGACACCAATTCCTTCCCATGTTGACAGGTTGGAAGAGAGTCCCAGGAAAGATGGATGATTATTTCTGCTCCCAACAAATCTAGCCCCTACCCCAAGAAATTCAGCAACAGATCTGGTGTGATTGGGCTTATTTATATCCTAATATATTATCTGATGTATTGTTTCTTCATTGTCCACACCATCAGAGGCCTTGTCCTTTCAGAGGTGTGTACTCAAGTGATTTTACCCCATCTTCTTTCTGAGCAAAAATGTTTGAAGTGAGATTGTAACCTCCTTCAGGTGAGACACTAGGGATAGGACAGAGGGGAAGGGTCAGGTGCATTAAGTTTATGCAATATGGGTAAACCTTGACCCCTTTCATATCCTGGTTTTCGGTGGGAGCCCTAATCCATTTTTCGGGAACCTCCCAAAATCGAGAGAGCAGATATCTGTCTTTGCTATGGGGTGCCGAAAGACCTGTTTTCTATCAGCCCATTATGGGAGGAGGGCTTTCCAAGCTCCCCTTCCCATCATTTTAGGCATTTAAACTGTTTCTACTCTAGAGGAGAGGTGTTCAGCTGCAGGCAAGCGCACTTTAAGGAAGCTTCTTACCTGTTTCTACTCTAGAGGAGAGGTGCTTGGCTGCAGGCAGGCACACATGCTTTCTCTCGCAGGCTGCACCACACCAGCAGCCATGCATGCACTCTTTCCAAGGCGTTTTAAGGAGGCTTCCCACTTTTATGTAAAGAAGATCAATGACCTCCTGGAAGAGGAGAGTAATTTTCAGTTTGCTGGGGGATTAATAAAAAAAGATTAAACTGTGATGCCGAAAAGCAGAAGAGGAGCCAAGATTGGCTCTCATTTGCTTTTGTGGCGGGCGGGTTTTCGTACCAGGAGTGCCCTTACCGTTATGAGCTCCTGAAGTACCAAAGGTACTGAAGAAAACAGAGGAAATGAATTTCACACACAACTCTAGTGCACATCCTTTTGTGTGCCCCTTCCTGTTCCGTAGTGCTTGCAGGGAGTTAGAGATTCATTAATTAATTATTAAGGGCGCGTTCAATGCCTCTGTTTAAAGAGCTCCACTGGCTGCCATTTACTTTCCGAGCCCAATTCAAGGTGCAGGTTATTACCTACAAAGCCCTAAATGGTTTGGGACCCACCTACCTTCGAGACCGCATTTCCCCCTACGAACCTGCACGATCTCTTCGCTCGTCAGGGGAGGCCCTCCTCTCGCTTCCACCACCTTCGCAGTCACGATTGGTGGGGACGAGGGAGAGGGCCTTCTCCGTCGTGTCCCCCCGGCTGTGGAACTCACTCCCCAGGGAGATTAGGCAGGCCCCCACCCTACTTTCTTTCAGGAAGAGCCTGAAAACTTGGCTCTTCCAGAAGGCCTTTGTTGATTGATCCCTGTGGGATCGTGTTACTTACCTGCCAAGCAGTAGACCCTTTGGATTGTTTTTAGGATTTACTCAGCACTTTAAGTATTACTCCTGCTGTGTATTATCCCTCCCTGATAATTCGACATTGTTTTGCACCTTGGCTTGGTTCTTTTGACCCACATTGTGATTTTAATGTTATTTTGTATATTGATTTTCTATTATTGTTTTTAATCATGTTGTAGTTTTATTGTTTGGTGATTTGTTTAATGTTTTTATTTGACTTGTATTGTTATACCCGGGCATGGCCCCATGTAAGCCGCCCCGAGTCCCTTGGGGAGATGGGGTGGGATATAAGAATAAAATTATTATTATTATTATTATTATTATTATTATTATTATTATTATTATCAATCTGGTCTATTTATAAGTAGCTATTGCACACACGGGGATTTTTGTTCTCCTCCCACATCAATGTGAGAGGATCATAGCCCAACAAAAAAGTCTTGGTTTATAGTCCCGTCCCTGGCGTTATTTAGGTATTGATTCATTGCATTGGATAGACCACATCAGCTCTAGTTTCTCAGATATGGTTATTATTATTTTCTATGGGCAATCGGATGATGACTGGTATATGACCTAGGTTCTGTATCTTAAAACCTAGGGCTGCTAGGGGAAGACTGGTGCCATTCTTGGAACCAGCAGGTAAAATTTACCCAGAAACCGGGCTGCCACTTGAGGCACCAAAATGTGTGCTGGCCAGTGTAATATATGGATTGATAGACCGTGTGTTTGTACAGCAGCTAGCAACTCTAATTAAACAGTAAAGACACAATTGGCTAAAGAAACAAAGGAAGACTTTATTATTAGAGCCCCATTAAACATAGCAAACTAACTTAGAACTACCCTATATACTCATGTATACAATACATCTAGAAATTCTAGTAAAAAAATCAACTGAAAAACTGGATCAACTCATTCATGAAGCTATACTAGTACTAACCGTAATTTTTAAAGGAACCATCTCCTTCTCTGAGTAAGCAGATGAAAGGCATGATCTTTTTTATCCTGGGAAAACCTAAAAGAAACATCACCCTCTCTTTCTGCCATGTTACCACTTTTAGACTTTTTAAATGCCTGGGTGTTGGAATGGTGGCAGCAATCAGGGATGGCTGAGATGGCATTGGTGCTTTTCCTTCTCCAAGGAATGGCCCTCATCTTATTCACAGGTCATATCAAAATCCATAATTGGCCTCAAAACATTTCCAATATACCTCACAACCTCTGAAGATGCCTGCCATAGATGTGGGCGAAACGTCAGGAGAGAATACTTCTGGAACATGACCATACAGCCCGGAAAACTCACAGCAACCCACATTCCCTTAATTTATAATATCTAGTATAACTGAGAGAATAAGGAGACAAGGAGACGTGGAAAAAGTCCAAGTGTATCAGTTTACATCTTAGTAGGCTTAGTAGCCTACTACTTAGTAGGCTTAGTAGTAGAGACTTTACGTCACTGAAAAATCCTTAGCTCTGTCATGACTGCTTTAAGATATTATATATTTGTATGCTGCCTTTCTCCAGGATGGACCCAAGGCAGCTCACATCATATTCAAAACATTCATACACATAATATGAAGCTTGGACAGAAAATGACACAGTTTCTGAGGCTATGATCTAACACAGTGATTCTCAACCTGTGAGTCCTCAGATGTTTTGGCCTTCAATTCCCAGAAATCCTAACAGTTGGTAAATTGGCTGGGATTTCTGGCAGTTGTAGACCAAAACATCTGAGGATGCACAAGTTGAGAAACACTGGTCTAATATAATGAGTTCTGCTGGATTTTGTTAGCTTAAATTCCATAAACAGAAGGAAACAAAGCAGAAGAAGAGGGCACCAATAGGTGCCATGACATCTGGCAAGTGGTATGAAAAGCTGGTTGTATCCAGATCTAGCACAGATAATTGAAGCTGACCTTTTGCTTTTGTCTGATCACTAGAACAGTGCCTTCGACTTGATATACCCAGATCTGAACAAACATTTACAATTACCCAACAGAATTCCAAAAAAAAAAATGTCCAAGAAGTTAATAAGGTTGTTTGAGACAGCTCTTTCCAAAGCCAGAAAAAGTTGTTTTTCTGAATAAAATCTCTTACAATTCCTCAGACAATATGTTCGTTGGGGGTTCTGAGAGCTGAAGTTCAAGAACATTAACTTTTCAGTCTCTGACCCCTTCAAAGATTCTTGCTCAAAGCCCACTCCAGTGAGTTGCTTCAGCAGCTATCAGTCTTTCTAAATCAGCCTACAACTATAATAAAAGAAGAAAAATGATGACCTGGCAGGTGGCTAGCACCATTATGGCAGATGGAAAACAGCAGGTAACATATTCCGTTGTACAAGCTTTTACTGTGTATGTTTCATATGTGTCCTGTCCTGTATGTTTTATGTGTGTATATAAGATAAAGAGTATATATAACTGTGTTGTATGTATGATATGTTCATAAGTTAAAACTTTTTTAAAACTCATATTAGAGTCTTGATGTAGTAGCTTGTCTTACTTCCTTTACTGAATATCTCTTCACATGTTATGAGGTTGTTGTTTTTTGTTAAGGAGCCATTGATTGTCCTTGGAACTAGGCATTCAGCTGGTAAATTGTTCATCTTAATGTCTTGATTTTTCTAACTTCTATCCACATTACAGAATTACAGCATTTTGACACCACTTTTACTGCCATGATTCCATCCTATGGAATCCTGGGATAATTTGTGTTGGCATCAGAGCTTTCTGACACAGAAAGGTAATTATCTCCTGAAATTACAAACCCCCAAACCCAATAGCATTGGTCAATGACAATTAATGTGGTGTCTAACTGCTAAAATTATGCAGTGTGCATACAGCCATACTTCACAATATGACAATATGTGATTTGCCACTGGGTTAAATTAATTTAGCTCTGGCTTTGCAAGTGATCTATTTGTAGTCTAATTCGTCTTAGATTGATTAATATTGATCAATACATAGACCTATTGACCTGTTGTATGCAGAAGAAAATCTTCGACGCACAGAGCATTACTCCTTAAGCCACAGAGCAAACTTGGGTGAAGAAGTATGCATAATTTTCTTATAGCTTGAATTTTGATCCTCTTGGGTGATGAACTTGGTTATGCTGCTGACTTGAAGGTTGGGTTGCTGGCCTGAAGGTTGCCGGTTTGAATCTGGGGAGAGTGCAGATGAGCGTCCTCTGTCACCTCCAGCTCCCCATGCGGGGACATAATATTGTTATTATCCCACAAGGATAGTAAAAACATTAAACATCCAGGCGTCCCCTGGACAACGTCCTCACAGACAGCCAATTCTGAAACACCAGAAGTGACTTGCAGTTTCTGAAGTCACTCCTGGCACACACACACAAAAAAACTGGATCCTGATGGGCTGCCTGGAGAGAAAGGAAGCACTAGTCAAAGCACGATCTTACTGCTCTTCCACAAGCATGTGCCAGGAAGGGGAATATATAGCAAGCACTAGCTTTGTTAGTTTCATTATACTTTATAACATGCTGTTCAGTCACCAGATGTGTGAAGTCAATCACCGGGCGTAATCTTGATTTCTGCAATCTGAAACCCCGTCTAGTTCAATAATTACTCTAATGAACGCTAATGAGCAAATACCCGGGATTCATTTAATGCTGTTATATTAGTCTTGCTTCAAGACTAGAACAGTTCTGATGATTCATTTTTACTCATTTGCAATGGATAATTTGACAGCACCCTTCCCCATCAAAATGCTCTCTGAGAAACTGTCTTCATTATTATTTCAGTGGTTCACCCATGCTATATATCATTGTAGCCCTGTTTTTCATCTGCAAAAAAAGTGATTTCTGCTAGTCATTTTACTTCACAGGGGACACAGAAATGAGAACATCAGAAGCAATGCTTAGACAAATGCCAACTTTAATTTGTTTTACCTTACATGCAGTAGCCTTTTCAAACATTACAATGTGGGGCACAGGGTAAAGAAAATCTGAGAGGATGACACATAGAAACCAGGGGGATGTATCATTTCAGACCTTTTCTATCTACCTCGTGATCCATAGGAGCCCTTCACTTTTTTCATGGAAAATGTACTAGCTCTGTAGGCCTTGTCAGATTTATTTTCTGCTAAAGCCACATGAGTCAAAACTTAAAAGCTGAATTAGCCCCAGAAGCACAGCAAGCAAACATAACATAAATAGGAAGGGAAACCACCCCCTTCAATTTCATCCCTCAATATTTTTTCAGGAGACCATGATTTGTGGATAAACTTCTGCTGCATTCAGTCCTCTAAATATTGCTTTATAACCCCCAAAGCAAAAGAAACACTATTGAGTTTCTATCAAACAATAGAAAGCAATGTTTCCTCTGAACTCTGAGAAAAAGAATCATCTGATCTAAATGGAAATGAAATGTTTCAACCACCACCCAAGGAGGTAAAATGCAAGTGCTTGTGATTAATCAGGTTGGAGCTCTTTCTACTCTTTTCTGCACACAGGATGAGTCATGCAGAGACTGCCCCAAAGAACAAATTACAGGATACCTATTTTTAGCCATTTTTGATTCACTGCAGTTAAGCCAGGATGGCAGACAGGTAGTTAAGCGACCTCTACCACAGTCGGTGGCAGATGAAGGATCTCACGAAATCAATGAAGCAAAGAGTTATATCCCCTCCACTCTAGCTATATAATTTGGCCATTTTGTCACACACAAAACCCCCATAAATATCATTGCAATATCACATAAAAATTACAACCTGTACTAAAATATTGACACTGCAGCAACATAAAATTATAAGGAACAATGCACATGTTAATTACCATCAGTTGAACATGGAACATTAACAGCAACAACAAAGAGCATGAAAACAGCAAGTGCTGAAAAGAATTATGAGCACTCCAAGTATGGTTTTAAAAACAGAGTGAAATAACAAGATATTCCAGACTTTTAAAAAATGGGCAAAGTACAGATCAAACCTATGTCCTTTGGGAAAGGAGGAAATCCCAGCTATATTATTTGGGAGGAAAGTCCATAAACATAGTGATGCCCCTGAAAAGATTTGTCTCTTATGCCCACGGATATAATACATTTTGGTGACAGTTCTATCTTATGTTTCAGTGGGGAGTTTCATCCCATGAAGGGATGACACACTGACAGAAGATGACACCTGTTTAAATCATGAGATTAAATCTCAAATAGGCTTAAAAAAAAGAATAGGTGGCTTTTCAGATATCTTGATCCCAAGCCATTTAGGGCTCTAAAGAGCAATTCCAGCTCTTTAAACTGGAAACTGAATTGGAAAAGAAATAGTTGGTGTAGTTGGTATAGTATAGAGCTTAACGTGCTCTGATTGTTTGGCCCAGTGTTTAGACTGTTGTGTTCTCCATTAACTGAGGCTTCCAAAAAGTCAACAAGGCAGTCCCAAGTATAGCTAATGTTAGTAAATCAGTCCCAGTGTAATCAGGACATAGGGAGCTGTGTCAAGCTCTCCTTTTTCTACATAGAACCACACTGACAAAAATCAGTGTAATTGGTTGAAAAAGCAATTCTAGCTATCATGCTACTTGCAGTTTCATACAGACAGGCTTTAGAAGGGCTCAAGCTCCAAATTTAATCTTACAGGAAGAAGGGCATGCCATCCAGAACTGAGCACATATCTTCATCTATCTCAACAAATTCCCTGCTCACACTACTTTTTCTTGTTTAAATTAAGTTTCAGTGACTTTGCCCCACATTGAACCCAACACTGCTTCTTTGAGGGGGGACATAAGCATGTCATTTACATAAACTCAGATGGGTCAGTGTCCCAGGGAAGAAGAAAGTTTAAAATATAACCACTTCATCTATGTCCTATTGCCCTTTGTCTCCGTCTGACATAAAAAAGAAGCCAAGCTTTTATTTCTGCTGAATAGGGTTTC
The DNA here is from genome assembly GCF_035594765.1 of Anolis carolinensis. Lineage (NCBI taxonomy): Eukaryota > Metazoa > Chordata > Lepidosauria > Squamata > Anolidae > Anolis > Anolis carolinensis. The sequence goes on from NC_085841.1 coordinate 58,960,745, forward strand.
AGCTCTGTCAACCAGTTTTTTATTTCCTTGAGCACTGAAAAGCAGTGAGGGGAAGAAGGATGTAACATATGCAGAGAATTGACAAACATCTCTCAGCCCTATTATAGTATAACCCTAAACATATTGGTATTGGGATGTTAAACTGGTCTTTCTGGTTGCAAATGAAGCTTTTTAGTTTTGACAGGTATTTTGAAACTCACTATTTTTAAGGCCTTTAATAATCTATGGTTGGTCAGTTGCTTTTTAACTGATATGTTCTCCCCTTGCTTTTAATTATATTGATAGTCTAATTCTATTTGAACTTTTGTACATTTTAGCAATATAAACCTTTACCTCTATCTGTATTGTAAGCTGACATGTCCCAGGGCCAGTGAAATAGCAGATAATACATACATACATATATACATGCATGTTGTTATATTTTTGAGCTACCTGATAACAGTTCTCTGAGTCTTTTATTAACTAGGAAGCAAATGCTGCTTTATTTCATATTTTGATTATATTTATTAAAATTAAGTGTGAGAACTTTCAATTCCCCCTTCCCAACAGATGTTGAGGAAAAGACAATGACATTTCTTTCCATAGTGTTCAGAAGGTTTTACTGGCAAATGATAGAAAACACAATTTACAAAACTGTTCATTTTTTAAAAATCTCATACAGTTTCACTCAGAATTCTGCAATGTTTTGAAAAACAATTTCTCAGTTGTAGGTCTGCCCCCTGACTATGGCTGTTAATTTTGCACAACTTTTTGGAAAAAATATCATAAGACACTAACACATTTCACAAATTCTTTCTCTACCACTACAAAATTCTAACAGATTCCAAACACAACCTCCTTCCTTTCAGTATCTCATGCCACTCTAAATGATTACTTCTAACTCATATCTCAAACTGACTTTTATCTCTCACCAAATGCACCATCCTTTTAACAATCCCATTCAAAAATTCTGCTAAGCAATGCTCATTCTTAATATTCCACATGTTCTCCCCTCAAATAGATCCTTAACTTATTATGTATACCACAGGCAAGTACATAACCATGATTTACATGAATTTCTCTAGAAAATACATTTTGTTCAAATAAAAATTCAGAACACAACAATTCTTTTGATGTTGATTATTCCCAGTTACATCTTTTATCTTCGTCCTCCTCCTCTTCTTCCATGGGATCACCAGCTTTAAAATCCTTTGTGTGGAGATTTGTCAAGGTTGTATGAAAGGATTTTTCTAGCACCAGTAATAATCAAACAATACAAAATGTTCTTTCTTTCCTGAATTTCATTAGGTTTACAGGAACAGGCACCAGCCATTTCTACTCCATCAATTAGGATTAATTTGGCATTTCATAGCTGCTTGTAAACACATGCCTACCTGACCCTGCTTGGCAGCTGTGTTGGACTGGATGAGGGCCAACAAATTGAAACTGAATCCAGACAAGACAGAGGTCCTCCTGGTCAGTCGTAAGGCCAAACAGGGTATAGGGTTACAGCCTGTGCTGGATGGGGTCACCCTCCCCCTGAAGGCATGGGTTCGCAGCTTGGGGGTGATCCTAGACTCATCGTTGAGCCTGGAACCCCAGGTCTCAGCAGTGGACAGGGGAGCCTTCGCACAGTTAAAACTTGCGCACCAGTTGCGCCCATACCTTGGGAAGCCGGACTTGCTCATGGTGGTCCACACTCTTGTTACATCCTGATTAGACTACTGCAATGCACTCTACATGGAGCTGCCTTTGAAGACTATTTGGAAGCTTCAATTAGTCCAAAGGGAGGCAGCCAGGCTGATAACCAGAGTGGCGTAGAGGGAGTGTGCCACTCCTCTCTTACGTCACGTCAGCTCCACTGGCTGCCGAATACCGAGCACAATTCAAAGTGCTGGATTTAACCTATAAAGCGCTAAATGATTCTGACCCAGCTTACTTGTCCAAACGTATCTCTCGCTATGACCCACCACATAATTTAAGCTCTTCGGGGGAGGCCCTGCTCTCGATCCCGCCAGCCTCACAGGTGCGGCTGGCAGGGACAAGAGACAGGGCCTTTTCAGTGGTGCCCCCCCATCTACGGAACGTCCTCCCAAATGAAATCAGGCTTCCTTTTTCCTATCTTTCCACAAAAGAACAAAAACCTGATTGTGGGACCTGGCTTTCGAAAAATAGAAGCAACATCAACTACAACTATAATGATTTACAATATAGTGTCAAACCCGGCTCGGACTCAGAATGCGCCTTGAATGTATATTTATATTAATGTTATATGAATGTTTTAATGTAATTAATTTATCTTGTAATGAACTGTAATTGGAATTGTTTTATATGTGTGTTTTATACTTGTAAGCCACCCTGAGTCCCCCTTGTGGGTGAGAAGGGCGGGGTAGAAATGTTGTAATAAATAAATAAATACTGCAAAAGAGGTTGCTTGGCATAATAAGAAGTTATCACCATTGATTTTTAAAGTTACTGACTTGATTGCCAATAAAAGGCAATCAAAATTTTCTTAGCAAAGTTTCACCTCCAGAATAGACGTCCTTTTCCTTCTGTTCCAGCTCTCTTTACTTTTAATACACCCTCAAATCTGCTATTGCTGTCTCCCAGGTCTTAAAGGGGCTCTGGAGAATTAGTTTCAGGCCTGAGATAGAGGTGGCTTTGGTCATTCTGGTGGATGACTTATGCAAGCAACTGGCAGGAGTGTATCCACCTTTGTTTTGTTGGCCCTCTCACCAGCTTGCTAAACTGAAAGAAAGTGAATTCTGAAGCATTTATTCCAATCCTACTGAAGAATCAATAAACAGATTTGGGGTGGTCCTTTCTGGATCACTTTCACAACATTTTGGATGAATGTCTGATTTGATTCAGCTACGATGGAAATTCTGTTAATAATTTTGCTTCCTGGTGCTCTGCATGTTAAAATCATAAGTTTAGAAGATACTTTTAAATTTTAAAATTTTAAAATATAATTTCTGTTTATTTACATACAATAACAACTTACAATGAAACAAAACACAAAAACTATGAACATTTTACAAACACGTAAAACCACCACCAAGGCCTGAACAGTATAATTTCCTTTACCATAGAATTTATAAGTCAACCATTAAACAAATCTCATATCCAAAATTCCTGACCAACAAGATTGTATTGTTTTCTTTTTTCACTTTCTAGAACATATTTAATAAAAACTGACCAGTATAAATCAAAATCAGATCTATTAATTTCCCCCTTGAGCATCCTCATTTCCATTGATAATTTATCATTTAAAGCTACATTCCATACCTCCCCATACCATGCTTCCAGTGTAAGATTGGTTATATCTTCCAATTCCTTGCAATTATAAGTCCCGTCACTGTGAGTAAAATAATCATCAATTCTTTCTTTTCCATTTTTAAATTCAACTTTGTAGCATCCATTAATAATGCTAACCTAGCATCCGGAGTGATGTTTAATCCTATAATGTTACTGATTTCTGTAAATATATTGACTTTTAAATTTACAGTTAACTTGTAACCTTCAACGTTAACCTTTAACTTTCCCTAAGTATAAAGAAGGAAGTTGCTAAGGCTGAAATCTGGAGAGCTTGCTAAAAGTAAACAAAAAGATAACAGACAGATGGCTATGCAGCTGAAAAACAAAACCAATACAGTAGAACCCCGGTTAACCGAGCTCCGATTAACTGAAGCTCTGTATTATCTGAGGCCCCACCGGAAGCACCCCTCCCTCTCCTTCTCCTTCTCGCGAGCAAAGGGATCTCGCAAGGAGAGGGAGAAGCAAGCGCCCCAGAAATGCCCCGCCTCTCCCTCTCCTTCTCTCGCACGAAGGGAGTTGGGAGAGGGAGGAGGAAGCATCTCGGAAGCGGCCTGCAATCATGGCCTGCTTCCCTTGGCAGGGCACCTGCCGAAGGGAGAAGTTTCCTCCCTTCGGCAGGCAGTTGGGCCTTTAGAGAAGCTTGAGGTGTGCTGCTGCTTAGCAACACGCCTTGCGCTTCTCTAAAGGCTCAAGCACCTGCCAAAGGGAAAAGTTTCCTCCCTCCGGCAGGCGCTTGGGCCTTTAGAGAAGCACGAGGTGTGTCGCTAAGCAGCAGCACGCCTCGCGCTTCCCTGGGTCCAAGCACCTGGGTCCAAGAAGGGAGACGTTTCCTCCCTCCACTAGGTGCCTGGGCCTGCAGATTGGGTTATCCGATAAATCCGGGTATCCGAAATTTGATCCGTACATTTAAATCGGATAACCGGGGTTCTACTGTATATGATTCTCTACCTTTACAGACTTGATTGTGTTACCTCATAATAATTTTAGAGCTAGCTCTACTTATAATGCTAGAGTGAGCATCCTTTCTTATTTCAGAGACACACACAGCCTGAGCATGCAGAAATTCAGTGTCACCTCCTCAGATGTATCTAACCACCTTATTACATGGAGAAATTTCCCAGTCATAGGACACTTCAGCCTCTTTTCAAGCATGGTGAGGTACTGAGATCATTGCATGAGTTAAACTACTTTTGGCTGTTATGCATAGCTCTCCATAGTTGAATGTCAGTGGATGATGGGTAGCAGAGTGAAATCCAAAAATTCACCATCCCGGTCTTCACCTCCTCCAGACTGTCTTCCGTGTGGAAAAACAGCACTGGACAAACACACTCCAGCAGTCGAGGTTTCGGTTGGAAATCCAACGGCAATAAACTTTTATTTACATTTCTATATACAAACAGAGCAAATCAGTCCTTCTCTCCATGAGTGCTTGCCGAAGCGACTCATGCACACACACACACACTGCTCTACTTCTCAGGAAACTCCTCTGCATTCCACAGGAACAGGAAAGAAAGTCCCGGTCAAAACAAACTTGACCTCATTGGCCCTGTGATACATCAATCATAGCAGACTCTCATTAACTCCATAACTGCTGAAATGCCTTGCCGGAAAAACTAACACATAAGGCATTTCTAATAACCCAGATTGATTTTAGCATTTCACAAAACACAATACCCTGACATTGAACAGAGGCAGAAGTGTCCTGAATGGAAGAAACTCAGGCAATCGACCTCATCACATTAAAAAAAATCCCCCTCATAGGACACTTCAGCCTATTTCCATGCATAGAGAAGCACAGAGCTCATCACATGTTCCAGGACTGAAAAGGAGCAGAAATGTTCTGAAAAGTGGGAACTCTGAAAAAGAGCCAGCAATCGTTAGGTAACAAAATGATCTGAGACTTCCCTGGGTGGAACCAAACCTCATGGGTCATTAAAGAGTTAGAATCAAAACTAATCTGGACTCTTATTCCAGTGTACATGAGTCAAAGGTTGATCATTTTTTCTAAAAGAGGATGCTGTCATAATTCCCACATTTTCCCCTGATTGTGCTTCTGTTGGGAGTTACTATATCTTTCCTCCTTAATCATCAGGATAAATGTAAAAAGTTTATGCTCAGTTCCAATAAAAAGTTAATTGCTACCAGAGATAGGAATAGCAACCCACTCCTCCTGGTATTTTTCTTTAGAAAGAAAAATTACAGAAGTCAAGGAAACTGAGAACAGGTGTCCCATATGCATCTCTGAACAGCTTCATCCACAGTCAAGCAGAGCACACTGTGTAATTCTCTGAGTTAACATGGCCAGAATTACCTATCTTTCAAAATTCAATTAAAAATACCATTTTACCAAGCAACCTGAGGGTAATACAAAAAATTATTGTTCTTTCAGAGAAGTGTTTTTCCACTATAAAATCTATGAAAACCAGGGACACCCCCATTCAGAATTAAGCATTTCACTCCCCACTGGGAGAGAATTGGAGAAATGCTTAACTATGCCATAGCAATACATGAAATATTTCTTGACTGTTTATAACCTCTTTTAAAAAAAATACTTGAGAGTTATGAACAATCCTGAGTTCTATAACTTGAAAGGGGACCAGTAATTGGACATTTGATGAAATGATTAATTACTGTGCCAAAATAATATTGCAGTGATTCTGTTCCAAGAAGCATCCCTTGATGTCTGCAGGCTTTTCCCCAGGAAGAATCAGGTGGGTGCAATGACGCAATACTTTCTACAGCTGCTGTATTCTGCTTCTGGCAAACCAGAATATTTGCTATCACCTTCAGCTCGGATGCACACAGTCCCCATTAGCAATCCTGGAAACCTGTTTAGCTATTTCACACCTCCAGCATTTCAAGAACAATCTCATTTAATTCAGAGGAGGTTACAATGTGAAAACGTTATGCTATCCTTTTCAGACATACTGCAAGCAGAAAGCTATGAGCATACACTAGCATTACCTTCCATACTAACATCCTGAAATATCTTTTTAAATGTTAGTTTTCACTTTAATGCTCAATTGCTTTATTTCCATTTTAGAAAAATGTAGATGAAATTGCCATCATCTAATACAGAGTTGAACATCCTTAAGTTCACTGTTTTGGCCTAATAGCATGTACAGAGTGACTAGTCAATATGTACAATCCAAAGCACCTGAACAGTATATCAGTTCTGCTGAAGCTGACTAATTTTAGAGTTTTTAAAAAAGCTTTGGCTAGTCAGACAATTCCAGTCTTATCAAGAGAACATGGATGTTGTCTTTGTAGCTTATGTTCTGATTACATCCAGGCATAACTGTAATAATGTTGGATAACCATTAAAGATGTTTTCAAAATTCCAGTCTGTGCAAAATGTAACACCCAGAGCTCTTGTAAAACCTAGTAAAAATGGCAGTTAGGAATAGAGGCAATCAATTACCCCTCCCAGAAGGTCCATTAGTCCCCTCTTTGCCAGCTGTGCCCTTGGGGCATTTTTCGGCAGCCCTCTTGCCCTCATTCCAAATTTTACACAGCTCATCAGCAACAGCAGTGTGATGTCTCATGGGCCTTGTAGTCCCGTTCCTAGTACTATTGTGGCAGACAAAGAGGAAAACATGGGATTTACACCGTTTCAACCAGAAACGGAGCCCCTGCACCTGCAGGATGTTTGCCCTCAAGAAGTTAGCCAAACAAGCCTTGGGCAGAATTCTCCCCCGTTTTCTCGAAAGGACAATTATAATAAAGATAGAGGCGCTAGGGAGGCGAATCGCCGAAGCGCCAGAATCGCAGCCAAACAATTAGCTGATTAGGCCTGCTTCCCTTGGGAAATTCTAAGGAGTCATGCATCTGGACAGAGATGAGTTTCACTTCTAGTTCTCCAGGGAAAGTGTTCTTCTGGCGGGAAACGAGACCCTATTTAGGGGTTTTGCCGCGAAGGAAACCTTGCAGAGTCAATTCGTCAGCTTCAGGAGTGAGATCGTGTGTAGACTTCGTACTCCAGTTCCTGTTCCTTGGATCAAGTTTCCAGCCTTGCCTCGTTCCACGGACTTCTATGGACTCAGTTCTTGTTTCATGTTTGTCTTGTTTCAAGTTTGATCTTGCCAAGTTTCAAGTCTTGCCTTGCCTTGCGTTTTAAATACGGACCTTGCTTCCAAGTTCCAAGCCTTGTTTTCCAGTTTCCTTCGGATTTACCTTAAGCCTCGAAAGACTATGGACAGTTCCCCACACTATAGCTTGCCTAATAGTGTGTGTTTCGGTTAAGTGGATTATAACTTTGGACTCTAATATCACATATTGGACATTGTTTTCCTGGGCTATATTTGACCTTTCCTGAAAGGTCTACTTCTGAACTATATTCTACACTTGTTTTTATTGACTTTATATATTTCCTTAATAAAGATATTAGATAGATTCTGGTCTCTGCGCATGGTTATTGGTGCTCCGCAGCCTGGGTCCTGACAAGCAGTCTGGAATGTATTGGAATTTTATGCAGCACATTAATGGGCTTCACTTGGACATTCCTGTGATTTTCTTTAATGCACTGTATATCCTTTAATCCTTTACTCAGCCCCTGCCATAAACTTTAGACTGAGGGTCACCCTAAGTCTGAAACAATTTGAAGGCACACAACAACAACAACAACAACAACAACCCTAATTAACTTAAACTCTCTCATCAGCCAAAAGCTGGCCCACACTTGCCATTGAAATGCTGGTAAGTCTATGTTGGTTAAAATTATTCAACATTTTAAAAATTGAATTGTATTTTTGTGATTTTTTTTTTTGCACTGCAAATAAGACATGTGCAGTGTTGTACAGGAATTTGTTAATGCTTTTTTTTTTCAAACTATAGTCCATCATCACCCATCACGCTGCCCCCCAACAGTCTGAGCTATTGTAAACTGGCCCTCTGCTTAAAAGGTTTGAGGACCCTGCTTTAATCCATGCTGCAGCATGTATTAGGAGTGTGTGTGTTGTGGTTATTGCAGTTTCAAGTCAGATTTGATTGATATCTAATGATCAGTATAGATCAGTATAGATGTGTACAGATGAGCCTTATGGAAGACTGCTTCTTTGAACTATAGGGAGTTCTGTATTTTCAGTACTGTATTTTTAACTAGAGGTTTGTTTGGTATTCCTGCTATTTTTGTTATGTCTTCATTAGAATTGTAAATGTTGTATTGAACAATTTGTGCATTTGGAATTGTTCATTCAATTGCAAGACATGTTGTGAAGATTTTAAACATGAAAAAGGAAATATAAATCTCTCAAAACCTCTGAAAATGCCTACCATAGATGTGGGCAAAACATCAGGAAAGAATACTTCTGGAACATGGCCATACAGCCTGGAAAACATACAACAACCCAATATAAATCTCTGTTTAAAATATCACCAATATAATGAATTCCAGATGTCTTTTAATTTCTCTGAAGCAAGGATTGGAATATGGGAGTTCTAGCAACTCTGACACTTTCTCGGGTCAGGACTTCTCAGAAGAGAGAAGTACTGAATTGTTTTTGTTGAGCATAAGTAGTACCCTGTTTCCCCTAAAATAAGACATACCCATAAAATAAGCCATAGCAGGATTTCTAAGCATTTGTACAATATAAGCCATACCCCGAAAATAAGATACAGTGATACCGGTTGTTTTTTGTGTGCTACAAGCTGAGGCCTAGAGGGAGACATAGAAAGTGGAAGTAAAAATCTCCTCAATGAAGTGAGGAGCAGGATGCTCTGCTTTAGGTATTGTGTGTCCTCAGGGGGAAGAGGTAAACCTCTGGCTGCCATTTTACTCAGCACTGTGGGTCTCTCTCCCGCAGCATCAACCAGCAACAGTCTGTAGGTCTCTCTCACCCCCCAAAACACCCGTAAAGCTGCTGCCCCTCAGCAATGAGCAGCAACAGTCTGTGGGTCTCTTTCACACCACACAAACACCAGGGCATAGGAGAGAAGCTTCAGCAAGCAGGCAATTGATAGGTTTTACCCATTAATCGTTATGGACTGGTGTTGAGACATAGACCAGCAGTGGGATGCACACAGCTGCAGTACTCAAATTCCCTGCTCCTTGCAGTAAAGTTCTCAGTCAGTGACCTGTCTCTGGTATAGAGAATGAGCTGTGGTCAATGTATTAGCTTGCCTGCTTCCCATTCCAACTATTTGTCAGGTTATCTCCATTCCAAGCTAATGTATCTAAATTGGCCAACCATTACTTGAATATTAACCTTGCCAGCCAACTAATTTCCTCTGGAAATATTCACAGACTGGTATTCACATTCCCCAATTCAGTTTTGGGAATATGACATTTCATTTCTAGGAAAGCATCTCTGAAATTCTGGAAAGCATCCTCCCTCATTAACCATTGCTATCAGTCAGATACAGAGACCAAAGGCCCAAGTGACATTAATTTCTGATATTGAGAATTATGAGCCAGACTTTCAAAATGATGTAAGTGCTTTAAAAACTATAAGAAAGGAAACAGCTAGATGCTATTCATAAATCTCATTCACTTGCTCTGGAGGTTCTGCTACCGTTATTAAATTTAACTAGACTGAAGACTTACTAAAAGACACAAATGAGACTAAGGAAAAACACATTCATTTAATGTGCATTTAGTATTCACTATAAGAAATATATAGCTAAAAGGTAGGAAAGGACATCAATATTTTAAATAAATAAATAGCAGGTAAATGCTATTAATTATTCATTTTGGTTATATTTTGTTATATGTAAATGTTTTGATCTCATGCATCAACATTTTAATTGGTTTATATAACATCACCACTGTTAAATTTTACTTATGAATGATGGCTGTTGTGTTAATTTAATATGTTGTTTTATTTCATATTATTTTGTGTCCCTTTTTGTTGATTTAAATTAATTTTGTTGTTTATCTTAATAATTATTGTTTATGGTTTGCACTGTTATTGTGTTGTAGGCCGCTCCGAGTCCCCTCGGGGAGATGGAGTGGGATACAAATAAAGTTTTATCAATAATAATAATAACAAATAATAATAATAATAATGCACAGACAGACTACAAACAGAGGCACAACTATGTGGCCCAAATGATTCATTGGAACTTATGCCTCAAGTACCACCTCCCTGCAGTAAAGAACTGGTGGGATCACAAACCTGCAAAGGTTGTGGAAAATGAACACGCAAAGATACTGTGGGACTTCCGAATCCAGACTGACAAAGTTCTGGAACACAACACACCAGACATCACAGTTGTGGGAAAGAACAAGGTTTGGATCATTGATGTAGCCATCACAGGTGACAGTCGCATTGATGAAAAACAACAAGAAAAACTCAGCCGCTATCAGGACCTCAAGATTGAACTTCAAAGACTCTGGCAGAAACCAGTGCAGGTGGTCCCGGTGGTGATGGGCACACTGGGTGCCGTGCCAAAAGATCTCAACCGGCATTTGGAAACAATAGACATTGACAAAATTACGATCTGCCAACTGCAAAAGGCCACCTTACTGGGATCTGCACGCATCATCCGAAAATACATCACACAGTCCTAGACACTTGGGAAGTGTTCGACTTGTGATTTTGTGAAACGAAATCCAGCATACCTATCTTGTTTGCTGTGTCATACAATGTTGTTGTGTCAATAATAATATATTGAGCTCCCTTTATGTATTCTAAACAAACAACACAGTTACATTTTCTGTATATGAAACAGCAGTATTTCTATGCAGATAAAATGCCAAGCACGAATTTTCACAGAATAAGTCCCAAACTGTGCAGATTCTTGGCAGCCCAGGACTCTTCTTGTGTGTCTTGAGACATGTGTTTTTAAACTGTTTTTTTAAATATTTTTTTATATTATTTCCATGCCATTTTGTAGTGTACTGGCAAATAGAACACATTGTTCCTATGATTTCTGTCACATGAGCTTCAGTTGTAAAATCTGAACTACCTGCACTATAATTTACAATTTTATTTTTGTAAAAATTTTATTATTTCTCACTGAATCTTTATCCATCCAACTGAAGGGTAGTTCATGCCACTTATTTCAGGATCTTGCAGTATAATTAGTACATATGAGACAATTTCTTTTTTGATGGCTATTTAACTGGTTTTAATTGTAATGATAGTTTAATTATCTTAGCTGATAAAAATTTAACAATGTTTGTTTTAGTTATTGTAAGCCACTCTCTGTCCTAGACTGAAAAATAAAGAGGAGGACAATAAAAATGTTATGGGTTATGAACAGACTTGATTAAGTTTAATTTGACTCTTATTTTCTGGGCCTTTAAAGATACACTTTTTAATGTTTTGCTAGCTTGACATCAATTTAACTGACAGGGCTCAGTGCTATAGATTCCTGGGATTTGTAGTTTGGTGAGGTACTAGCACTCTTTGGCTGAGAAGGCTAAAAATCAGGCAAAAACTACAACTCCCACAGTACAATAGTATTGGACCATGGTAGTTAAAGTGGTGTCAAACTGCATGAATTCTACAGTGTAGATTTACCCCTAGAGCTGTTTTCAAAGACATGCAGAAAAAGGAATAAAATCCTATTATAGGCCTGTTACAAATAAGATAGGTTCTGTAGGTTTGTTCTTAGGTTGAATTTGTATGTAAGTTGGAACTCCAGCTAAATATATGTATATATGTATATTTTGGACAACAAGCACAGTGAAATAATTTGGCAAATGGCAAATGGGCAAGAAGACGCAAGGTGGCTTGGATGGCTTTTAATTGAAACCAGACAGTGCTAACAGATGATAAGCTGCCAATGAAGGTCAGAGCAGATATCTTCAACACTAGTTTTATTAGCAATGTTATACACATCTGAAACATGAGCAACAACAAAGTTAGAGGAGAAAAAACTGGTGGTGACTCAGAGAGCAATAGATTGTGGCATGACAATAAGAGACAAAGTCAGAAATAAAGAATCAGGGTACGTGACGTGGTCAATGAAATCTATGAGGTAAAATGAAGATAGACAGGGCACATAGCATGAACAAAAGACAACTGATGGGCATGTTGACTAACAAACTGAATGCCAAGAGACCACAAGCGGCCCTCGTACTCAATGGCACTAACCAATGGTTAAGCTATTCAGCCAGAAATGGAAAAGAAAAGAACAGGATAGTATATTCTGGCAAATGGTAGATTTGCGTGAAGCCCAAAGGAGTGGATCATCGACAAATCGGATAGGATAGGATAGGAGATAAGTGAAGTAAGTGTATCCAAGGTATCAGAGTTGACCTTTGTGCAATGATAAAACAGTGTTTTCACAAAAGCTAGAAATTTGGGATAAGAGAATGACATTATTGGATGCAACCCAGTAATGGGAATTAAATGTCAAATTAATATTTTTATTATTAACTCCCAGTGTACCTCAAATATTTATGACTGGTAGATTGGATTGAAAGTAAACTTTTAGAAGCCAAGCAAAGTATAATTTGGGAGCCATTTGTACACTGCTATGCCAGATTATACAGAGTATTTTGGAAACAAGCACCTTTGTAGTTCAGATAACCATAGAGTTATAGGGCCATAGAATTGGAAGGGGACTCATGAGCCAATGAATCCAATCCCCTGTGCGATGCAGAACCCCCCTCTTAAAGTATCTCCAGCAGGTAAATGTTGAAAGAGGTCATAACTAAAACAAACCACAAAAATATGTAGATAAAAAGCAAACTTCAACATGCTTACTGAATCAAAATGTTGTTCACAAAAGTTAGAATCAACAGATAACTGTTAGGAGCTATATGCAAAGGTGATAGTAGCCAATGCCATCAAGTGATTGGATTATCCCAAGATACCATTAAGGCCAATGAAGTTTATCTTAATGATATTAAGGGTATATTAGATCCTCTTCTAGCAAGAATAATATTTGATTAGGTGAAGCAGTTCATCCACTTCATTCACCAAAATCTCTCTGAATAATAATAAAAGGGGTTGACACCATCCATCTTCTTATAGAGAAATATTAAAAGTTGGGCTGTGCTGGGAATCAAAATTAGCTTGTTTGGATCTAAAATGTGATTCAAACACCACAATTAGGCACATTTGCAGAGGAAAAGATGTTACAAGAATTCACATATCCAGTTTCATTCTTCCCCCCTCCCCCCCCCCCCCCCCCCCCCGCAGAGATGAGACTCCTCGAGTCCAAGAAGAAACTGCCTTCTAAGGGAGTCTAGAGTTATTAAATACATTTATTCTGAGAACAGTTTTTCTGTCCCCTTGGTAGCAGTAACATCCTGACAATGTTTTAACAAGGTGTTGTCATAAATTCAACTTCTTTTAGAAAACACCAAATCCCATGTGGACACCAGGTTGGAGTAATGACAGATTGTAGGGTTGGGTGTCGGAATGTGACACCTGCTTCTTAACTCAGTTGACTAAAGCAACTCTTAAGGAATATCAACACAGAATGAGTCACAGCATTTCTTGGAATTCACATGGGCAAACTACTCATGATTTATACTTTAAAAAAAAGTTGCCTTGTGCCAGTGGTTATGCCAACAATTCTCCCACCCCACCTTTTGTAAGTTTGCATACACCCAACAAAATGCTCCCATCTGATTTCTGAACCTATGCAGGAATACCGTGTTTCCCCGAAAATAAGACAGTGTCTTATATTATTTTTTACTCCCAAAGATGCGCTAGGTCTTATTTTAAGGGGATGTCTTATTTTTCCATGAAGAAGAATTTATATTTATTGTTGAATAAAAAAATTAACATTTATTCTATACTGTACAGTAGTTGTCATCACAAACCAACATAACTAAACCAGACAAACGGTAACAAATTTCTTGTAACTACCATTATTTCCATATACAACTGGTATGTAAGCTGCCCCGAGTCCCTCTGGGGAGATGGAAGCGGGGTATAAAAATAAAATTATTATTATTATTATTATTATTATTATTATTATTATTATTATTATTATTTTATTGTATGACACAGCAAACAAGATAGACATGCTGGATTTCGTATCACAAAATCTCAAGTCAAACACTTCCCAAGTGTCTAGGACTGTGTGATGTATTATTATTATTATTATTATTATTATTATTATTATTATTATTATTATTATTATTATGTACATTTACCAATCCTGCATGCTATGGTGTTTTGTTTGGCGGGTGCCGGGTATGCTTCCAAACACAAACTTTGCTAGGTCTTACTTTCGGGGGAGGCCTTATATTTAGCAATTCAGCAAAACTTCTACTAGGTCTTATTTTTTGGGGATGTCTTATTTTCAGGGAAACAGGGTAGATCCAGCTAGAACTTGAATAGAAGACTACTTGCGAATGGCATGAATTTGGAGAAAATGCTACCCAAAATGCTACCCATGAATTTGAAGAAAATGCTACCTTTATTGTTCTGGAGCAATAAAGGGCAGATTCCTGTGTTCCATTTCCCCATTATCTTCTTGCTCTTTGTCTTTCACATTGGTTTTCTGAGCCTTCTCCACTATCTTTTACTTAACCACAAGGCACATATAATATTTTGGAAGCTGCATCATACTTATCACTGGTCCACACAGCTCAAAAATGTCTAGAGGTAAAAAGAAATTCTACCAGACTTGACCATCAAAGCAACATATTTGGATCTCCTGAAACTTTGCCTCAACCATTTCAACATATGCAAACCTTACAGAGAATTTCTGGAAAATAAATCTGACATAACAATGGGAATATTTAAAAGCGTAATAATCGAAATGTGCATAATTGTGGGAAAATTACAAAAACATGCTTTAGTCAATAAAGGAAAAGTGTGTAAATTGTGCACATAAAGGTGCAAAATACAAAAAATGGGTAAGAATTTTTATGGGAATTTTAGTTCAGAGGGAAAATATAGTCCTTTCGGAGAGATGGGATGGGACAGGCATGTAGCTGGGGGGGGGGGGAGGAGTGACAGAGCTGGACATCATCTGTGTACAGATGACACCTCACTCCGAAACTCTGGATGATCTCTCCCAATGGCTTCATGTATATGTTGAACAACATGGGGGACAGTACTGACCCCTGCGGGACCTCACAAGACAATGGTTGTGGGGTCGAGCAGGTGTCCCCCAATGACACCATCTGGGACTACCCCTCCAGGAAGGACCGGAGCTACTTCAAAACAGTACCTCTGAGACTCATCCCGGCAAGGCGACCCAGAAGGATATCGTGATCGACGGTATCAAAGGCAGCTTAGAGGTCGAGCAGAACCAGCAGGGAAAAACCCCCCCTGTCCAGTTCCCGGTGTAGATCATCAACTAAGGCGACCAAGGCTGTCTCGGTACCATGCCCCGGCCTGAAGACAGATTGTGCCAGATCTAGAAAATCAGTGTCAACCAAGAATGCCTGGAGTTGTACGGCCACTACACGTTCCACGACCTTGCCCAAAAAGGGGAGATTGGAAATGGACCTAAAGTTGTCCAATTGAGTGGGGTCCAGTGATGGCTTCTTCAACAGCGGTTTGAGCCAATTTAAGGCTCGCTGGAAAAATGCCTTCCCAAAGGGAGGCATTCACCACCACCTTCACCCACTCGGCCAAACCCCCTCTGGCTTCCTTTATCAGCCAGGATGGGCAGGGGTCTAGGATGCCCTCACCTCTCCAAGCACCTTGTCCACATCCTCAGGCTGAACCAATTGAAAAGAATCCATCAAAATAGGACAAGCAGGTGCTCATGTTACATCCTCGGAGACTGCCGTTGATATGGTGTCAAAGCCGGAGCTGATCAGAGCGACTTTGTCTGCAAAGAACTGAGCAAATGCTTTGCAGTGGGCTGCTGAGTTGTCAGGGATCCCGTCTTGGGTGACGGGATTTAACAGACCTCTGACAACTTGAAACAGCTCTGACGGACGGTTCTTTGCAGACACAATATTAGCTGGAAAAGAAAACATTCTTTGCAGCATCTATTGCCGCAGCATATGCCCTTAGATAGGCGCACAGCCGTGTTCGGTCTGATTTGTTCTGTTTCAAATGCCACACGTGCTCTAGTTCCCTCTTCTTTCGCTTCATCGCTGCCAACTCCTCGGTGAACCAAGGAGATGGTTTAGCTCAGGTACTCGAGAGGGGACGTTCTGAAGCCACCTCCCAATTCCAGAGAGAGACCAGAGCATCGACAGGATCACCAACTGAGGCAGCAGGAAACTCCCCAAGAGCCGTCAGGAATCCATCTGGATCCATAAGCCTCCTGGGGCAGACCATTTTAATAGGTCCTCTACCCCTGTGGGGGTTAGGTGGCACAGTCAGCCTAAACTTGATCAGGTGATGGTCGGTCCATGGCAAAGGAGCAATGGTAAGCTCCTCCACACCGCCACCTTCCTCCCATCCCTGGCAGAAAACCAAGTCAAGTGTGTGGCCCCGCTTTGTGGGTGGGACCAGATACCAATTGGGACAGCCCCTTGGTTGCCATGGTGGCCATGAAGTCCTGAGCTGCCCCAGTCAGGATGGTCTCAGCATGGACATTGAAGTCCCCCAGCACTAAAAGCCACTGGGACTCCAACGCCAGGCTTGAGACCACCCCCGCTAGCTCAGGTAGGGAGACTGTTGTGCAGCAGGGTGGTCAGTACACTAGCAGAATCCCTAATCTGTCCCAGTCACCCACCCTCAGATGGACACATTCAAACAAGGTTGACTACGGGATGGGGCACCTGGTCAGGGGGATAGACTCTTTATAGACCACTGCGATACCGCCTCTCCATCCTTCGGATCTTGGTTGGTGCTGCATGGAGTACCCGGGAGGACAGAGTTGGGTGAGATTGACCCCACCCGCCTCATCCAACCAGGTCTCTGTTATGCATGCCAGGTCTGCCCGTTCGTCCAAGATGAGGTCTTGGATGATTGCTGTTTTTCTATTTACAGACCTGGCATTCAACAGCACCACCTTTAATCCGGAGGAACCGCCAACCTGAGTATCCAAAAGTTTACCACGTCAGGAGCCCCCTGAATTACCTCTATGGGGGAGTCTTGGCTAGTGGACACCCCCTCCCCCTACATGGCCCCTCTCCCCTTCTTCCATCATTGGACTGGCACTAACTTTCAGGTGTAAACCAAATCCCTGTTTAAATTGGATCTCGCTCCACTCTCCTTTGGCTGCAGCTCCTTCCTCTCCCCACTCCCCTCACTTGGGAGTTACTAACATAAAGTGCACTATGAAGTTCTTTAAGTCCCTCCCTTCTTATTTGTTCCCAAAAGTGCAAAGTGCTAAGGGTGGGGGGGATTCAGTTCATGAGTTGTTAAAATAGAATCACTGAGGTGCGGGAGGTAGAACAACAAACTAAGGGACAGTAATAAAATCACAATTAAAGTGCCAGAAGCTTTAGCTCTTACTGAAGCGTTCTACAGTTCTTTAAGTGATAAAGGGACTTTGTGCTTTGACATAATCCCAGTCAGAATATGCTATTCTGTAGGTCGATAATAAGGCCCATAATAAGGCACACCCTCCCCAAGCATCTTAGGCAACCCACCCCAACCCCCCCACTCGTGGCTCCAAATTGATAGGCTAAACATAGTTCATAGCAGCATGGAAAGGTTCATCATAGAATGTTAAAACAATTAATTACAACAGCTAGATAAAGTGCTTAGTCCAGATAGTAGTCAATAAAGTGATAGCAGTGCATCTCTAGATGGAGCAGGATGCTAGAACAGTCCAATGGAAGGTTGGGTGGGGAGACCACGCACAGGCCCCGTCTCTCTAGGTGGATTAGCAATCTAGGTGGTTTAACAGGCTGACTCACCAAACAGCAGGGCCCAAGGACCAAAGGTTGGGAACCACTGTTGAAAAGGTTATTTTTTTCTGTTGCCCAACTGCAGCTTCAGCTTATCTGTAATTTGATAGCACCTGATTCTGCAAGACCCAGGCACAAACCAGAACATGTGAACAGTATGCAGTCAGTTATGACTGCCATTAAAGAAACAGTTGTTTACAGTGTTTCCCCACAATACTCCAGCAGAGAATTTATGAATGATTTTGTACATCTAAATGAAATATAGCTTGAAAGCTGAACATTTCAAGATCTTACTCTTCACAACAAACTACTTTTAGATGAAAAGCTCTCTGTTTTTATTAGAGCTCTGCTGAAAATATACTAAAGATACTGAGAACACCATACTATGTCCCAAAGCTTCAACAGAGGAAATCTAATGTGACTTTTCCTTTTCTAGCTAGCATATATCCTGTAAATAAATTAATTTGAGATAATGATGAAGGAGATAGCAAATGTATCCAGTCTCATATGGACTACAAAATCATTAGTTGTTGCAAAGCTAGTTTCATTTTCCCCAATAAAGTAGAAAGATGAAAGATATTGTAATAATAAGTAATTGTTTCTGTTTCACAAAGGCAGATTACTTCTAAAGATTTCTTTGAAGATTTTCAGGAGTCATCCCTTCGACTAGGGCAAATATTGAGGATTGCAGTGATGAGTCTCTTCTCTTCATGTCTGGAATAGGCAACTGCCAGGGACTGGGGGCTGAATTAGTCTCTTGTGAAAACCTATGGGAACATATCCCTTGCTGCACCACTTCTACTCTCCATTTTTGGGAGGAATATTTCTTGTTGCTAAATATTCCCTCCATTTTTAGTAAGGAGGAAGACATATGTTGCTTAAATACGAGTGTGTGAAAGCTTTGTAGACCTCAAAATAGCTTTTACGTCTATATGTCCCATTACTGCGCACTTCTGCTTGTTATTCTGATATTCCAATCACATAAAAATATTTGCTTATTTATGTAACTGTACCAAAACCAAACAGGGGGAGTTAATACGATAGTTTACAAGTGAGATAGAAAATGACAACAGTATTTTTTTCAGAATGTTTTACACACCAGTGCCCAAATTCCCATTTCACAAAGAAGACTGACACAGGGGATACATCAAACAGAGAAAGAGAAGGGAGGGGGGATAACTTTGCCAAGCTGATGAAAATGCCCTTGCTTGCTACCATGGGATAGAAAAAAGCTTTGACATTTCACACTGATTCAAGTTGTCTGTGATACAGCCAGATGTCAGAACTGCAAGAGTCTCACACGGAGTGCCACAGCTCTTCTGCCTCACACAGTATGTCAGTCTCACAAGCTGAAAGGAAAGCTTTCTCGCCAATTGACTCTGTGCAGAAGTGTTCAGTGCAGTGGTTGCAGCATCAAATGGCTGTCTCACCTTCTATCTTTCTAAGCCTTCTATTCGTTTCAGGCAATCTCTTCATTAAAAAAAAAGAGAAACAGATTTATAGCCTATGTAGTTGTCCATCTATCTTTTCTCTTTTCACTTTTCTAAGAAGGGATGTTAAGACTTAGATGGTTGAGTTCAACTTCAGAGATGGATAATCAATATCACTCACCCTCTTAAATTCTCTTCCACTTGACATTAGGCAAGCCACAACATCCTTGACTATTAGATGCCTCATTAGACTTTGCTCCATTTATGAGCTTTTTGTGAAGTGTAATTGAACCAACTATACCATAATTTTATTGGTGTTAGGTCCTGGAATTTCTCGGAATAAAAGCCACTCACAATGCAGAGACACTGGAAACTTAACTTTATTTTTCCCTTTTACCAGAGTACAAAGAACACAGTTCTGCCGAGGCAGACAGAATGCTGGATTATATAGTCTCCTGTCCGCACATCCCCCTCAAACCTCCCTCAGCCCAATCTTTCCCTCCTTCCCTTCCTTTTTGCATTCCACACATGTCAGGGTGACCGATCTGGCCTTTTTCACATGGCTGGAGATGGCATCTTGACAATTGGTGATCTGTGAACAATTATTATGACTGAATTTCATTTTGATGTTTTTTAAGCTTGAGTCGCTACTGTGTTCATAGCTTTGATAATTCTGTTGCAAACTGGTATATACCTCTGTTTTAACTATCTAACCACCTGACGTTGATATCTGGCATTTGGTAGTACAGGTTCAGTATTCATTACCAAAACATTTGAGACCAGCTGTTCCATATTTCAGATTTTTTGGAGAGGGGGCGGATTTTGGATTTTTTTTCTTTATAAAAATTATAAGATATCTTGGAAATGGGACCTAAATCTAAAGGCAAAATCCATTTTTGTTTTCTTATGCACCTTATACACATGGCCTGAAGATAACTTTAACCACACTATTTTAAATAATTTTATGCATGAAACATGCACACACAAAATCAAAGTTTGGAATTTTGGATAAGGGATACTCAACCTGTATGGTGTAAATGTATGTATTTGGCAAGGTTGCATAACTCAAGACACACTCAAATATGCATATAAAAGCTCAGCTGAATGTATATATTCATTCACATGCGCTGTGCAACTTCACAGATATTTTTCACAAGACAAAATTATTAGACATGTGAGCAGTACCTGTTTCACCCTTTTCTTCTGTTCTTTTGTTCAGAGTCCCTTCAGGTGAGAAGGGCGGGATATAAATGTTGTAAATAAATAAATAAATAATTGTTCCTTTTGTTTCAGGCTGGAGCATGAAATGGGACACCTCCCCTCTCTTGGAATGAAAATTAGCTTGGAACAAAAGTTAGCGGGAACAGTTACCATTTCCTTGTCTGCTTTTTGTGAGCACAATTTAATCTTTTTTATTAATCACCCCAGCAAACAAAAAATAAACCCCCATTTTCTCTCCTCTTTCAGGATGTCATTACTCTTCCTTAGCTGGAAGTGGGAAGCCTCTTTAAAATGCCTTGGAGAGTGCATGGTGACTCTCCTCCTGAATCTCCTTCTCCATCTCTTATGCAAGGAAGGCACCCCCAGCCCCTCTCCTCTTCCTCCTTTGCGCCTCTTAGCAAGAGGAGCAAGAGGAGGAAGAAGAGGGGCACTGGAGGCACCTTTCTTGCATGAGAAATGGAGGAGGAGATTCAGGAGAAGAGGAAGGTGCTCAGCCAGGTAGCAGCAGCAGCAAGCAACAACCCAAGGCGCCAAGACAAACCATGCTATTGCCAAAAATGATGGGAAGAGGAGGGCAATTCCCCACATTGCTGCCAGTTAAAGAAGTGAAATAATGGGGCTGGGCACTGGGCTGTGTGTGTGTGTGTGGAGCATCTTTGACATTTGGCTGGAAGGAATGGTGCCCTGCCCTGCCTTCCTCCTGCTCCTGCTCCTAGAGAAGTTAGACAGTGGGGTCAGTGGAGAAAAAGAGGGAATGTTTTTAATGAGATTTTATTTATAGAAAGAAAAAGAAATCCTAAAAATCAGGGATGACACAAACATTATAAAATTTGTTGGGCTAAAAGTGGCAGATGTGCACTCCATGTGTGATGATTTTCACCCCTCTAGCTCAAAAACTGATGAAGCCTGCCCATAGTAGCCAATGGGTCAAAATTTTTCATATTTTCAGATGCTGAATAAAAACACCCATTCGGAATGGTGCTTGTTTTTGGAAGGCACTCCAAAACTAAAATGGGGGTATTATGAATGAAACAAAAAGAAACAGTGATTCTATACAAATGCACAAATCTAAACATATCCAACAACTTCCATAAGAGAATTCGTAAAACAGAGTTCCAGCATAACTGCATTAAACATAGTTCAAAAAACCAATGAAGTTGAGGGGTTCAGGGCATTTATAAGGGAAGGTGTTGGCTTATATACAGTCAACATTCATTTTAATTGTGTTTTAATATACATTTTGATATTTAATGTGAAAGAGCATAATGCAGATATTCTAAAACAATATATAAACTAGAATTCCATAATCTCTGTTGTTTTGCAATTCAATCCTCCCATACAAAAATGTATATGATAAAGGCAAATTAGGGGTATTTCATACCAAGAATGTATAGACACTTTCATATTGAACCTCTCTTGTGAATAATGAAAAAATGGGAGTTGATGAAGCTTATATAGGGGGAGAAGAGAGAATTTTATAAAGGAAATAAGATGAATTAGTCCATTCTCACTATAAATATGTTTACTGTTCAAGTGCATAGTATTTTTTACGAAGGCTGCAACCCTCATAAGGATAAACTACAAGTTAGTATTGCTTTTATCGGATATTTATGTTACACCCTCCCAAGTATAACTCTGTGGGTGGCTGGCAGCATGTGGGTGGAGGGAATATTATTATGCCATATGACCCAGACATTTTAGGCAATGAGATGCCAATAACATTAATCTTCTTTGATTATGACCAAATTGTGACTCTCCTTGTCATTGCCAAAGGTCTCCCTTGATTTGATTCAAATAAACAGATGTATTTTGATTATTTCTTTTTAAAAAGAGCAGCATTATTCAGGCACAGCTCTCAGAGCAGCTAACAGAATAAAAAGCATACAAACAAAATGAAGCAACACCTGAACCAGTGACAGAGAGAAGATTTAAAATTTCAACACAAAACAATGCAAAATTAAATTATGTGAATAAATAACAAGGGTTTTCCCTGACACTGGAAATTCAATAATGACAATGTCAGGCAAACCTCTTTGGCAATTTGGTTCAAAAATTGGAAATTTCCTCTTTCTAGTCAATATCTGCTTTACTTCAGTTTGTAAAGAAACTTTAAACAGCTCTTGTGATAAACCTTACAACCATTAACATTTATCACTCCTTATTAGAGTTGTGCAACTCGACACAAAACCATTTTCAGTTCCATTTTTGGATAACCCCTCATTCTGGGAAATTGCTCAAATGGGGGGGGGGAGGTGCATCATTTTCGTTCGGCAAAGATTTGGCCCATTGGCTACAATGAGAAAACTTTAGAGGCTTAATCCTCGGTCATTTTTAGATCCATATGCAGAAACCTACCTCAGTTTTAGAATCCATTTATGACTGCAGGCCTGCCAAGTTTCAGAACAATTCAACAATATACCGATTTATTAGAATTATTTTAAGTTTTTAACATAAAATTTTCTAAAATAAGACAAACCACAAGAGAGAGTTGTGGGAATTGTTGTCACCAGTTGTGTCCATTCTCAGCCAATCAGACCATGGACACAACCAGGCCTTTTATTGGTTGAGAACCAGAGAGAGAGAAAAAACTTCAACTCCCATCATGCTCCGAGAGAAGCTCAGAGACTTTTCAATGCCCACCCCATGCAAATGCTGCTGGGAAAGTGAGTTCTCACCAGGGCCCTCTCTGAAAGAGGGACCTAAGTAACTTCTCCAGAAGAAATGGATGCTGCTGCTGCGGGTAAGGAAGAAGAAGAGACACTGCAGTTAACCCCATCATCTCCAGGAGCCCCCGTGGCAGATCCCTGTCTCAGGTATACTGTAGTTATTATTTTTTTATCCCGCTTTCTCCCATGGGTGGGAATCAGAGCGGCAAACAATGGTTATAATAACAGAAATTGCTCTCTTGATTTGTTCTGGCAGGCTTTCCGGTTTCCTGTCCTCCCCGCAATCCTGTTTTCGGAAATTTAGCAAACAAATCACCGAATTTTACAAATCACTTTTGGCCCAAATTGATCTGGGCACAATCTTACTCTTTATACAAGAGTATACAGAAGCTTTTACATTTACTAATATCATAGTACACTGAAAACTACTTACTGTGTTCACTGATTTCACGACTATAGAGAATTTACTAAGTAATGAAGAGCTATATTCTTCAGGGTCTTTAGGAATACCCTCTTACAGCTATGTGGTGCTAAGTCAATCTAAACTTGTAAACAGAAGGAGAAACCAAGCCTTATCTTATTGCCATTCCCTTTATATGGAAAACTATAGTCTGAAAATCTGATCATCACTAAATATGAATTACCTTTATACCTGTTTTTGGTATTTCAGATATCATAAAGCTCTTCATTTCAGACAGTGTCTCTCTAGGACCCAGTGCCCATTTGCGTGGAATAAATTTGTCCCCTCTTTTCACATGTTTGGGTTAAATCCAGGAGCTCTGTGGCTGTGAGTGTAGTGGCTTTGGTTTTACTGCTCCTTCTAGACTTCATAGATAATCACTCATGACTGAGTATGATTGTTTCCCCAATTTTTGGTGTTTAGTTAGAATGGTGGTTAGTTAGAATGACTGAATACATATCCACCATCCATGGGCCAGTCTGTAACTAGGGGCTTCCAGATTTCGCAGTCCTGCCCCCATCTCCACTCACTGATTGCTGTGGGATTTTTGTTGGTTTTGACTTGCTTGGAAGATGGCTGTGCATGAATTTGTTGTATCTGTGAAGATCAGTGCATAGCGACCAACACACAATCTTCACAGAAACAGGTTCTAATCGAATAGCATAGATGTCACGATGATTGGTGGCTTTTTATTTCTTGCAGCATTTATCCATCATCACAGACATTGTAACATGCAATTATCCTCCACCTGTTCTGCCACTGAGAACTTCCTCAGATCGTTTTATGTAATACACAAGACACAATGTGCCTTGTAGGCTGCACCCCTCCCGCTCAATGACCAGTGTATAGGATATAACCGTGATCCAGCATGATGTAATAATGTGAGCATTGGCTTAAGACTTTAGAGACCAGGGCTTGAATCACTGCTAGATCCATCCATCTCATTGACAAGCTAACAAACAACCTCATCAGATTAAAACCAAAACCTGGCAGGGGGAATCTGTCACTCCACACCCCACATTGCCTGGCTTCCTCCTCATGATCCACTGGCCAGCTTCCCCCGTTGTTGCCTGTGCAACACAGGAAGCCTCCTGTGTTGCTGCCATGGCGGCTTACAATGCTCCCTATTCACTTGCACCATGGAGCCTGCCAGAAGTAGAGCTATATTGTGGGATGGGAGCTGGCAGGGAGCGTTGTATGGCTGGCAATTTTGTCCATCTGATGAGATTGTAAGTGAGATATCCTTAGATTTTCTTTCATGAAGCTGATGGGTACTGCTTATATTTGTAAGCAGTACCCATTAGCATTTCTAAACAGCATATTCGGGGATTTGGATTAAAGTTGATTTATTCTTGTTTAAGCCACTAAAGTAATGCACTCTAAGTCTGAGAATTTTGTCTGCAGTGGTTGTTGGCATACATTAATAGTAACAAAAATAGAGTTCGAAGAGACACATGAGCCATCTCATCCAATCCCCTGCCATGCAGGAAAAGCACAATCAAAGCAACCCCGACATATAGCCATCCAGCCTCTGTTTAAAAGCTTCCACCACACTCAAAGACAGAGAGTTCCACTGCTGAACAGTTCTTACAGTCAGAAAGATCTACCTAATGTTCAGGTGGAATCTACTTTCCTGTAATTTGAACCCACTGCTCCGAGTCCTAGTTTCCAGGGCAGCAGAAAACAAGCCTGTTTCCTCTTTCTTATGACATCCTTTTACATATTTATATATGGCTATCATGTCTCCTCTCAACCCATCTCTTTAAGATGCTCCTCATAGGACATGGTCTCCAGACACACTGCTGGCTCATGCTGGTCTCCACACTGTTGGCTCATGTTGGATTAAGTAGTCAGTAGGCCTGTAGCTGGGGGGGGGAGGGGTTTAAGGGTTTTAAAAAAACCTGGTTTAATCATGAATTATAAGGAATTTGGACAGATTTTGAAATTGAAAGGGAACCTGGAATGTTTTCAGAAGAATTCAAATATATTCCTTTGACAATTTCTTCTTTGGCAATGGCTCAAACCCACATTGATTAATAGCAATGTCCTGAAGTGGTTTTAGCAAGGACAGTGTGGTTGAGTCTACTTCATTAGATTGCATAAGGCTGGTGTTTTGGCAGACTGTGGTCTGTCTGCCTTTCATCCATTTTCCATAAGCACGGTAATGATTATGAGGAGTCTGCTTTCCAGACACTATGTGCTGATTACCTTCCTTATTTTGATATACTTCCAGAATGTTGAGGTTGACTCTGGCAGCTCTGTGCATGCATCCCTAAAATAATAGAGATGTCACTTGTGCTCAGAAATGCCAGGTAAGTGTCATTGCTGGTCCACTTTAATTTTTCAGATTCACCTGTAGCTCCTAATATGAGTGTCAGATTCACTTGATCATTTTTCACTACATTCATTCACAAGAATTGAGTTTCATAGAATGGAAGACTGCTTTCCTCACCATAAGAATAAAAACTGTCACTACAGAAGGCCTGAGATCCATCTCTTCCATTTTCATGGGTCCAGGAGAAAGATGTGCTCAATTATGATTGAGGAATTTTGTTTGCTCTGCATTTTAAAGCACTAGGAGATATTCTGTTTAAAATTGACCTGTTTCATTTTTTAAAAAATGATAAGAACTGTGCAGCCCTCTGGATACTTGAACTAGATTCCCTAGCACCCCTGGCCAATATAACACTTGTATTGGTTTGGCTGACTGACTAAGGAAATCTTAAGGGTGGCCTGTATTTGTTGGATGAATTGAGAGGGAACAGGAGAGAAGCTTCAATTGCCAGGAATGTAAAGTTGGCCCTCTTCGCCATGCATAAGGTAAGGTGGTTGTTGTGGTTGTTGTTGTTGTTGTGTGCCAGTCATTTCCAACTGAGGACAACCATAAGGTGACCCTATCACCTGGATTTGTTGGCAAGGTTTATTCAGAGCGGGTTTACCTTTGCTTATCTCTACTTCCAAAAGAAAAAAAGGGTAAATTCTTTGCCTTTAATTGTTGTTGTTGTTGTTGATTTTAAGGCTGAATCCAAATATTGCCATTTATGTCTTGTTCTAGTGCCCCACTGTATGCATGGAACTTTGAAAACAGTGTATATGTATCAAATGTAATATATAACTTGTTGTACTGTTGTTAAATATGTATGTGTGAAAATGATATTAAGTCGCTTGTTGACTTATGTCACCACCAATAATTTCATAAGGTTTTCTTAGACAAGGAATACTCAGAGATAGTTTTGTATGTTCTTTCCTCTGAAATATAATCCACAGCACCAGATATTCACTGGTGGTTATTCATCAAAATATTAACCAGGGCTGAATTTGTTTTAATGTCAAGATCAGATGAGATCTTGTACTCTTAGGACATTGATATTATGTGTTTTTCAATTCATTTCTAACTTATGGTTACTCTAAAGTGAATCTATCACAGAGATTTATGGGGCTAAGACTGTGTGACTTATCTGGATTCAGTGGGTTTTCAGGGCTGAGTGGGGGATTCACATCCTGACCTACAGAGTCATAGTTCAACACTCAAACCACTATGCCATACTGGTTTGGGACTTAAATTATAATTATGTTTGTAATACTTGGCACCATAGAACCCGGAAAAATATACACCAGCACAACCATTTGAACGTGTGAGTTGTAAAACATCGTACAACCCTGTTGTAAAATGGCACAGAGACACTGATGCAAGAAGATTTGTCTTAATGCTGTTCAGGATTATTCCAGTTGTAGTAAATTGTGATCAAAACAAACTAAAATAAACATCTCATTCATCCAGAAAGTTTTGTCTGCAACATTTTCCCTTGATTTGCTCCATAAGAACAGCCTGGCCACAGGTTCAGCAACAGTGCAAATGAAAAACAAAACATCAGAGGGGAAAATAATGCATTCAAATAACCTTTCAGTGACCATGTTACAGTCAAATGAACTATTTTCTCCCTCCCCCTCCCATTACCTAAAATGTACATAAAATAGACCAAAACAGTCACTCTGTGTGCGTATCTCTGTGTGTAATCATGTGCCTGTCAAAATCTCCCATCTTGAGGTATCTATATGGAAAGAAGGTGTAGAGAATTTGGTTGGTTGGTGTGATGGCCCTAACTTTTTTCTCCTCTGCTTCACTTCCCTGTCTTCCCAAGAGGCCTGTCTTAGTTGGTTCAGCCCATTTGCCTCAGAGCTTTTCTTGCAAGGCCTTCCCATTCTTCTGCATCAGAGCTACAGAGAAGGCGGCCAGGATTTGTCTGGGGTCTTTGGCCCCAGCAATTCAGACAGGCATTCTCAGCACGTACTGCCAAGAACTGCCAATATAGTATAGCTGTACCACCAACATAGCTCTGTACAGTACCCACCATTCCCAGAAATATGTCTACAATCAATGGATTCTTCATTCTTAATGTATAGTTTTGAGTTGTCCTTTGTTAATCTTTTGTCTTTGTCTCCAGTAAACTCGTTTTGGTTAACTTTCATCCTATTTGAATCCTCTTTATGTTAAAGTCTTAATTTCACCAGAGGGTAACCAATAGCCTCCGAGGAAGCCAGACATTATAGTTTTCCCTTTTTACTTAGGTGTGCCATCACAGTTTGGTATTTGTAATTTATGGATGTAAAGAATTACACTAGATTTATAGGAAATCAATCTCAATTATCATTCCATTTTGTGCTAGAAGAAAAGAATTTAGGACTACAACATCCTGTATGTGACTTTGTTTTTATAATTCTCCTGATATTCATGTTGAAATAATAACAGTCAGATTCAAGAAGGCATAAGAAAAACATATTATTGGCAGAAGCAACTCTCCATTGCACAATAGGCTTAGCAATATGACAACTAGAAGCAGTGAAGAGTAGTTGCATTGATTCAGTAGGAGGTATTTGAAACAGAAAGCTATGAGATTAACTCTGGAATTGGCAGTGCAGATGGGTAAGATAGGTTCTCCAGTTTAGCTCTTCAGGTCCAGCCCTTGGGCTAACCTTACCTTTTACCCTTAAGATCTCTGATACTTTGGCCTAAAATAATTGGACAAGTAGGTGTGTTTATTGGTGGGTCCAGTTTAGTAACATGTGACCTAATTCTCAAAGTAAGCCAGAAACACAATATATCTAGGCACAGCGGTAAACAAAAGAGGAAATATTTGTTGTCTGACACATAAGTTATACTTTAAGCGTTACATCACTATACACAATATAATGCAATTGCTCACTTAAAAACAAATGCCATATTTCATCATGTACTAGTCACACTTTTTATCCCCTTTTAAAATTTAACTTGCTCCCACATCCACCTGCTTCCTTTCCTTGGTGCTTTAGAGTTTGACTTGGGTCCCAGTTCCCATAGCGCAAAAAGGGCAGGCAGGTGGGAGAAGGATGTTTTACTCTCCTGCCTACCCTCTTTCCTTTGCACTATGGGGCTTGACTTGGCCCCCAGCTGACTAATGCCTCGAAGCACCAAAAGGACAGCTGCACCCCTAATTCACTCACCCAGGTGAGTGAACTAAGGGTGCAACTATTATGTGGGGAATACTAAAATACCAATTTTGCCACCTCGAAAATGAGGATGTGACTATTATGCAATGACAACTATTATATGATGAAATTTGGTACATCCCCCTCAAATTCTTTCCTCATTCTTAACTTTCATCAAACCAGATTTCTCTTTCTCTTACTATTCCTGTCTATTCATAGATCTATTTCTCTATTCTTAATTGGCCCTGATTCTAAAACCCATAATTTAACCTCTTTCCTAGCTGCCTAAATTAGTATGAGTGTAACATAAAAACAATTCTTTGGAAGAACATACCATCACATGGATGGCAATAGAACATAACAACAAGCAGAGGTTTTATGGTTAAATCTAAAATGACTGCATGTATTTGTCAATACATGAATGACTTCAAATCGAGGTGACTTCAAACACAAGGGAACAGTTATCTTGACAGAACATTTTTTGAGTTTTGTCCAGAAAAAAGAATGTTATAGTCCATTCTTCATTAGAATCATAAAGTTGAGACAGACTACAAGGACAATTCAGTCAAATACCCTAACATGCAGGAATATGTTAATGTGGGATTTGTGTATTGGTAGTGTTTAAATGAAATTTGTGTCTTGTCTGTATTGCATACTGATTGCATCATCCAGAGTGTACTATAGTCTGGAAAGAGTTAATTGCTAAGAAGCTGTAATGACCTTGATGTGTGGCTGGAACTGGGGAGTGTCCAGACACAAGTGTGTATGCATTACTGATTACATCAGTTCAGTTCAGTGTTGAGTTGAGTTCTGTCTGCCTGGAGTGAGAGTCAAGTCCTGTGTTCGTCTGCAAGTCTATTTATTGCTTACAGTAAAACTTTGTATATAGTTTTACCAAAGTCTCTGAGTGTCACTTCATTCTGCGTTCCACTGATTCCATCCAACTACTGCTGCGCTGCAAAATACTCTGACAAAATACACAATCAAATCACATATTTCCTGCCCAACAATTCTGGCCACTGGCCCAGCCCCTCCATCAATTTTTAAAATGCAATCCAGCAGCCCTTGTGTCATATGTTTTGCCATGCCTGGTTTACACCATTAAATGAACCATTAAGTTCTTAAAGAGCTATTATGCCCCCACCCCTGAAATTGTGCTGCAGACAGAATTTGCCTAATGATTTATTAGAATTATTGTCTAACATCTTTCATGTCTTTCAGTCAACACCATATAATCTCTTCCAGAATAGTGAACATTGTGTTCACTCTTGCTGAAATATTTTTCATGGCATATTAATGGGAATCAGTTAGCTATTAGGAGAAGTCCTTTACCTGCATGGAAGAGCTCATTTCAGTTCATTTAATGAAAGAGTTAGAAGTTTTATTACCTGTCAAACCTTGACATGGAAGTGCTAATGTGAGTTATAAAAATAGCACTCAGAATCTTATAATTTCTCAACATTTGCTTCTTATTTTTAAGTATTCTGAACTTACAACTAGATTGTCAACTTGGCAATCCTTTCATGCAAAGTACAGCCACAAGCATGAAGAGATAGAACCAAGAGGTGGGAGTCACAATGAGTTAATGTAATCATCTTTCACCCCTGCAAACCAAGGATGAAATGTGTCTTAAATCACTATGCTTGAATAAAAGTGCAGGATGACTCATCCTGTACTACTGAATAGCAGCTAAAATTTTATGGTCAGCACACAACACGTAACACTCAAACCTTCTGTTCTGCAAAAATGCAGAATGAAGCCCAGAGGTAAAAGGCTGGTCAAAAGGAACGTACTTCCCAAGTGGCTGACATGTTAAAAATAATCTAGGTTAATTATAATTCTTGGACAATTGTACAGAACTGAGCAAGTAGCAGATATATTCTTTTCTTTTGTACTTGGCCCAATTTTGTTTGCCTAGAACTCTAGCCTTTGAAGAGTTTTACTGCTGCAGAACAAGACCTGATGTGTTATAATTTATTTCAAATATATATATATATAAAAGATGTATAGAATGTAAAAATATTTGGCTTCTTACATTTGGGATAGCTGGAAGCTGTTTTGCAAATCCACCTCTTAGAAGAAACAAGGGAAATGGCAATCCTGAATGTGATCCTAACCAATCGGGAGGAGGCAGTCCCTGGAACCAAAGTAGTTTATACTTAGAAGGAAGTAATCACACAATGTTAGAATTTACAATTTTGGGATAGGGTAGAGTATAGTCAAACACCTATCTTGGATTTCAGGAAAGTTGATTTTTACAAGTTCAGAGGAACACTAGATGGAATCCCATGGCTATATGCATTAAAGGGGAAAGACATCCAGCAGTGGTTGCAGTTCTTAAAGAAAGGAAATTGTTACAAAAAGCACAATCACAGACAATCCCAGGAAAAAGAAAAGTGGAAAATATCTGAAAAATGTGATTCTAAAGCAAACTCAATGAGAAAGCAAAACTGAAAAAAGAGTATGTATAATTAATGGAAGGAAGGACAAATCACCAAGGTGAAATGCAGATGCATAACCCAAGTTCTCAGGAATAGTATATAAAGAAAGCTAAAGTTCAGAATGAACTCAGCCAGGCAGGCAGGTAAACAAAGAGTAAAAACAAAAGGGAAGGGAATGACCAAGGGGACTGTAAGGCTGTTATTCATTAACAATGATAAAATGCTAACAGATGACAATAAAAAGGCAGAACTAATACCTATTTTGCTTCCATTTTGTCTGCATCCCCGAGTACTGAAGTAACATGATAATATATGCTCTGAACTACATGCAATGATTTTAGAGACATTTTCAAGATCAGGTCAGATACTAGAGGACTGGAGAAGGACCAATATTGTCCATCTCTTCCAAAAAAGAATCCAGAAGATTAGAGGTCAGCCTGACCTTCATTTTGAAAAACAGATAGAAATGGGAAGATAGAGAACAAGAGAACTTGAGTGGAGGGGGAGGGGATTTAGCTAAAAGAGGTGGAAAATGTAGGTGTTCCTCTCAGGTCCCTTCTACACTGCCATATAAAATCAAGATTATCTGCTTTGAACTGGATTATATAGCAATGTAGACTTATACAATCTGGTTCAAATCAGATAATGTGGATTATTTGCTTTGATAACCTGGATTATATGGCAGTGTAGGGTCTCAGTATTGGATTTAGTTACAGCTGTTTCTGGGGATGTCCAGGTTTTTCCACCCCAATCTTACGCTATCATATCATCCATTTATGTGGTTTGTCATTAAAAGTCTCAGAGTATGTTGATGCCTATCTTAAGTTGAACATAAGTTAAACCAGCACCACTTAAGAATATCTAACAAAATCATTTAATGGCATTAGGCCATTCCTAGATACATCATCCTCAGAGGCTATCACTCATGGCTGAGTATTATTGCCTTTGAAGTGTAGGGTCTTGGTGGTGGTACCACCTGTAGGTGACTGTAGAGACCTATTCTTGATCCTCATGTTCTTTCACAGTGAGGACATCAATTTCCAGAAGGAAGGTGGCTTGACACACATGCCTCTTGACATGCTTCTCCCTTTCGCCCTCCATTTATGTCTCTTCGAATTCCAAAGCATTGCTGGTAACAGCTGCCCTCCAGTAAGAATGCTCAATGACCAGGGCTTTCCAGTTCTCTCTGTCTATGCCACAGTTTTTAAAGTTAGCTTTAAGTCCATCTTTAAATCTCTTTTGCTGTCTATCAACATTCCTTTTTTCTATTTTGAGTTGAGAATATAGTAACTGCTTTGTGAGACAGTGATCAGGCATTTGACAACATGGCCAGTTCAGCCAAGATGATGGTGGAGGATCATCGCTTTAGTCTTTGCTTCTTCCAGCACACTGACATTTGCCCACCTGTCTTCCAAATAACTTTTCAGGATTTATTGGAGGCAAAGCTGATGGAGCCATTCCAGAAGTTGAATGTGACATCTATAGATAGTCCACATTTCACAGGCATATAGCAGGATTAGGAAGACAATAGCTTTATAAACAAGTATTTTGGTATCCCTATGAATATCCTGGGGCCCCTGGTGGCACAGTGTGTTAAAGCGCTGAGCTGCTGAACTTGTGGACCGAAAGGTGCCAAGTTCAAATCCCGGGAGCGGAATGAGCGCCCGCTGTTAGCCCCAGCTCCTGCCAACCTAGCAGTTTGAAAACATGCAAATGTGAGTAGATCAATAGGTACCACTCCAGCGGGAAGGTAACTGCACTCCATGCAGTCATGCCGGCCACATGACCTGGAGGTGTCCATGGACAACGCCGACTCTTCGGCTTAGAAATGGAGATGAGCACCAACCCCCAGAGTCGATCAAGACTGGACTTAACGTCAGGAGAAACCTTTACCTTACCTATGAATGTCCTGATACTCAAACACTCTGTTTCACTAAAAAAAAAAATGCTGCAGTCGCAGAGCTCAGACGGTGTTATATTTCAGTTTCAGTGTGGACTTTTGTGGAGAGGTGGCTGCTATGGTAGCGAAAAAGGTCAACATTTTCCAACATTGCCCAATTAAGCTGCATTTTTGATATAGCAGATGAATTGATTGATGCCTTCTGATAGAGCACTTTGGTTTTCCCTGCGTTCAGTGAAAAGCCAAACTTTTTGTATGCTTCTGCACAGGTGTTTAAAGTAGCTTGTAGGTCTTCTTAATGAGCACAGACTACATTATCATCAGCATATTGGAGTTTTGTAACAGATGTTGTTGTGACCTTGGTTTTGGCTTTCAGTCTGCTGAGGTTAAATGCCTTGCCATCTGTTTGATAGATGATTTTCACACCAGTAGGAAGCTTCCCATCAGCAAGGTGCAGTAAGGTTAAGGGGGCAATAATGCATCCCTGTTTGACACCTGATTCCATCTTGAATGGGTCACTTTGAGAGCCATTGCTGTCTAAGACTGTTGCCATTATGTCATCACAAGATTTTCACAAATTTGTCAGGGCACCTGATTTTTTTTTACCACAGCTGATGTTTGTTTCTAATTTTAAATTTGTCCTAGTACATGAGAACTATATAGATGAAACCTATTTAATTGGAAACTATTTTACTGAAATACATCACTGGTTTCCATGGGTATGCCAAAGGATTTATGGTACCCTTGTATATAGAAGGGGTGCATGTCTAGCCAATTTCCACTCTCAGCCTCCCTGTGAAGCACGCCCCCCCCACACACACAATAAGCCCAAATGCCTCTGGTTTTCTTTGTGTTTCTTCTCAAAATGGTACTAAGGGCCTCATCACATTTGCAGCTCAAATTGTCATGCATTGTGGCAAAGCCAGCAATGCCCAGCAGGGGGTGGGGGAACCCATCAACCCATGCCCTGCATCTCCCAGCTTCCCCCTTACCCTATCCCACATGGGGAAGCATCTGGGCTCCATGACAAAACTGAAGAGGAACTGGCATACACCGCCAAATTTGGCTAGCCTGATGAGGTCATAAGAAGCAACATCACGAAAATATTAGTAAATAGAATAGAAGAGATTATATCCAAAATAGTAAAGGAAGATCAATATGGTTTTATAAAAGGCAGGAATATTGCGCACCCTATAAGAAATGTATTAAACATCCTTAATCATAACAAAAAAAGAAAGTTTGCACTATTAAAGTTAGACATTTATAAAGCCTTTGATTCACTAAACCACAAATATCTGTTACAACTAATGGGTAATTACGGATTTGACATTTCATTTATTAAAATAGTAAAAGAGTTATATAGTAATTCAAGAGCAAGAATAAGAGTAAATGAAGGCTTAACAAAATATTTCAAAACAGAAAGAGGTGTAAAACAAGGTTGTCCTCTGTCTCCGCTCCTATTTGCATTAGCAATGGAACCTCTAGCAGATAGAATAGGAAACAACGGCAGGATAAAGGGATATCAAATTAGGAACAAAGAGGTGAAGATAAATCTTTATGCGGACGATGTTTTACTAATAATGGAAAACCCAGCAGAAGCTATTCATGAAATACAAATAATATTAAAAGATTTTGAAAGATATTCAGGATTGAAAGTGAATATGAGCAAATCAGAAATGATGATATACAATATGGGGAAAAAGGAGCAGAAGGAGCTGCAGACAAAAATGGGAGACATAAAAATAATAAGAAATAAAATAAAATATTTAGGTATAACCATTACAAAAGAAATAACTAAGTTAAAAGTAGCCAATTATGGGGCAATATGGAAAAAAATCCAGGAAAAATTAAAAGCCTGGGGAGATAAACGAAAAATATTAGCACTAAAAATGTGCATAATACCCAAATTACTTTACCTGTTCCAAACCCTATCAATAAAAATAGACTATAGGCAAATAAAAGAATGGGATAATACCTTGAGAGAATGGATATATGGAAAAAAGAGAAACAGAATAATGAAAAAGATTCAATATACCCCAAGAAGATTACTTGGATGGGGATTTCCACATCTACAAAACTATTATGAGGCCTTCCAACTAAGATCTTTACTAGAAATAAGTTTAAAGGGAGAAGATAAATGGATAAAAGTAGAGAACGAAATAAATGAAGGGCGGGGAAAATATGGGCTATATACTAGAGATATTAAAGAAATAAAAGAAAAACTAACAGGTCCAAGAAAGATTGAGTTTGAATGTTGGCAAAAATGGCAAAAACTATGGGCAAATAAAATTTCTGGAAAGACCCCAATTAAGAGCATGGGACTCCCTGAAAGGTTGGTAAATACCTTAGAAGAAAAAGGATTAAGGAGGGTAAAAGATATGTGGAAACAAGATGGAGGGATAATTAACTGGCTAGACCTTTTGGAAAAAGGGGGGAAAGAATATTGGTTAAAATTAAGAGGGATCTGGGAAAAAGTAAAAAAAAGAGGGTGCACAGCCCACTGAAGAACTGAAGGTAGATAAATTGCTAAATGCAAGAGAAAAAACAAGTAAAGGAACAGTGGCAAAAATATACAATTTAATGGTAGAAGATAAGGAATTTATGATCCGAGCAATACGTAACAAATGGAATGGGGTTAAAATATTAAGCACACAAGAAGTAGACGAAATAATTAGGAACATAAATAAAATAAAAACAGAAAAATACAATGAATTAGAAAAAAAGATGGTATTAAGATGGTATAGAACTCCGGAACAACTGTCTTATATGATAAAAGGGAAGAATTCAAAGTGCTGGCATTGTAATAAAGAAAAGGGCACTTATTCACATATGTGGTGGGAGTGTTCTGAATTAAAAAATTTTTGGCTAATGATACAAGGGAAAATCCAGGACTTATTACAGATAACAATACAAATTAATAATGATTTGTTACTTTGGGGAGTGCTGGATCATCCAAGTATAAAAACTGAGTGCCAAGAGTTATTGAAAGTAACAATAAGAGCAGCACATGCTGTGATTGCTAGAGGATGGAGAGACAAATCGAAATAGACGTTAAATAATTGGAATGATTATATGTATGATCAAGTGTTGTTAGATATTACAGGAATTATGACTAACCAAGTAACAAGAATGAATAAACAAAAGGACATTACAAACAGATGGAAAGACTACTTCAACTGGGTGAAAAATGGAGGAGCCAACGATTACATTAAAGAAAAAATACAAAGACTTTACCTGTGGCTGGATCTGCAAGATTAATATAAACATACTGTGGTTGAGGAGGGAGGGTGTGGGTGGTAGGGAGGGAAAAAAATATTGGCAGATGTTAAAAAAGGGAAGTAGTGTTGTTATGAATTATGAATTATGAATGTAAAACCCAATAAAAATGTAAAAAAAAAAGGAAGCAACATTGTTTTTGAGAAGAGCTGCAGAGGGAAACGGAATTATTTGGAAGTTGTTCTTGGGAGCTTTATACAGCTGGGTTTTTTCATCTTAGCATATATTTGATGGGATTATTTTATGATTTCCTTAAAATTATTCTTTTTTAATGTGGGGGGCTTCAGTGGTCAAGTGGAGACAGAAATTTGGGGTCCAAGGGCTGCATGTGGATTGTGGGCCTCAGTTTCCCAGACCTAGTATAAAGACTATTTGTTTTTATTTCAAGTTTAAAGTTTAGTTTCTTCAAGTTTTCAAAGCCTCTTTCATTCTTCTGGAATTAAAGACTTTTTTTAATTTGTAGTGATACATATCATACTAACAAAATGACTCCAAATATTTGAAGTATTTTTGATGACACACATCATAGTTTATATTAACAGAAAGTCAAATGGTTCAAATATTTGATTACAATACAGGTTTGTGCATTAGCTTTTCATCTAAAACTGTCTTGACTTTATTTATTTTCCTTGGTTCAGGAACAATAAGATTTCTGCTATACAGATTTGTTGGCATCAGTAGAAAAAACATACAAATACTGATTGGGTTGGACAATAGGAGATGTGATGCTTAAAGACAATATCCTTTTGAGCATACAAATATGTAGTAGGAACTGAAACCATAATTTAAACTAATATAGCTATGGAACAAGTAAGATTGTTTGCTTGAGAGACCTGGTAAATAACAGTGACAAAAATTACTTATGAGAGCAAGTAACAATCAAATGATTTTTGAAATTATTAAAATTAAACTCAAAATGCTAGACCTATCAATATGTATGTCTGTCCTTTTTCTATAACAGATGTTTGATTATAATGATTTGTTGATGGCCATAGAGGAAAATTCCATTCTTTTCTTCTGCTATTCTGCCATCAGTGCTTCCTGGGAAAAGATTGAAGAGTAATTTTGAATGATTCCATGGGAGGAGAAAGTACATTTTTAGTTTATTTTGAACCTACAATTCTGGAAGTGGAATACCAATACTAGAGACTGCCTCATGCAGTTGAAGTGAGAAATCAATTTCATTTTTTTAAATGCAGATTGAGCCTCCCTTATCTAGAATTCTAAACCCCCAAATATTCTAAAATCTGAAATTGTCCAGATGGGTGGCTGAGGTTGATACCTTTGTGTTCTGATGTTTCAATGCACACAAACCTTGTTTAATGTGTAAAATGATTACAAATATTGCTTAAAATTACAGTAGACAATGCTTGTAATCTGTATATGAAGCATAAATAAATTTCATGTTTACACTGGGGTCCCATTTCCAAGATAGCTCACTGTGTATGCACCTGAAAATACAGATATTCCAAAATGTGAAATACAGTAAGCAAGAATCCAAATAATTTCTAGACCTCAATATTTTGGATAAGGAATACCCAATTTTTTCCGGGAGCATGGTGGTCTCAGTTTTTGGCTGGGACAACTAGCAAGAAAGAAGTCTTAGCCAGTGAGAAATGACTGACCACAAAAGGAAAGCTTCCATTACTGCTCAGGAATTAAAACCTAGAGAGACAATTGATCATAAAGACTGCTGTTCATGGTTATATTTACTTTTTTCTGTTATGCTTGTTACATTGATAGAGTTAGCATAGTATAGTGGTTTGTGTGCTGGATTATGACTCTGGAGACTAGGATTTGAATCCCATGTCAGCCATAGAAACACACTGGGTGAGCTGGACAAGTCCCTTTCTCTCAGCTTGAAGGCACACATCAAAATTAATTTGATGGGTTAGCTGATGTAGCAATAGTTGTAACATAAATCAGCCACTCCTTATTTCCTATTCAAGTTAATATCGATGCACTTGCATGTTTAAGTTTGTGTTCCCAAATGAGCCTAAAGACTAGGGCACTGAAGAACAATTTTGTTGAGTTCACATTCTATTATGGAAATGTCCTTTTTTGAACCTCCTGAGGATGGACCTACTGAAGGTGGACCTACTGAAGCTTTCTTACCAATCCTTGTTTCCACAACAAGCCATTTTTTTTTCAAAATTCATCTATCACAGGGACAGGAAGTGAGGTGAAATCCTCTGAGCAGGAGCACAGACAGCAGAACAAACTCAAAACTCCACAGGAGAGAGAAAGAGAAAAAGTTACACTTAAAAAGGTACCTGTTCCAACGTACAAACAAATTCAACTTAAGAACAAACCTTCAGAACCTATCTTGTTCATAACTTGTGGACTGCCTCTATAATTAAAATGTGTATGATTAAAAAACAAATATGCATAAACATGAATGTAGGGATGTATGTGGACCAGTAGATATGATGCAATGAATTGAATAGTGGACTCCAGAAGAACAGGATTCAAATCCCTGCTCAGTCATGGAAGTCTAATGTGTAGTCTTGAATCAGTCACACTCTCTCAACTTCAGAGGAAAGCAATAGCAAAATCTCTGAACAAATGTTATCAAGAAACCATCTTGATAGATTTGCCATTGTGTCACTGTAAGTTGGAAATGCCCCGAAGGCAAACCAAATCAATTCAAATCAAATCACAACAACAACACAAGTTTCCATATAAGGTAAAATAAATCTCCAATTCAATAGGGAGAAGGAACACTGGTGGGAATCATTTCTGAAAAAACTCAAGAACAATAAAGCAGAAACATATACAAGGTTCAGAAAAAAAAATAAACTACAACCTTCACAGTTCTCCAGCTACTAATGATAACACCTTTAGACAATTTTCCAAACATATGTTCTTTTTTTAAAAAAAAAATTATATCCTCTCAACTCAGATTTTACATTTTCCCACAGATATCACTGGCATCTGGTGGCGGGATGCATATTGCAGTTTCACCATATAGTGTCCTGGTTAAGCATTATATATTTGCCAAAGGAACATACATCTATCTATAAAGGCCCGTAGCCAGGATTTTCATTCGGGGGGGGGGGGGGGGGGGGGGCTGCTGAGTCTGAGTGAGAGAGGATCTACCCTAGCAAACCTTTTGTATCATTATCCCAATACCCCCATGCATATGGGATATATTGAGCATGGTGATCAGATCATGATATGAATAAACATAACAGCTTAAATAATACCAATAAGGCCTTCTCGCAGACCACCCTGAGAATTTCGGGGGGGGGGGGGACTGACGCTCCTCAAGCCCCCCTCCCCCCGGCTACATGCCTGTATCTATAACAATGCATGGATATAGGGTTTGTTTGTTTATTTGCCTTCACCCACTCCTTTACTATTGCTAACCACTGACCTAGAACCCTGCATTTTAACTAGTTGAGAGGAGAAAAAGAGAACCAGAATTGCTTATCATCCAGATCAAAACATTCAAATTCTTTGATGTTCTCACTTAGCAGTTCCATATAGATATTGAACAGCAGGGGGCTGACAGAAAACTTTGTGTATCTTCAAAACATAAATGCCACAGGGTCAAAAAGAATACCCACAACATTTTGAGGAAATAGCCAAACAAGCTGAAGAAGAATCATCACAATGTGGTTTCACCCACAACAAACTCTATTCTAGAAGGGCACTTAGGTTAATGATATCAAAAGCCAGTGAGAGGTCAAGGAGAATCAACAGGATTCTACTCCCCATCTAAACAGGTGTTTCCTACAAATGTCATTAAGAATGACATCTACTAAGAACTATACCAGAAAAGGAATAGCTTCCAGGAGCAGACCACACTTGGAATACTGTGTCCAATTCTAAGCTCTGCAATTTAAGGGAGGTGTTGACAAGCTGGAATGTGTCCGGAGAAGCCACGTGAGGGGAAGTCATAGGGAGGAGGGAGCAAACTTGCTTTCTGCTGCCCTGGAGACTAGAATGTAGAACAATGGCTTCAAACTACAGGAAAGGAGATTCCACCTGAACATTAGGAAGAACTTCCTCACTGTGAAAGCTGTTTAGCCTGCCCTGGAGTGTAGTGGGGGCTCCTTTTTTGCAGACTTTTAAGCAGACTCTGGATGGTCATCTGTTGGGGGTGCTTTGAAAGCAATTTACCTGCTTCTTGGCAGTGGGTTGGATTGGATGGCCATGAGATCTCTTCCAACTTTATGATTCTAATATTCTATGATTTTATGATTAAAGAAAGATGGAGAAATCTATATTCTGTCAAGGCCATATCTTTTGATAGTAT
Source organism: Anolis carolinensis (assembly GCF_035594765.1). Taxonomy (NCBI): domain Eukaryota; kingdom Metazoa; phylum Chordata; class Lepidosauria; order Squamata; family Anolidae; genus Anolis; species Anolis carolinensis. Next base: position 59,001,834 of record NC_085841.1, read on the forward strand.
GTTGTTGTGTCAGGACTGGGCCTATTAACAAATGTAACACCTTGGTTTTCTCACTTCTGTGTAAGAATACAAGTGTCTTAGTGCAATTTCAATTACTATTTGCACTTTCAGACTTCTCTAGGGAAAAATCAGATCTGAAAAAGTATATTTTCCCCCTGCACAGATACAGTTTCCCACTTTAAAACATTGCTTTTTGAACAGAAAAAAACATGCATTCATGCACCACATACCTTTTTCTGAAAGCAGGCTCAAAGTTTGAAAAACATCACATTTGCTCTCATTTTCTTAGGTGGCTACTCTATAGAGTCATACCTTTTGTGTTGAAGTGTGAACATCACCAAGTTTTTATATTCCTAAGTCAAAGTGAAAAGGGAATTGTATTATTTCTTCTTCTCCACTCATTCCTACACAGAATAAGGGGAGGGGCAGATTCCCTTGCTAGAAATTTGAATCACCTAAGAATTCTGTAATCAGGATGAGGACTATATGCAGCCCCAGCTCTGCAGGCCGCTTATGATTTCATTTCATTTCAAACTCTCAAAAAGATGTGTAAGAGGGCAGTTTTGTTGCATTTCTTCCATCCTGAGGCATACACAGGTCTTGAAAAGAAGAATGACATTTTGAAATATGTATACACTAAAAGAAGTTGATCTTCTGGCAGTCCTTCATTTAGAACAGAGGTTCTCAAACTTTTTAAAGCAGAGGACTGGTTTTGGTTCCTCAAACTGTAGGACGACCAGACTATAGTTTGAAAAAAAAATGAACAAATTCTGATGCAAACTGCATATATCTTATTTGTAGTGCAAAAAAAAAAAACCCATGAAAGAACAATTCAGTATTTAAAATGAAGAACAATTTTAACCAATACAAACTTAACAGTATTTCAATCAGAAGTGGAAACCTGATTTTGGCTGATGAGATAGTCAGGTTAATTAAGATTTGTTGTTGTGCACCTTCAAGTCATTTCAGATTTAGGGCAACCCTAAGTCTAAAGTTTAGAGCGTGTGTGGATAAATGACCTTGGAGGGCCACATCCAGCCTGTGGGCCTTAGTTTGGGAACCCCTGGTCTAAAAGAAGGTACTCTGTAGAAGAGGACACGTGGTCGCACTTGTTCTGAGGCATGTAAGGAAAGCCAAACACTTGAAGCATAAAAACATTTATCATCATCATTCTTTTATGGTAATTCATGAAAAACATAATAGCACAACAGAGGCTGGGAATGCCTTAATTATGTGTTCCTTCATGGCAGGGGTTGGACTGAATAGCCCTTGGGGTCTCTTTTAATTCTATGACTCTATGAACAGGTTGCAATTATGATCAACTCTGGGACTGTGGCACATCAAGGAAGGGGTTTAGTCCGTACACCATGCTAGCTTCTGGGATTAAACTGACTCCAAGTGTGCCCCCCCAAAAAATATTTGTAACATTTCAAGATGGTAGGGAGCAGCTTTAAAATTGTGCAGTAGAAATAGTTCAACCTCGCCACCTCCACCACTGCCACCAAATTGTCCCATTTCCCAGCACCAGTTATAATTGAATAACTAGTCATATTGTGTTTTTCCCTGGCTGTAAATGTTGTACTTATGTAAGGACATCCAATTACAAATGCCATAGTTGCTCCTCAGAGATACTGATTCTATTAGCACTTCAAATAAATAAATTTACCTGGAATCTATATATGTGTTGACACTCATACAACTGCAGAGCCAAGCTCTTTTCGAAGGCAAAGCACAATTCATCTAATTCCTCATATTTCCTAGAAAGGAAGTCAAAATATGAACACAGCTTTCATTATTTACTTTTTTTGACTTGTTTTAAATGTTGTACTCCTGTAGAGACATCCAGTAATATTTTATATATTTTCTACCAAGATACTGACATTATTGGCAGTCCAAGTATGTAAACTTACCTAGAATCTATGGCTGAGGAGATCTGTGCAATATGTTGGGCTCTTTTTGAAGTCAAAGTGCAATTCATCTATTCTTACAAACACAACTTTATTACTTATTGTTTTCTGACTTATTTTAAATGGTGCCTACATTTAATCCTTGGCTTTTGGCTACTATTCTGCTGGATGAATAAAAAAGGAGAGAACCATCGCCAGCTAATACTCAAGGATTTTATTTTCTACCTGTTGAACAATAGATATGTTTATTTGCTGCTTAAGCTCTGGCTGGCTTACTGTATTTCCGTGGGTTTTCTACAATTTTGCAGATGTTCCTAATTGCTATGAGGAAACATGAGACATAATTCCATTTCTGTGCAAGCACAGCTCTGTTTCTCTCCCGAGTAGGAATCTGCTGATCCCATGAAATTATTTTTGTATGCTTTGTGTACTTCAGTTCCTTAAGGGCTGAGATAATATCACTAAACACATTTCACTTCATTCTTGACTGTTGTGTTATGTAGATTTTTCCCCAAATGGAAAATATCATAATGTGTTTAAGCTGGGTATCAGTGTACTCCAGTAATTATACAAATCCCATTCACAGGTTATCACTTGGGGCATCTATGCAATGGGGATGGGTATGTTTTCTTCTGAGAATTAAAAGAAAACTACTTGACAGCTCATTCTGTGGTCTAGTAGTGACAAGTCATTACAAATCAGCTGAACAATTTCATGGAGTTGAACCATATTATGTTATTCACAGTTTAATCCAAACACTTATCACATTTCATTAATATTATTCACACCTATTCATAGAGTATCCATAAACTCAAAGGAAAAACACATTACTGTCCATAATCTGCTTTAGGTATGGATTCTCCTTACAATAGAGATTTAGAATAGAGCTCTTTAAGATATGGTTGGCCTTAAATGAATGTGTCTCCTTCCATCGCAAACATACCTTCAGATATACCAGGGCCTGGATTTCAACAAGAGATGGAAATGTACCAGACATGCACTAATGCCCTTTAGTCTGTAAATGTCTTCCCAAATATACGTGATTTGTGCAGTCATATAAGAATATTTAGGATTTTACATTTATTTAAATGGCTCACTGATTCTAATGACCATGTCTAAGCAAGTGCTCAACACTGCTCTCTTCCTGAAAACCTAGCTTTGGCTGGAGCATGCTCTGACATTTTCTCTTGGCCCCATGCAAGCCCTTGTGAGTGGGGAGATGAAAGCCTAACATCTCAGGAGAAATAACAGTCTAGTACAAGTCGGAGTTTCAGGGTTAAATTTTTTAACTGAAAGCTGAAGCTGTAAGGCAAATACACAGTAGCAGTCAGGTTAATTTCAAGAACCTTCCTTTTTACAGGATGGATGTCAGCACAACAAATTGAACTTATTATGCAGACAGATTCAGGGCTTTATTACAGGAACCTGCCATTCCACACCAGTCACACTACTATAGCTAGTGGATACATATGTCAGCATGAGTTAGGATCAACAGTCACAACAACCCTGCTAATTAGGCATGTACCACCACCTTAATGCAGTACTTTGATGGAAAGTTCCAAGGCAAGTAGATCTATACAGCCAAACATAAGCAGAGTCCTTTACCCACAACTTACCAATTAGAAGGGTAACATACGGTTCAGCTCCTGAAGCTTATATCTTAACACTGGAACTTTCCGTATCATCCAAAAAATACTTTGAAGACTTTATTTCAGTTTGTTCAGTTTTACACAGTCTATTTCAGGTTTCAGGATACTCACGAACACATAGCTCATGATGCATGAGCTCATCCTCCTTAGAGGTCAACATGACAACAGGTCCTCCTTTATGGAGAAGAGAAGAGGAAGAAAGCAAGCACATGTCTTCCACTCTGTATATACAACATGACCATAACTCAGCTTTTCAGCCAGTCCCACCACTTATGAGTTAACCTTTCAGTGGATTTCAATGACCACATATTCAGAAAGAAGATTTTTTCATGCACACAGTAAAACACATGGAGTTACATGCAAAGCATTTCTAACTAACTAACTGAGAACATATTGGGATGAGCACCTTCGAGATTGTACCTATTTCAATTTATACAGTTACACTGATTCAACTATCCATGGGCGCATGATCATACTTCCACATACCTTTGTAACCCTACCTCACCTCACTTCCACTGCTTCATAATTTGTTGATTTTAAAGCAATTTCTCCATTCTAGGAAAACAAAAAGAAAGGCAAGTATAACTGTAAAATATAAAACAGAAAACTGACAGCTCAGGAATCGTGTTTGGGATGGGGAGAGAGGAGACTTGTGCTCCTTCACATCACTTTACATTTGACATGCCTGCACACAGAAACAAAATGGACTCATCACATAAATGTAAGTGCGGCATAATTGTTGAATTGTGAACTATTGTGGGGGAGGGGGGCTGTCAAGGGATAAGTTGATCATACTGAGGTATAAATATTCAATAGTATTCCTGTACCTTTGTATTTTGTGAAGTGAATAATAAAAATAAAAATAAAAAAGAGATGGGCTGATCATGGGAAGGAGGCAGTGACATGTGTATGGCTTCATGTGATAGGAACTGTCACCTGGTTTGTCTACCCTTTCAATAAAGTCCTAATGCACTCTGTGTGCATCAAAGAGTAAAATACACTCATCAAGGAGAAGGGAAATTTGCTTTGTAATTCCTTATATATTTCCCCAATAATTCATTTCTCTTTCTATTTTCCAGCTAATGATTCTATCTACCCTGTTTCCCCTAAAATAAGACATCCCCAGAAAATAAGACCTAGTAGAAGTTTTGCTGAATTGCTAAATATAAGGCCTCCCCCGAAAGTAAGACCTAGCAAAGTTTTTGTTTGGAAACATGCCCGCCGAACAGAACACCAGAGCATGCAGGATTGGTAAATGTATGTACCATAAAGTGTTGTACATGGAAATATTGATAGTAACAAGAAATTCTTGATAGGATTCACAGTTTGTCTGGTTATGCTGGTTTATGATGACAACTACTGTACAGTATATAATAAAGATTCATTTTTTTGTTCAACAATGTGAATTTTTCTTTATGAAAAAATAAGACATCCCCTGAAAATAGAGCATCTTTGGGAGTAAAAATTAATATAAGACACTGTCTTATTTTCGTGGAAACACGGTATCTATCTATCTATCTATTTATCTAATGGGGCATCGATTGCTTCTTTCTTTTTCATTTCCTGTATTCTTTGAGATAAGCCTAACCACACTATCTAGTTTTTTAATCCGCCTTTGCCCTTTATCTTATCCCAGGATGTGATGTGCAATCCATCACTGGATGTCTTTAAACTGAGGTTGGGTGAACATCTTCAGACATGCTCTATCTGTATATTTCTGTGAATGGGAAGGGTTGGACTAGATACCCTGTGATATATATTCTGGTTATATAATTCTATGCACCTTATCAAGATATCCTGGAGTGGTGTAGTTCAGTGGACTGACTACAGTTCCTTTACAGAGAATGCTCAGTATTTCATCAGCCTAAAAATCCCAGCATTATATATGATGAAACCATGGAAGATAAAAGTGTTATCAGACTGCTATAACTGCTGAGTATTCTTAAGTATTCTGGCTAATTTGTTTTCCAGGGTCCCAGACAGAGGTTGTTGCAATTATGCTAAATATCAGAGTCATAGTTCACAAGGAAAATGCCAGACTTCATGTAACAAAGCAAACATCAATGTTCTAAACTCAAAGTACGAGGTTCAAAACAATACATAAGGTTGTAGTCTAAGTTCAGTCACTGAAGTCAAAGCACAAAATCCAAACAATAACAAATAAGGATAGTCCAAAACTGTAGTCTAAGTTCAATTAATGGGGTCAAAGCTGGAGAATTACAAGAGCAGATCTAAGATAAACAATAACCCAAGTCCAAAAAAACCAAGTGTCCAGGAGTAGCAGCATCTAGGTTCAGTCAAAGAACAACAATGTTGACTGCTACAAGCCTTCAGACTGAGCCGTCTTATCCTAAGATCTTAGCTGTTGCTTCTTGAATTCTCATTTCTCTGCTAATCTTGTGGACCTGCAAGATTCTGCACACTCTCTTCTGCATTCTAAAATTGGAATCTGACTGATTCTTCTATATTTGTCTCAGCTTGCTCAGACTGCTGAGGATTAGCTCTCTCTGCTGAAGGCTTATCATCAAGAAAGACTGAACTAAACTGGGGAAACTAGTGGGAGCTGCTGACCTTTATCTTCCCCAACTGACTTTCCAGCCACTGTTGGAGCTAGCTATGGCAGAGGTTGTCCTTTTTACACAGTGTGTGTGAAATGTCTGTTTAAGAAAGAAGCAGCTTATCTAATTGTTAGGCATGTGTGATCAATAAAAAAAATGATTCAACACTCATAACAAAATTAGGTGTGCCGGCGAGTCATTTCTAAAGTGTTTCTAAAATATTGTAAGTGTCCATTTCGTTACTATAATGAGAGTAACAAATTTTTTGTTACTATTTTGTTAAGTAATTGTGTTGGGGAGCTTCCGGGGCTCTTTTTTCACTCATTTTTAGAGCTATTGGGGTGAAACTTGCCATAATGGTAGAACATATGTAACACAGCCCCCCCCCCCAAATATTCAGAACATTTCATTTCTATTGATTTTGGAGGAATATTTTAGGTTTTTACAAAATAAAAATCAAAACAAACTACAAGAACCATGTCCTTGATTTTTCCTACAATTACATAACATAACCAGAGCATCAGTCCACCCACCCCCCAAGTTTCAGAAAGATTAGCACATTTTGGGGAGAATTTTAAAATTTTTGTCAAAAGATTAAATCTTTTTTAGCTGCTATAGCTGGCTGGAGTGGAGTGGGGTGGGGTGGGGTCCACACTTGGAGGACAAGACACATTGTCTACTGCAAGCAAGCCCATCAAGTGTCAGAATGTTTGGGTCATCCACCGACTTTTAGTAAATTCTCAATGTTTCTAGGAATAAAATCTCCTTTAAAGGAATCCCAAAGGTATCCTCACAGAACCACTGTGAAAATGGGAAAATAAATACATTTTTATCTGAAAACAACAAATGTGGTCCACAGAGTTATGCCAATAGAGAGGTATTTCCTAGGAATCTGCAGGTCCACTAGCTGAACTATGGCTATAACTTATTTTCTCCACCTACAACTTGAGGCAGCACACCAGTACTATATGTCACGTGTTTCCAGGTATTCCACCAGGTATTCCACCAGGTATTCCACCTCTACTTCAGGACCCACAAGATGAATACAGAAGACCCTGTAAAACTAGATCTCCCAGAAATCCATAGCATTTTGAGTCAGGCAATTAAAGTAGTGTCACGGTCAAGCTAAATGACAGTGGCTTTGCAAACCTTTGAGCAGCAGTGAGGCGCTTGGCAGGTCCCGGTTCCTGCCCTTGCATCTCCACCTCCTGCTCTGGAAGGGCTTCCTTCTGTCTGTCCTAAGGCAAGGAACAGAAAAAGCAGGAGGTTAGGCAGCCAATATCCCAAACTTTCTTATGGTTTGATGTGTTACTTTCTGTGCAGCCCAAACGTTTTCAGTGCCAGGAAAAAAATGCTTATTCTTTCTTACCGGAAAGGTATTATTTAAAAACAGATGGAGACCTCCATTTCAGAACAAGGTCTCCCAAAACACAGGGAATCTTTATAGTTTGTCTCTCCCCAAAAGGATTTTGGACTTAGTGGCAACCAACACACACAACACAGGCACAGACAGTAACCCCAGAAGAGCCCTAGAAGATAGTGATACTCTCAAAATGAACCAAAAAAGAATTGTGCCTTCCTAAAAAAAAACCTTTGGAAACGAAGGGCTGTGAAGGCTTACCTAAGTTTTGGAAAGTGTGCCCACAGCCGTGATTAATGGTAGATATACAGGCATCCCTCTGGCTCTTCGTTTATGTGTGTGTTGGGCCTCGGAAATTGAGGATTTGCCTCACTATTTGTTTTCCTGCCCTCTGTATTCGGAGCCAAGAACTAAACTTCTGGGACCTATTCTTTATCCCCTCCTAATAAATATGGTGTCAGAAAGGATTTTCTACCTTCTCTCTGACACTAACCCTATGGTTACTCATAAGGTGGCCCTTTTTGCCCTAGCAGCACAGAGAATCTGTGCAAGACTAATCTCCGATATCACAGTTGACTGTGCTGGGGATGCTTTTAACTAATAGTGGTTGTTTATATCTAAGGTCTTCCCTGCTTAAGTTTTAATAATGCTGTACTTACTTGGTTTTATCTTGTTTTTAATTATGTTGGTGCTAATCCATGAACTATGTAGTATTTGAAGGGCATATCCTGACATTGATATTTGCAGCATTTTAATGTTTTCATGATTTATATAGGGTTTTAATGGCATGTTTTATATTGTATTTGATGGTCTGGCTTTTGTGTATTTGTTTGCTTGTCTTGCATGCGAAAGACCTATGGTCTAAGCATTAAATAAATTTGGATTTATTCCTCTCTTTGAGGACTGAATCTCAGAAAGCAAAATTTTAAAAAAAAACTTGTATGGTTGTGTCAGTCACTAGAAGAGATACCCTTAAAATGCTGGGGGGGGGGGGAGATGAAAAGCAAAAGCTGCACACCCATCCCCTGAAAGAAGCAAACAGTAAAGCCTCAGCTTTAAGCTATTGCTGACACACTCTCTCTCTCTTCCCCCCCCCCTCTCCCCGGTGCTAGTAGCACCCTAGTGCCTGCCTGCAACTAACTGAACCTGGCATGGTGCAGAGCTGTTTTAACTTTCCCTTCCTGATCGCAAATGGATTCTGTGGTGTGACATTCAGGAATTTAAAGAGCAATGCCTTCTCTCCCTCTCTCCTTCAACCCTGATTGGCTGAGAGGCATGGCTGGCTTCCCTTCCCGGTAGTGCTTGGTTGCTCTCTAAATTAAAACTGCATAATAGAGAGTTACAGCATTTATGTAACTTACCCAAAAATACCAGGAAAAAGTTTTGATTCTTAATGTTTTGGTGTGGGCAACACCTGCACGTTGGATATCATGTTGTATGCACAGATCAAATGAATTAGATATGACTTACAGAGAAGAATTGAAATGTTGCACATCCCTAATAATTATGGTATACTATAGCTATCTTAGTCACTAAGTAATTGGTTTATTTCCAGATAAGCAAAGGATTGATGATTAGATTTTGATTAGGTTTATGAAGCAGTGGGATATAAGCTAAGGACTAGGGAACCCAATTTAGTATAAAGAGTGAAGATTTTCAGATAGTTCTAGACCAGAGGTTTTATAAGGTCAGTGTCATGAGGCATAAAGGAAGTCTTTCAACTGAGAGAGAAGTATGTGGAAGTGTTACTTAAAGTGCGATATCTTATAGGAACATGGTTTAGACTGGATGAACTTTCTCCATGGTTTTCTCCATGGATGTCAAATGAACTATATTGCCTTTTTCACACTATGAAGCAGCAAGTTAAGGAGGCTATCCTTCTTTTTTCAGTGTGATTGAATGTGATCTAAAGCCTCATCTACAGTTATGATTTAATACAGTTCAAAGCTATTTTCAAGTTGTGGTGGCAATACTGAAATTAGGGTGCATCTTACAATTGATTGCATCTTGCAATTGAAGAAATATCATAGATACCTGTGTGAAATAAAAAAATCTTGCCTATAAAACACCTTTTATGTTACATATGCCAGCTCACTTGAAATGTATGGGTGGATAAGGGTTAAAATTCCCATATCTTGTGGGAAAAAATGGGGAAAGTCTCTTGGGAAGAGGCAGAAGTAGCCAAAGGGGTATCCATTCCAATCACTGATTAATAATGTGCAAAGGAAGGGGGGAGCTAATTGTAGTGGCACCACTAAAAGGTTAATTAAAATACATCTTTAATGGATCAGGAGGCAAAACAGAGGAGAGATGAGGGTGGGGGGATTTAAGGGGAAACTAATCTATATATATATAAAACAACAACAGACATAGTCATCCAGTCTGCGCTTTTACAACAAGAAAACATAAAATTACTATTTGGGAGGGAGAAGGACAATGGCGGAGGAGGCGGCATTGCTGCTCGGCCCAGTTGATGGAGGCATACGAGTCCTCAATTGCCCAGGCTGGAATGAGAGTATGGAGGAGGAGGGACCAGTGGAGGAAGGAGGATGACGACAGGCGGAGGTGGCTCTCTTGCTCCGTGCTGAGAGCTGGGCCAGCCAATGGAGCACTCACATGGGGGAACTTTTCCACTGCGAGGCCAGGCCAGGGCACCGACTGCTCTCCTCCTCCCTCCCTCTGGCTTCTACTGGAGCCAGGCGGCGAATGAGGCCCAGCTATGGAGTCAGGAGCCCCTTGAGAAACTGCACAAGGGAAAAAAACACCCATGCAAAAAGGCAAGAGCTGGTCATCCAAGGTATGACCTCCAATAAAAAAAACCTAAACAAATACATAGGAATGAATAGCCTTGCAGCTTCAAAGCCTGCCTACTTCTCATTACTTTATTTTCCATGCCGCAGCAACACATGGCTGTGCAAAGCTAGTTGATCTACATTGAAGTACAAACTGAACATGTAACTAAGTCACAAAACTGTTGTCCTCTATATTGATTTATAGAATGTCAAAGTTGGTACTGTAATGCATTGTTATCTGTATGATTTTCAGAAATAAAAACATTTAAAAAAACACATCTTGGGTCAGCTAATTTCCCGCCTAACATCTCTTCCTTTCAGTATGTTCTCCTGAATACATGAGTTATGAATTTGCATAGGCTCTTAACTTGTTGGTTTAGGGATTACAGATAAATGAATCCAAATGCATTTCTGCAGTGAAATTTGTGATTTCATTGGAATTTTGTGATATTGTTCTGAAGCCAAAAAGCTGCAGACATTTTTGCTCTAGAACATTTTTTTACTTGAAGGATATTAATGTTCATATTTAAAAATGTACCAAAAGTGCACAGAAAATGTTCAGACAAAATGAGGAAGCCCAAAGAACCAGTTTGTCTCATCTATCATCCCTTGAACTGATGTAATATCCTTGCTAAATAATAGGGTTAGGCAAATTTTTCGTTAGTCCATTAAATTAGTTTCAAATTCGGTTCAAAAGCACTTTTGAAGCGAGTTTTGAAACATCTGCTCACTGCCTTCCTAATATTAAGAATTTGAATCAAAAAGCACCTTTTTTTCGTCTGTCTCTGATGTCTTCAGATGTAGCTGTAGCCCCTCTGAGAGGTGAAGCCATGTTGGCATGCCTCTCAGCCAATCAGGGTGGAAGGAAGAGGGATCATCGTTCTGGTTGCGTTTTAAAAAATGTTGTTTGAAAATTCCCAAAAAATCAGTGGAAGGGTCAAACATTATGAAACTTAATAGGAAAACAGTTATGAATATTTGCTTCCATTCTGGCAAATTTCATCTCAATAGTTTTAAAAATTAAGCAGAATGACCTTTTATTGACTATTTAAAAGAAGAAATGAAATGAAAATATTGGTTTTCCATAGCATCAAGGGAAAATTAGTAGTACAGGGATGTAGGTATAACAAGAAAAAAAATGAAGTTAGTGAAAAGAATAATAGGATCCCTAATGATATCCAAGGGATCCTGGAAAGTTAATTTACCAGAGATAAAAAAAAATTATGACAAAATATATATTTTGTATTATGAAGAAGACAGCAGAGACAGAGCAAGAAGTGTTAGTTAGAACTTTCTATTTTCTATTTCTTAACTTTTCTCATCTGTTTTGTTTCTAAACACTGTACACCCACTTTTCTATTCTTTTGCTTTAGATTAGAAAAGTAATGTAAGATGTTAAAAATACCCCCATTCTATAACTACTCTTGTAGCCCTTCCCATTCCTCATATATTTGCAATAAAAATTATATGGAGAAAAAAGAATTGTAGAATTTCTGAGAGTGAGCAAAAGTCTGGCCAGGGTTTTCCTCAATTCTGGAACTATTTCTGTGAAAATACTTTCTCAGAGGAGAAAAGGATACTCTACTAGAGCCTGCTGCAGACTTTAACTCAAATAATAAACTATAAGTGTTTGGCTTTGTTTCCTTTATGTATTAGTAGATGTGATTAGTCACTATCAAAAGAAGAAAGGGTTTGATTCAAACAAGGTTTCCCCTTTTCTCCATCCAGTGTATTCCTGCATTTCACAGCATAATGATTGGGCACATTTTATGCCTTTTTTGTAAAAATGAAGGGTGCAATCATTATGAGAGGAAAAGTTGTTCCTTAGATTCACCAGTTTCTGGTTTTGTTTTGGTTTTGTTGTTTTTTTTAAAAAAACCTTGTCTTACCTCTGAGAGGGGAAGAGTAGTGAGGAGGGAGAACCCCAATTGGCTCCATTTCTGTTTTTTAACAGAAGAGATGAGAAGGGAAAATTAGGAGGAAGGAGGATTAATATGATTATATGAGGAAAGGAAAGAAAGGAAAGGAACCAAATTTTGGACTGGAAATTATTGTGCAGTGGTGACTACTATCTGGTAAAACTTGTACAGGACCACCCATTGAGTTTCCATGACTGAGCAGGAAATTAAATCCTTGTTTCCTGGAGCTCAAGGGTACATTTACATTGTAGATTTAATCTAGTTTGATACCATTTAAATTGCCATGGCTCAATGCTATAGAATTATAGGAGTTTAGTTTTACAATGTCTTCTTGGCTAAAGAATGCAACTATAGGATTCCGGAATTCTATAGCAGCTGTTAAAGTGGTATCAAACTGGGTTAATTTTACAATATAGATGAATCCCTAGTCCAGCACTGGCTCTAATTCCTCTTCCCTATCCTTTTCTTTTAAAGTGTCATTTTCTAATATTGCTTTCCCCCATACTTAAAATCATGAAAACATTAGACTTAAAAATACTTCAGTTTCCCAATTCTTGTACATTAAAAACCATGTTGAAAGAGGGTGGGTTTTCAACATTGTCAAAAATATTCACCATTATTCTGAAGGACATGAATGAGAAGAAGAGCTTGCCTGGCCAACCATGAAATGTTACTTTTTTTTTATTCTAGTAGACTAGATGAAAGGGGATGAAAGACTTTATGTTGTACTATTCCAATTATATTTGGATAAAACATACATCTCCACATCTAAAAAAGCTGAATTCCTAGAAGTATGTCTTCTGGAAAGTGAATATTAATACAAGCATGATATTATTTGCATTGACAACACACAGTTTTACTTTGTTGTTGTTGTTGTTGTTGTTGTTGTTGTTTATTCATTCAGTCACTCCCAATTCTTCGTGACCTCATGGACCAGTCCATGCCAGAGTTCCCTGTCAGCTGTGACCACCCGTAGCTTCTTCAAGGTCAAGCCAGTCACTTCAAGGATACCATCCATGCATCTTGCTCTTGGTAGGCCCCTTTTCCCTTTTCCTTCCATTTTATCCAGCATCATTCTCTTTTCCAAGCTTTCCTGTATTCTCATTATGTGGCCAAAGTATTTCATCTTTGTCTCTAATATTCTTTCCTCCAGTGAGCAGCCGGGCATTATTTCCTGGAGTATGGACTGGTTGGATCTTCTTGCAGTTCATGGCACTCTCAGAATTTTCCTCCAACACCACTGTTCAAAAGTGTCTATCTTCCTTCACTCTAGAATAGTCAATAAAACAGAAATAGATTTTTTAAACTCCCCGCCTTCTTCCATTATCCAGCGGATATTGGCAATTTGGTCTCTCGTTCCTCTGCCTTTTCTAAACCCAGCTTGTACATGTGGCAACTCTCTTTCCATGTATTGCGGGAGTCTACATTGTAGAATCTTGAGCATTACCTTACTGGCATGTGAAATAAGTGCTACAATACAGTTTTACTACAATATATCTAATTGTCTGGAATAAGTGTCCCAGTTTCTCTCTCCCTCTCTCACTTTTTCTTTCTGGCCTTGGCTTAGTTACTGATATACTAAAGTAATTTGCATTTATTTATCTGAGCAGCAGAGAAAGAAGAGGAGATGTTGAAATTTTTCCTTCCCAGTAGACACAAGCAAACTGCTGCAGTTCACTTCATTGAAAAAAATCTGTTTAGTTCATGCAGGTCGTCTAGTCCCCCAGATTGGTTTGACAGAAGCATGTTTCCTTGGTTTACTTCTGGAGCTTATCCCAAGTTGGCCAGTGTTAGTAACTCTTCCTTCTTGAGCTCAGGGTTGGACTTGAGTTTAACTTTCCTGGCTTTCTTAACTTTAGTTGACTTAACAGTAGTAATTCGCCTTTTCTTCCTATCCATGAGTTTAAATAACTTTTGGAAGTTCATGCTGGATCTTTTGGTTGCAGATATGACAATCTTTTTCTCATCCTTTCTCATCCTTAGTTTTTCTCATTCTCTTTACCTTGCCCATGGTCTTTACCTTTTTATCAGGTTTGTTAGGTTTGGGGGCTTCTTTTGTAATTTTTTTGTGTCTATCTTGGACTACTAGGTTCCCTTTTACATTTAGTTCATGTAAATGTACAGTTTTGCAGGCAATTACAGGCTATAACTGTTTCCTTCTTTTTTGCAATACTTCTTTGTCCATTTTAAAAATGATCAAGTGTATGCCTGCTTATGGAGCTTGGGGAGCCCAAAACAAGATTTGCCAATCAAAATTACATCTCCTCCTTGCAGAATATACAAATTAAGGGAATGCTGGAAATTGAAAAATTCATCTTTATTGTAAATGGCGTTTTAAGTTTTTGTAGGGATAATGGCCGTGTACTGTGAAAATGCAGAAGTAACTAACCTCATATAGAGATGAAGCTTAAGTCTTGAGAAATTCTGAACTCTCAGAGTTGAGAAATTCTTCATCTTTGACCTTAAAAAGAGGAGCGTATTGATGAAAAAAAAGGCAATGCATGGGTTGGGAGGAGTTATGTCAGCAGCTGTGGTAAGCTAAACATGCAGCAACCCAGCTGCAGTAAGCTAAAGGCACTTTGAGGTTACAATTTCTGAAGTGATTGAAGAAAAGATTGATGCAATAATAAGAGCTGATATACTGATATACCCCAGCTCTCAAGCAAGATGGTCTTGCAACACCAAGACCCTTTATAGAGCCCTGTGAGGTAAAGTCTAAGAAGGGGAAGATCCAAAGATGTAAGGCTCCAGATATATACTATTTGGAAATATTTTCCATATCCAGATTTGACAAATTAGGACTTTTTTAACCAAAGCTCTGCAATCTGATTCATAAATATGTTTGCCAACATTAAATATCCATGAATAGTAAAAAGCATTTGCCTTTTATGTCAAAAGGAATACAGGTGTCATAACTTTTAAAATATCACTTACAATGAAAACTTAGGCAATTTCCTTAAATAGATTGAAAGAAGAAGAGAAAACATTTCCCTTGCTACCTCTCCCCACATAAAGCCTCTAGCAAATATCGTCATGAAGATGACCTTGTATATCTTCTACCTGATTTGTTTCTGTAATAAATACTGCTTCCCCTTACAGGTGAGGAAAAACTTGCTTGTTTGTCAAAATGCAATGTTGTGCTTTAATAAGAACAACAGTCTTATTCAGAAGTCTAAATATGTACAGAAATGAGTCACTGAATGTCTCCCCAGTAAACAGAAGTCTGACTCATAGCCTTCTCCTTTATCTACAGCATCCCTGGAGCCTTTGTAAAAGCATAATCATAGTATGATGGATTTTTTAAAGACGGCTTCTTTCCAACAGACTATTTTTCATCTGTTATATAATTTATTTGTTGGAATCTTGGCAGGTTTCTCACAGTGAGTTGTGATTTGCCTGTTGTGGTTGCCCACAGGGCAAAGAGGGTAGCCCTGCCTTTTGCAGGAGGAGCCAGCATGCCTTATCCTTTTTGAGACATATAAACAGCAATTGAATTCTTAAGAAAGATTTAAACCCAGGACTAACTGTACTGCCAGGCAGACTTAAGTGACAGTTATTAAGGTGTATAGAATGTATACAACTATGTGGTGGAACTGTAAAGTAATTAAAAAGTACTGGAAAAATAATTCATATAGAATGTAAAAAAAAAATCTTTAACTTGGAATTTGACTGCAAACCAGAATACTATTTATTAGGACTATATAATTTTAAAGAAGGGGGAGAGACAATGTCAGAGAAAGAAAAAGATAATAAGGAGAGAATATTTACCTACGCTGTAACTGCTGCCAGACTTGTATTAGCAAGAAATTGGAAGGGTAGGGAAAACCTTTCGAAAGAATTGTGGCTGGAGAAATTAATGGACATTAAAAATATGGACAGATTGACTTTTTTGATTAAAAAAGCTACCGGAAGACCAATGAGAGAAACGAATTGGTCGCTTCTCGAATAATACCTTCAAGATATGATGAAATGAAGAAACTACATGTATTGAAGATGGAAGCTAGCTGATTGGAAGTCAACCCCCCATCTCCTTGTTAGGGTTCCTTTCCCCAGGAGTCTAGTATTAGTCTCCATTCACCCCTTTATCTTTTCCTTTCTCTTATGTATGTTTTTATTCTTTTTCTTTTGTTTTTTTCCCTTTTTCCTCTTTTCTTTTCCCCCAATTTTCCTCCATTTCCTCCTTTTGGAATTATCTAGACCCCGCCCTTCACCATTCCTTCTCCCCTTAGTTTACCCACTTATTTCACTGTAAAACTTTAATAAAAAAATATTTTTAAAAAAGAATGTATACAGCTATGAATGCCATAGGATTTGCCCTTTGCCCTCAAATCCAGGCCGTTCTGTTTGTGTAGAAATGAGATTCAGAATTAGCCCATCTTTTATACTTGAAACAGGAAATGAAAGGAGTGAACCATATGGGATATACTTCTTAGAAGGTATGCATCTCAAAGACGTTAGTGCCTGTTGTTCATTGCAGGTAAGAATATAGTACCAACTTCTCAGATATGTTATTTAAAATATATGCACATGACTATGAGTTGAAATGCACATAGAGGAGACCTACAGACATAAGCAACAGCTATTTCTGTCAGTGACCATGTCTACATTGTCAAAATAAATAGGACCTATCCCTCTGCTGCTGTAGGGACTCCAGACAATGCATTATTGGATTCACAGCAGAAGTACCACATCCAGGCATTAAAGTGGGTCAAAAGGGAACAGGATTTACACTGGGCTTCTAGGAAGACCTGAGGTGATCCTGGAGTTTTGGAGGTATGGACAACTGAATTGGGCCAGATTTGTCCTAATCCACTGTCCACACCTCCACACTTCCAACTGATCCATCACTGTATCACTTGCAACAAGCAGCATCCTGCAGAGGTTTACAGGTGATACCAGCTTTTATACACCAGGGTGCCCAGCCATGCGACATCACCAGCAAGCCGGTAGCAGGGAGCTGCTAGCTGCCTGTGAACAAAAAGCCTTAACTTAGATTATTCAGGTAAATATAGATATGACTTACAGCAACTTTGATTGCAAACAAAAAAGGCGAACTTCCCAGTTGCTGCTGAGATGGAATTTCATGGCTATGTTAGATAGGACCAATGGGGGCCTTGCTTTGCTACTTTGGGGTCTCTTTGATGTTATTCCGTTACAGCACTGTGATTCCATTTTAACTTCCCTGTCTGCATCCTATGGAATCCTGTGGGTTGCAGCTGGGGGAAAAGACACTACAGCTCTCTAGCAAAAAAAAAAAAGTCTAAATAGCCTTCCCTGAATGGAAGATCCCTTAATTCCCTATGATAACACTTTGTACAATGTGTACAATGTGAAAGGAACCCCAATGAAATACTTCAGGTTAATACTAACTTCAAACAGAGCCATTCCTAGGTATTTTTCAAGTGTAGGTGAACAGAATTTTGCCCCCCCCCAAAAAAACCAATCACTGAAAAATAAAAGCGTTGGATAAGCGAAAATGTTGGATAATAAGGAGGGATTAAGGAAAAGCCTATTAAACATCAAATTACATTAAGATTTTACAAATTAAGCACAAAAACATCATGTTTTACAACAAATCAACAGAAAAAGCAGTCTCGACTGCGCCCCCATATGTTTGGCGCCCGAAGCGACCGCTTAATTTGCCTCATTGTTGGACCGACTCTGACTTCAAATTAATACCTTCAGATCATATTCATGATGACTCCGAAAGAGAAAGAAGGATTTGAGAGAAACTGATTGGGCAAATCAGTCCTGAAAGAACATTTGAACTGGGCTCCATGGTTTTTCAGAATCATGAGATATTGTTCAAGGTGCCTTAAGTACATGGTTTACATTTTATAAACAGTTGTTTAGTCTAGATCTTTCTCCAGGAGAATGAACTCAGTTTTTAAGCTGTGAGAGTTGCCAGCTGGAATCCCATGTTTCTTAAGCCTAATGGCACAATTCAATTATTGTTAGGCCTAGCCAAATTCACATTGGCAGCCCAAGATATTTTCTGGCTTGTCTACACAAACCCTAAAGTATGAATGAACCAAAAGTCGCTCCTGGATATCCAAACAAAATCCAAGCACCCCCAGTTCTTAATTCAGGGTAAACCAGGGTAAAGTGGTTTAGTCCTGCATTAATCAAAATCAGGGAACACCAAAACCCTGGAGACATGCTGGACTTCAAGCAGACTGTGGACAGCAGACAAGCTCCAATGAGAACGAGTCTGATGTCCACATGGGCTGGAGCCACCATCCCTTTTTTCCTGTCCTTGGTGACATAGAGAAACTGGGATAGATTTGACCTACGTCACTCTCCTATCTGATGCAGCTCTGGGACTAACAAGAAAGGTTAGAGTGGGAGTCTAGCCAGGAACATTTGCATTCTTCTCTTGCTGCCACACAACAGAAGCAGGGTATCTGAATACCTCCAGGGGCAATCCAGATTGCTGTTTCATATCCAGATTGCTACCCAAGTTTTTTGGTAAGTGTATATGAGCTCTTCATCTGAGGATAAGGACAAAATGGTGCCCTCTTTGCCAATTTATGTACAGTTTACCTGTCTTGGCAGATAACTACAATACATTAAACAGTACCAATCTGACAGTGCCCTTTACTACACCTGAGGGCTACAGCCAGGGAGAAGGTAAAGAGGGGCACAAGACAGGTCATATGGCACACAGAGCTTTGTCCTCCAGCACATTTCAGCCAGTATCTGCCTTCTAGCAACTGGCACATTCTACCTAATAGTATGGCCAATTCTACCAAATTCGGTGAACTGCAACATTGTCAAGGGCATGCAGTTCAACTCTTTAGAAAGTTATTGCAGGGCCTAAAATATATCTCTTGTCTGCATAATCCATCCATCTGCTCAACCATTTCTTATGGTCTTGGCTAGGAACTTTTTTAAAGTGAGGGAAGGCAATGGAACTAAAAGACCTCTTTGTGCCCAGATGTTTCCTTTTTTCTTTGTCAAGTTGCTTAAGCCTGTGTATTTCTTTCTTCCAATTTTTTGCTCTCTCTTTCATCCCTGCCATGCATGTTCTATGAAATAGGTTGTATTTAACCGAAATCCATGATATCAAAGGAGCAGTTAAGGTCCAAAAATGTAATTGTGATCCATATCTCTGTTTAAGCATGTAAATTGATTTCTAGAAGGCAGACCACAAACTTTCATCACATCAAGTGTTGTGACTGCGCCTTCGGGGATTATGGTTGATGGGGATGGAATTCGAAGAGGAAGAAAAAACCCTCGTGATGAGGGTTCACTGGAGGAGTTGCGCAGGAAGCGACTTAGAGAGCTATATGGGGGATCGTCTGAGGAAGATTCAGATGGGGAGATGGATGCTGAGGAACAGGTGGTGGCTGGGGAAGCGGGCACTGAATGGGCACAGCCACCGGAGATGTCTGGGGATTTGGGGTCTATGGATACTTCTGAACCTGGGGTTTCTGCAGGAGCTGATCCCAATTGGGATGCTTGGAGAAGGGAGGATGGTTCTTTAAGTGGAGAAGGGAGGATGGTTCTTTAAGTGTTCATGGGGCTAAGTGTGGGCAGGATGATTGGGACTCCGACGAATTGCTAGGTACTCCAGATCCACGAGCTCTAGCTGTGTGGAGCTCAGACTCTGAGTAGATTTGGGACACCTGGTGTTTGGGTGCGAGTGTTTGGTCACCCAGGAGGAAGGGGAATAAAATGGGAATGTTTGGCCACTGCACTTTGCGTGTGGCAAGGTGTTGCTGAGGCGCCATTGGGATCTCTGTGTTTCCATGAAGACTGGACTTGGACTATGATTTGAATCTGCTGTTATCACCTAGCTTGGCTCTCGCTGTGTCTTATCGTGGACCTGTTTTGGATGACTGCACCCTCTTCAGACCTTGGATTGGAATTTGACCTTGCTACTGCCTTCGCCCTGTGATTGATGACTACTATCGGCTTTTGACTCCTGGCTTGCTCTTTGGACACCGCTGTTATCTCCTGACCTGACCTTGGAATCCCGGACGACGTCTTTTCACCATCCTTTTGGAGCCTTCGGCTTTATCCACATTGTGGAAGCAGTCTACTGCATTCTTAGTTTGTTTGGTTGTTTCCTGACCAATTTGGCGTTTTCTTTTGGGAACTGTTCCTTTGAAAACTACAGAGCCGGCTGGCAGGGCTTGGACTCAGAAAGTGCAGTTTGCACTAAGTTTGTTTAGCTTTGTTTTTACCTGCTTGTGTTGCTGAATTATATTTTTGTTTGAACTGCTCTTGAAGCACTGATAGTGAAGTGTTTCAAGGTTTTTTCTGTGTTAACATTACTTTTTGGCTTATCTGCTGAATAAACTCTATTTTTGTTCGCTTATTGGCGTCTGACTTTTGACATCAAGTGTCCAGCTTTTCTGCTGCGAAAGCTGTAAATTCCCTGGTGCTTTATTTTGCCATTTAAATAATAACTGTCAAGTGATGCTTCTGTCTCTTGCCTTCTTTCTCCCAAGTACCAAACAGTGCCATGCAGGAACAGAGGAGCATGTCAGATCGAATGTCAAAGCCTGACAGCTTATTGGGATGCTTCATCTGTGGTTTGTGCACTGCACTGGAGGTGATAATATTCCCTGGCATTTGGAATGACTGTACTTCCACTCTGTCATTGGTACTGTGGCATAAAAAAGTAAATGATGGGGGGGGGGGGGGAGGAAAAATCTGTATTCACTGCTACTATCTCAGGAAATGTTCTCTGTAATTGTTTTTTGTAAACACTGCACCACCATAGGGATTTAGCGTCTTCCTTCATTATAAAATCATTACAGCTGTCAATAGAAGATCCACAGCCAATTATCAGTGGAGCTTAACTGCCAACTGATTGCCTATTCAATTAAATGAATATGTGCATGTGTACACATGTGTGCACTTGAATTGTATCTGCATGGCTAAGTACCCCTAGTTCTAGCTCTGTGTATTATTCGTGTTATTATACATGTTCAAGGCAACTCTGGCTTACAGAAGTCCTATTGTACTGTATTACCTGCCTTGATTTATTCAGAGACTTATTCTACTACTACCTTCTTTGTAGGTTAATAGATAGTGGGATCTGTCAAATGTCACTCCAAGGGCTTCCATGGTTATGCATGGATTTGAGCCATGGTGTCCCATGGTCCTCATCTAACACTCAAATTACTAAATCACACTGGCACTCGCTTATGCTACATTAGCACTGAAGTTTCAGAAAGCCTTTTTCTCATTTTGTTTCTGCTTCTCCTATACAGAAAAACAAGGTCACTATGCAAAATTTCCCCCAAATATCCTCCTTCTTTTGTTGGGAGTAATGGCTTTCTTTGCCCAGCCCCAGGATAATGCAGGCTGAGATGTTGTGGAAGATGTGTTATTGCAGTAGCAGCAACCACCAGAAAGAGGTGTGGATCAGGAAGTTGGATTTCAGGAGGAAAAAAAAACTGTAAACACCAGCACTGCTAAACCTGAGAAACAGAAAAAAAAAAGTTCTCACAATTTTTCCATCCATTAGTATGAAGAGAAACCAAGTACACAACAACTGTTCAAGTGTTCAAGGCAGATTATATGGGAGAAGAGAATCTTGTACATAACCTGGACCCAAACCATGTAGGAATTTAAAGATCAAAACTGACACTTTTTACCTAGAAACTAATTGGCAACCAGTTGAGTGACTTTAGTATAGGGGTGATATGCTCACCTTTGATGGCAAGCACCTCTGTCTTCAGTTTCAGTTTGTTCTTTCTCATCTAGCCCATTGCTTCCCCCAGTGATTCATTCAGAGGAGACACACTATCTTTCACTAAAACTGTTTTTGAAGGCATGGAAAAAATAAGTTGGGTGTCATTACCTCATGCTTCAGGATAATCTCTCCCAGCAGTTTAATGTAAATGTTAAAAAGCATTGGGGATAGAATGATCCTTGTGGGATCCCACGTGAAAGCTCCTTTTTTGAGAAGCAGCTATCCCCAAACCACTATCTAGAACCCGCCTGAGAGGTATGACCAGAACCACTGCAGCACTGTGCCTCTGATCCCCTGCCCCTCCCCAGGTACTCCAGAAGGATATCATGGTCAATGGCATCGAAAGCAGTTGAGAGATCTAGAAGCACCAACAGGGACACACACCCCTTGTCAATGTTAAAATGGCAACCATAGCAGTCTCAACTCTGCATCATACTCTGAAGCTGGTTTGAAATGGGTCAAGGAAGTGTGTGTGTCATCCAAGACTGCATGGAGTTGAGGGCAACCTCACCCCAAGAAAAGGAAGTTTAGGGACTGCTGTGTAATTATTCAGATACAGGGCATCAAGGAAGGGCTTTTTCAGAAGTGGTCTGACTACTGCTTCTTTAAAATGGGATGGAAAATTCCCTTGTCTGAGAGATGCATTAGTAATTAGTTGTATTTAAAATGTAATTGTATCTCTTCCCTTCCCCCAAGAGGGACAAGGATCATTTTGGGGTAAATTTTAGTAAGTTTTTATTCTTAAAAGATCTGAATAAAATTCCCCCTGAATTCCAGCTGGCAATCTCAGTAGGAGCTCAGTGCAAACGATGTTTAATTCAAATACAGAATTTCAAAACCGACCTTTAAAGATTTCAGCACTCAAATTTTTCTGCCTCAGTGGATGAATCCGTTCACTTCAGTTTGTCCAGAATTCAGTTTTCAAGGGAAAGATATAAATGCCACATTCTAGGTATCCTATTCATGAAGAAATATGTCAATCTTTTCAAGTTATCATTAAACAAGAGAGAGCCAAAATTATCAACCTGTCACTTGGAGTCAGTGTCATTGCCAGGTAGTTTAGGGTAGGCAGCAGTAGAGAGAAAATCAGGCTAGTTTCATCCATCTGGCAGTAACTCCCATAGCTGCTGAGAGTTTGCTGCTTATGTCCTCCACTGACCCTTCTGAAGAACTGTTACCATAGCTTCCAGTATCCAGGTGGAGAGCTGCCAAAGTAGGACAGACAGTGTGGGCTACTCCCTTTTGCTGCCTGTGCTATAGCTAAGGAAGAGAGGGATATCAACACAACTTAGAAAGGTATGGCCCCTGTGTCAATTCATGTAAGAGACTGAAAAGTAAAGAATACTATTTTGGAAGCAACTCCCGGAATTTCCACAATGAGCGTAGCCACTTGTCTGGGAGATTATGAAAGCTATACTCCAAAAGTGTAATTTATCCAAACTCTTTAAGGCATACATGTGAAAGATGTGCACACACATTGTTTTTCAGTGCCACATACTCTTTCCACATTTTGGTGGGAAGTATCAGAGAGTGCAATACTAGTGAAATCCTTGAGCAAAATTGCCTAGGAAAGCAAAATTATGCTTAAATGAATGTACAAATCCAACCCAAACATTGTTACAGATGCTCTTCCTGATTATACAACTTAGAAATAGCATGCATGTGACATTATTGTGTATTTCAGGTTTTCAAACCCCACAAACATTGATTTCCCTGTGCTTTGTTTTCAGTCAAGCTGTCAGTTTGATTCCTATATAATAAAGGGTTGAGAGGGATTTATAGCTAGTGGTTTAATTACTGTTGGTAAAGTTTATATCCACACTTGTCATGATAGCTGTGTTTCCTTGTATAACTCAAGAAGCATCAACCTGTTTGCACTGAAAACAGAAAGGCTGTCCATCTTTAATGAGGAAAGGATCAAATTCCAAAGCTCTCTTTCTGCCTCTTGAAAGGTGGAAATCGAAGTTCATTTTTGCTGCTTTCATTTCCTGTGATTCACTCTTCCTCCCCTCTCTTGTTCCTGTTTCTCTAGGGGTCATTAGAAACATATTACTGAGTTGGCTGCACAAAGCACAGAGGGTTTCTGGATTCCAGAGGCTTTGTGTGCCTCTTCTGCTCCTCTCCACTGAGCCTATGTGCTTTTAAATTTATGAGAGCCTTACATACAAGTGGCCAATATCTGTTATAAGCAAGAAAAATTGCCATTTTTCTGGCTTTCTAGCATGCTCTTATGGTTTCAATTTTGTTTACCCCATAGGCTTTGTACTTACCTCTAAGTAAAATTGGAAAGTTCAAGCAGCCCCACTGTTTATTACTGATCTGATTTAGTTGCAACATTCATAAATTTCACATCACAAAGGTTTAAAGTGACACTGCCATCTACAAGCAACCAAATGGCAAAAATTGGTTCTGTACACTACACAAAATCAGATTTTGTAAATCATGTTTGGAGAGGCATCAGCACCCTTTGGCTGAGAAGGATAATGATTTTGTAAAACTACAGCCCCCAGGATTCCATAGCATTGAGCCAGGGCAGTGAAAGTGGTGCGAAGCTGCATTCATTCTACAGCATAGATTCACCCAAGGAAGCTGAGTTGGGATAAACAGGAGAGGCTCTTGGAAGGAAGGGTTTCCTATTTCTCTGGGGTTTTTTCTTCAATTGCTGGAAGCTTCGGTGTTCTAACACTTTTTGTTTTTAAAAAAGGAATTCTAAGCACACAACAACTGTAATGCACACCTTTCTGGGGCAAATTACAAAGAGTGCACTATTTAGCATTGTGCATTACATTTGCCAGCAAATTCCCTCTTATTTTGGTTTCAAGTTTTAGAAAATTGAGGTGTGCATTACATTGTATGGTGTTAGACTAGAGCAATCAGTATTTTTGTATAGGATTTATTTTCTGTGCAGAAAATGCAATTTTCTGTACAAATGTGCATTTTAAAGGGTGTACAGTACTGTGAAGTCTTGGCTCTGCCTTTTCCTCTCCTCTGCTTTAGTTCCCTGTTTAGGCTTTCCCTATAGTGTAGATTCCTCCATTTGTATTAGTTTTGGGGTGGAGCTTTAAAAAAAACCGTAGAGGCCAGGCTCAGTTGGTTCAGCCTGTTTGCCTCACAGAGCCTTCTTGCAAGGTCTTCCTTTTTTCTTTCTGTATTAGAGCCACAGAGAAATATATACATGAAATTACATTCACATTGCATGTTGACATTCTTTTCCTCTGGTGTTCCAAGATTATTTCAGAAGAAAAAATAGAGTAATTAGAGAAAACAATATTAAATATATCTTAATGCTCACACTGAATCAGAAAAATGCCCCTGCAAAGAATCAACTCAGAGTTTTCAGAGAAGAATAAATTTATGGAAAGTAGAATAGAAAGAGAACATTTATCCTTGTTCATAAATATATGGATTACTTGGATTAACATAAATCGATATTTTAATTCAGCAAATTACTCTTAATCTGGTTCAGATTCTCATTTTTCAAGAATGTTTACTATGAAATAGATCCTCATTTTATATATAAATACAAAGGTTCACATCAGTGATTTCAATGGTAAGCAGCTGGTTGTTAAACCACAGTGCCATTTATTTAAAAATTATCTTATAGAACTCTTAAAAGTTTTATCTGCAAGGGTACTGTTTTCCATTTAAGGGATTTTAAAATAAACAAACCCTTTGTTAGTAACATCCCACAAATCATAATTATGTGGAGAACACTTGCTATAAGCCATACATTTATGTAAGTGCAGTAGAATTTCTTGCAGTTACAAAGGTGCTCCTAGAATGTGTGGAGTTGGTTTTCAAAGTCCCCATGAAGCCCTAAGTTTAGAGAATACACAGGGACCATGAAACTATCCAAATTATCACCAGTCAGCAGCCATGTGATTTATGCGATCTGCTCCCCTGTCATTTAGGAAGTAACTAGCTGATAGTCCTAGTCCCCTTGTGTGAGCAATCTTTTGCCATGAAAGGGAATTCAATAGGAGCCTGTTTCTGAATGTAGCATTGGAGAGGGTGTGGAAATTAGTTTCTTCTCAGTTAACAAGAGAATAGATCCCCATTGGATGCAGCTACTACTGCCTGCTAAGGGAGGGACGAGGGGGGAATTGGGATGAGATTCACTGACTACGACTATATCTCCAGTTTTTATGCATTTGTAATTTCCCAAGTCCTTAGAACTTTATTTATTCAAAGGAACACATACAAACTCTTTTTGCTTCTATCTATCCAAAATGGAAAAAAATCTAGGTGGAATTACTCCATAACAATGAACCAATGTGTTATTGCCCCTACCTTATTTTCCATCTTCATCACTATGATACTTCATCTTGTTGATGGGAAGCTTCCCACTGGAGTGGAAATATTGGACAAATTGCAAACTATTTAACTTTAGCAGACTGAAAGCCAAAACCAAGGTCACAACAACATCTGTTATAGAACTCCAATATGCCAATGATAACCTAGTCTGTGCACATTCAGAAGACCTACAAGCCATTCTAAACATCTTTGCAGAAGCATACGAGAAGCTTGGCTTCTTATCAAATATCGAGAAAACCAAACTGCTTTTCCAGCAGTCACCAGCCAACCCCTGTGCAATGCCAAAAATCCAGCTTAATGGTGTAATGTTAGAAAATGTTGACAATTTCAGTTATCTTTGCAGCCACATCTCCACAAAATACAACACTGCCTAAGCTATGCGTGTGCAAAATTTTTCCAAATGAAGCAGGGAGTGTTTGAGAATCATGACATCCATAGGGATACCAAGGTGCTTGTTTATAAAGCTATGGTTCTCCCAACCCTGTTATACGCCTGCAAAACGCGGACACCTACAGATGTCACACTCAACTCCCGGAACGATTCCATCAGCGTTGCCTCCGAAAAATCCTGCAAATCTCTTGGGGAAACAGGCGGACCAATGTCAGCATGCTGGAAGAAGCAAAGACCACCGGCATTGAAGCGATGCTCCTACGCCATCAACTTTGCTGGACTGGCCACATTGTCCAAATGCCTGATCATCATCTCCCAAAGCAGTTACTATATTCCCAAGTCAAGAACAGAAAATGAAATGTTGGTGGACAGGAAAAGAGATTTAAAGATGGGCTTAAAGCTAAACTTAAAAACTGTGGCATATACACCAAGAATTGGGAAGCCCTGGCCCTTGAGTGCTCAAGCTGGCGGTCAGCTGTGACCAGTAGTGCTATGGAATTTGAAGAGGCATGAATGGAGGGTGAAAGGGAGAAATGTGCCAAGAGGAAGGCGCATCAAGCCAACCCTGACCAGAACCGCCTTTCACTTGGAAACTGATGTCCCCACTGCGGAAGAACATGGAGTCATGAATAGAGCTCTACAGTCACTACATACCCACTGCCAGGACACTGCACTTGGAAGACAGTCATACTCAGACAACAAGGGATCGCCTAAGTAAGTAAGTATACCAATGAACAATTGAAACAATGGGAAGGATAGGCTCTGTTGATTACTATGGTCAACTACTACACTGAAACAAAATAAGGGAGCGTGAAAGAAGAGGTGGGGAATATAATAGTGAAAATGGTGGATAATTTGGTAGGGGCAAATATTAATTCTGTACTGCCTTTTAAAAAAATAGAAAGGCTATTTACATAAATATAAATATTTATTTACACATTCAAAGAAATGACCCAGATAAATGTAAATAGTAATAAGCAGAACACATCTCTGGAAATATACACTACATATCTACATGATATCTAGACTATGATTAAGACAAAGCCAATATTGTAGGACAAATGGGTGAACTAAAGTCAGAATAAGAATGTTGATTTAGTGCACAAGCGACTTATACATCACAGTTAAAATTTTATTAAATTGCCTCATAGTCTTAGTAATATCAAATGTAATCTACCAGGAGCAGAGACACAACAAGCACTAATTAAATGTGCTCTCTTACTCTTATTATGCCACATTAATTCACTCAAGTACTGGTTAAGCTCTGGAGGACATAAGTGATGAATGAAATATACAGAATAGAAAATTTAATAGGCAAACACACTGATGAGGCAAATCTGCAGGGTGCTCAGTGCTCTTCTTTGTTAGGCTATGTTCCTTTGGTTCTATTCCATGTGGAGTCACGACACTGATCCTGGCCTTGTATTTCAAGCCTGAATGAACTAAAACATCTTCAGAACAAAAGTATGCCATTAAGTCCTGCTTGGTTTAGGAATTCTCAAGCCATAAGCGATGAAAATGTCATGAAAGGAAAGGAAGCCCTTATGAGCTACAAGACAAGAATAATTCACATGCAGCCTGCAGTGGGAGGATGTAAATAGATTTTATGAAGGTAGGCAAACAGTGTGAGATTGTTCATGTGAGAACATCAAATCACATATTGTTATGAGCAAGATTTCACATAGCTTAAATAGATCAGGTGTGGCTAAAACTAAACTGGAATCTATTGCTCAATCTCTATGTATCATAAAGAACA
Organism: Anolis carolinensis; assembly: GCF_035594765.1. Classification (NCBI taxonomy): domain Eukaryota; kingdom Metazoa; phylum Chordata; class Lepidosauria; order Squamata; family Anolidae; genus Anolis; species Anolis carolinensis. Next base: position 59,030,188 of record NC_085841.1, read on the forward strand.
TTTGCAAGATCCTTCCTACATGACACGGGGGTGGACTGGATGGCTTTTGTGGACTCTTTCAACTCTTTGATTCTGTGTTTGGAATTCCAGAATTCTTGCTATTTTAGCATTGACAAGAAATTGAAATATCTTTACATTTCTTCTGAGACGAAGGGACTCTTCCCTGCATGTACTTATTTTGCAATTGTACAGTCTGAACATCATGTCCACAAGAGACACATTTCTGGACTTACTGTGGAAATGCAAAACTGGGTATTAGTGGATTTTACTGAAATGAACAATTTTGGGTGACAGCATATCCAGCGGGTGCTTCCACACTGTCATTTAATGTGGTGTGGGGGTTGGATCATCCTGCATGTGTCCACACAATACATGCAGGCTAATTCACATTAACCCAGATCAATGAGTTTAGTGAAACTGCACCCGGCATTAAAAACACAGGAGAAATTCTGAATTCTGCTCAAATATTCAGAATTTTTCTTGTGTTAATGGAAGTGCAGGCACCCATTACAGATTTCTATGCAGAACAGCCATCCCACACTTCTCAGACAGCCTGTTAAGACAGGGTTGCAGTCCTTCCTGCATTTTCTTGGGAAGATGGGGTTGTCCCCACCCTGCACCCCCCACCCCACGACAGAAAGTCAGCACTTGAAAGTGCCTTGCTTAGTCACATGGCAGAGACCAAGCAGGAAATCATGTATGTGCAGTTTTTCTGCCTTTGGAATGGGATTGCAATTGGGGTGCTGGGGAGGGCAGAAACCAAACTCATTCCCAGTCATGCTGGACCACCTCCAACATAGTTGGCTGTAGTCGTACTATTCTGCAGCAGGGACAGTTGGCACCTCTGGCTGGTGATAATGTGGTCTCAAACTAGCGTTTTTCATGCCAGTTCAGGGCCACGCTTTGTGCTTGTACAGTAAAAGCATTTCTAGATTCCCCAGTGTGACTCTATGACCTCTGGTGAAGGTACAACATAAAATTGTGTCAAATGACCTAGAAAATGTCTAGAGATAACATTTTTTTCAGACATGGGTACATGAAACCTCAGTTACCAGTACAGTAGAAATGTATTGTATTGAAACATTCATGGGGCAGGTCCACATAAGCATTATAATGCTGTTCCAAGTCACCTTGATGTTGGTGTGTCTACACAACGTATATACTGCAGCAGATATCCTGCCAGAAATAGTGTATTTAAAAAACACTGGAAATTCTGAAATAAGCCATAAAATCTGCTCCAGCTAATCAGTGTATATCTCATGTAGAGCCAGCCTCAAGAAAGAAAAATGCAAAACACTCATTGGGACAGGGCTAGCTCTGATGCATTCAAAACAACGGGGGGGGGGGGGGGGCTTGACAAAAAATAAACAAATGCTTCACCTCATTGGTGCTGGTTTATGTCAATGACCATCAGCACATCCTGCTGGACAAGTAGAGAGAAAAAATCCCTGGGCTTGGATCAATCCACAATCAGCATATCTTTGGCCACCATCCCAGCCTCCAGCCAGTTCCTGGGGTGCTTGTGTAGGCGCTCTGCAGTGAACCAGTTTTCTTTAATACAAATTGTGACTTAGTTTAAATGGTTGTGCAAAACTGTCCATGGTTTCATTTTAAGAAGGCCTGGAGTTTATAATGGGTAAGGCACTATAGTGTTCTGGTTGACAATTCTAATGCTCTTCCACAAACTACAAATCCCAAGTTTTCATAGGATTTTGTCATGTTGCATTCATATAATATGACTCAATCCAAAGAAAGTTTAGGGCAGAGGATTGAGGAACACACTTTTGTATGAACACAAACCTGGCAGCTGAACAAAGTCTTGCCCTGAGCTCATGTTCAGACACTTCTCACACATCTTCATGTACGTCTAGCCCACTCACTCATTATGTAAATATTTGACTGCAGTGATATACTTGCAAAAAACAGTGGATCAGAGGAATGGGAAAGTTTTTTTGTCCTGAAACTTGATAGTGTGAGAGAAGCTAAGATGTTTCATTCATAATCTCAGTGTTCTTGATAGATGTCACACAGTTTGCAGCAATCAGTACACATGATATGATATTCTCATACCATATTGCTCATTCTTACATCATTGTCAGTTGTCAAAATGGGGCAATACACAATATGATCATGTCATGTGCTTTATTCAAGGGAAGGCAGTTGTATAGTGGAGCATGCTTGGAAACACCAAATGTTATGTCACTTCTGACCATTTTACTTTTTTTGGCTTTTTAAGGGATGTGACCTTTTAGAGCAGTGATTCCCAAAGTGGGCGCTACCACCCCCTGGTGGGTGCTGCAGCGATCCAGGGGGGCAGTGATGGTACCTATTAGGAGATGGGGCAGAGCTAGGGAAGGGGGCGGGGCCTCCTTCTAAGAGCCCGAGACAGGGCGGAGAATCTATACTTCTCCTGAGAGGCCTTTTAGGATAAAAGGGCGGGGCTAGGAGTGAGGGCGGGGCCTCTTCCCAAGAGTGAGAGACAAGGCTGAGCCTCTGTATACCTCCGCTGGGGCGCTTGTTAGAACATGGGGGTGGGGTATAGAGGTTCAGCCCTGTCAGGCACTTGGGAAGAGGTTCAACCCCCTCCTCTAGCCCCACCCCCTGTGTTCTGGCAGGCGCCGCAGGACAGGGATAGAAGATCAGCCCTGGCTCAGAGCTCGTAACTCTGTCCATCCCAGTCCTGGCTGCCCATTTGTGGCCCCACCCACCTCCCCCTCCCCTTCCCAGCCCTGCATCTTGGACTAGGGGAGGGGCTCAGCCCCACCCTCTTGAGCAGTAGCCAGGCCTACCCCTCTAACCCACACCCCCTTTCCAGGGGGCGCTGAGTAATATTTTTTCTGGAAAAGGGGCGGTAGGCCAAATAAGTTTGGGAACCACTGTTTTAGAGCATTGAATATTTTAGAAGATTCACAAACTGTATCTGAACTTGATGTAAACCTGCTAGGTAGAAAATGTCTAAACCAGCTGGTTGCACTAATTTAACCAATTTTGGTACAGAGGAATAGTATATTACTGGCCATTAACTTGAATTAAAAGTGTACATTAGAAAAAAGATTAGATTCCAAACTATTTCAACTTGAATTGGACGTATTGAGAAATTCTAGGTGGTGAATCTAGGGCACACATTCCCTAAGGGGCATGCAGCACCCTCTCTCCTGGCATGCGAGCTGTCATCCCCACCCACTCACCATCATCACCCACTCATCTGACCCCCCCCCACTTGCTTTCCCACCCTCTTGCTTGCTTGCCCACCACTTGCCTGTCCCTTTGCTCACTTGCCACTCATCCACAGCCTGCTGTTTGCCTGCCCCCTTGCTCACTCACCACTTGACCACTGGCCACTGCTTGCCAGTCCTCCTTGTTCACTTGACGCCCACTCATTGCTTGCCAGCCCCTTTGGTTGCTTGCCTTTTGCTGCCCACTGCTTGCCTGTTGCTCATTCCAATAGTCACACACACCCCACACACTCTCCGCCCTCAAGTGCCCAACCCCACTGCACCCCAGTTTGGGCACTCTGTCTCTAAAAGATTCATCATCACTGTTCTAGACTATCCCTACATCAGAAGTGTAATGCATTCAGATTAACTTCATTTGTGTATGGCAAAAAATCTACAAAGCACTATATCAATACAAAATTTATGCTAGAACTAATCTGCAATAATTACAGTGTCAAACTTAGAATCATACAAGGGCAGAAAATAAAGAGATCAAAATGTAATGCTGATCATAACACTACAGGCCAATATTGACAATAGCAACAACTACAAGTGATCTCCTTTCTATCTAATGTTGATTCCTTTAGAAATTCACAGTGGAACTTTTGGTTTCATGATGGCACATCCGAGCCTTTGGGACAACTGTGGTGTCTGGCTTTACTCGACGGCTATCTATATACCTTCTATTAAGATCAAGACCTTTAACATACAGAGGCACTTTAGGCAAGGTGAAAGTTAACCAAAACAAGTTTACTGAAAACAGGAAGAACAAAGGGCTAACTCCACCCGGGACTATTGTAAAATAGCTTAAAACAATACATAACGAAGACAGATTTTGCTAATTGCAAACATTTTTCTGGAGTCTGGGAAGTCTTTTGCCTCTGATGCAAAGTGATGGACTTGATCTTCTACTTTGTGAAACTTGGGCTGACCACAAGCTTCTGTTGTCATTAGGACTGATGGTATATGAAGAGTTTGTACATGCTAAGAATGCCTGTTTGAATTGCTAGGGCCTAAGATTTCCAGACAATATCCAGGCCTCAACCTCTGTAGCTCTACTGTAGAAAGAAAAGAGGACCTAGTAAGAAAGCTCTATGCAGGCAGAGGGACTAAACCAGCTGAGACTGACCTTGGGGGGGGGGGGGTTAAGCTCCACCCAAAAACTAATACAAATGGAGGCATCTACACTGTTGAGAACCTAAACAGAGGGGACTGAAGCAAAGGAGAGTAAAGGCAGAGCCCGCTATGTGTTCTGCTTAGAGAGACATCTGTGGATCCAGGTGGGAGGCAGACTGCGTTGGATAATACAGAACGTTGGATAAATGAAGTTTGGATAAGCGAAACTCTACTGTATGTCACAAATGACACTAGCTGGTACCCAACCAGCTCTCGAACAAAAATGCTGATAGACTGTAGTTGAACTAATTCCGATAAAACGTTTATAATGTGCATCTTGATTTGTACCGTGATCTTTTGGATACATTTTGCTAATGCCATTGGGCCAAATATTATTTATAGTAGGGGTACATTTGCACAGGAAATATTCAGGTTCACTGTCATAATCAGATTTCAACAGTTGTTTTAATCTATTTGGAGCATGATGATCATTCATTAAGTTTTCACAGCATTCACAGTGACAGCTGATGGAGCAGCCGCAATTCCTAAGCAATTGGCATTTAAACAAGAGCCTACAAATGTTTGATTAGGCAATTTAGACTTTGTTTAAAATGAGTTGCAAAGAGGTAACCTTCACTTACTCAATTTATCATCATTAATTTTAATCAGCTATATTTGTTGGGGTTCGGATTTTTTTGGGGTTTTTTTTTTGTTTTGTTTTGCCAGTGTAGCAAAAGGCTCAATTAGTCTAATGCAGCATTTACATCTCTGTCTTCATGCACAAAGCTATCTTACAAAAATGTGTATGTTTCTCTTGCCATCCAATCAATGAAATGACCCCAGATGACATTACTATCTGCATAGCTGCAGCTGAAAAAACAACATACTAATAATCATATGCTACAATTCACATTTCAGTCTTTGACAAGGAAGAAACCATCAGATAGCTGCTTTGCATACTGAAAAACCAGAATGTGCTGTTTTTAATCTAAAGAAAATATCATGTTATCCATTCCCTCCTATCTTAAATTTTCAAATGTGTTTTATCAGCTCATCCTGATAAAACACTACTTCACATGGCCATTAGAATTTTGTAATAACACACTAGCAGTTTTTGGTCTACCTTAGAGAATTCTGAGCAAATGACCATTTAATCCAGACCTTCCCCATTCCAGAATGATAGATCAGTGGATTTAAGTCCCATTTTCTGCATGCAGAATGTATACATTGGAGTTTTAAGCAGAATTCTGCTAAAATTATTAATACTACAGAATTATTAAATATTACACATTTGAAATACAGTATAGATTTGTAAACTAAATTGTAATAGCATTTAAAGCACACAAAATTGGGGGGAGTACAGCACATGATGTTAAATCATTGCACAGTTATCAGTTCACGGGGCATTTGTCTAGTAGGAGGTAAAAAATAAAAAGGGGACAATTCAAAATCTCATGAGAGCCATCCATGGTGGAACTGAAGGAAAGGTGAGGATTTTGGATTATCCGTATTGATAGTCTGGATAATGATGACATCCTGTTATGCAGACACATTTACATTTCCCTTAAGCATACATATACCCTTTTTAGAGCACTACAAGGTTAGTATTCCCTTTCTCCCTCCACAGCACACAAAGCTTACTGATGTATTGAACAGCCCCTGAAGTTACCAATACAACCACTGCTTGCTTCATAGGGAGCACATAGAATCACATAACTATTTCTCCATAGCTACATGCAAAGAGATGAAATCAGTGCTGAGATATGCCACAATCCTCTAGGCATCTCAGGACTTCTTTAATAATTTCATCTCTGGCTATGGAAGCATAGCCAGGCACTCTCACAATCCCGTCTGCTTCCCATGAAGGAAGGAATAGCTATGTAGGCATGCAAGGGATGGGGGTCAGGAAGTGTTCAGTAAGTCAGGGGAATGGTGTCATATTGAACCTAATATAGTTCCCTATAGAAACATACAATACTATGCTGAGCCTTTTAGGATTTCAACCATTATTTTCAATGCTTCTTTTTAAATTCCAAGAATTCATTTCATCTAAAATTCATGAGTTGAATTTTATTTTTAAAAATGGTTTTATAAAGTTTCAACAAAAAAAACATACATTATCAAAAAAGATAAAGAAAAAGGACACACTTACACTATACAAACATAATATAATACAGTTAAAAAATAAAAATCAAGACTTCTTCAGCGTCTTGTCCAGACTTCCTTCCCTTTGAGGTAGAGGTTATTTCTTAATCACCTTGCATTCCAAATACTTAATTTTTTTTTGTTCACAGAGACTATTATTACTACCTTATTTCTTCTAACATTGAGGCCTTTAAGAATTTTACAGCCTTTCTTTTTACATAACTACTCACTACTTCCATAAATTTCTCATTCATATTACATTTATTAGTAGAAATATTCTATCCTTCCTGGTGAATTTTAAACTTACTAGATTATGCTGAGGCATTCAGGATTAAAATCATTATTTTCCAGGCTTCTTTTGTTATAATATTTACAAAAGGAGAGATGTAATAGGTAATAAAGAATTTGAAAATGGGGAAATCACCTGGGATAGATGGTTTAGGAGTAGAATTTTATAACAAATTTTACAAGCAGTTTAAACATTTAAACTCCAAAACTAGAGAAACTATTCAATAGCATTCTAGAAGGAGGGGAAACCCCTCCATTCTGGCAAAACTCTACAATAATTTTGATTCCAAAACAAGGATAGGATAAATCAGAAATTGATTCATACAGACCAATTTCATTAACAAATCAAGATGTGAAGATATTTATAGCAATTATAGTGAAATGACGGTATGGGTTTATAGGAAAATATATTATAAAGGACCAAAGTGAATTTATAAAAGGAAAACAAATGACAGATTTAATAAGAAGGTTACTAAACATATTCCATTATACAAAAAAGAGGTGAGGGCTTATGGTTAATAATTTGGAAACAAAGAATTATAAAAAATATATCTGTTAAAATGAAAGAGAATTGTTATAAAGCAATTTGAAGGTGGTACATGACTCCAATAATGTTAAGTTATTATAACTGAAACAATCTAAAAATTGTTGGATTTGCAATAAGGAAATTGGAACATGTATATTTATGGTGGGAGTGTGAAAAGAAAAAACAAATTGGGATAAAGTATTTGTTGGAAGTAATGGCATACTTGTTAATCTAATGCAGGGGTCCCCAAACTTTTTAAACACGGGGCCAGTTCACGATCCTTTGGACTGTTGGAGGGCCAGACTATAGTTGGCCACTGAGCAATGATTATTATTATAATGATAATAATAATTATTATTATTATTATTAACAATAATAATAAAAAAGAGTGTTGGGCCATTGAGTCCAACCCCCGTCTGCCTTTGTGCACCAAAAGCACAAGCAAAGCATCCCTGACAGATGGCCACCCAGCCTCAATGTTAATAATAATAATAATAATAATAATAATAATAATAATAAAGAGGATTACAAGAGACCCCTTGGGCCATTTAGTCCAATCCCCTTCTGCCTTTGTGCACCAAAAGCACAAGCAAAGCATCCCTGACAGATGGCCACCCAGCCTCAATGTTAATTATTATTATTAATAATAATAATAATAATAATAAAATAGGAGCCTCCGGTGGCACAGTGTGTTAAAGCGCTGAGTTGCTGAACTTGCAGACCAAAAGGTCGCAGGTTCGAATCCATGGAGCGGAGTGAGCGCCCACTGTTAGCTCCAGCTTCTGCCAACCTAGCAGTTCAAAAACATGCAAATGTGAGTAGTTCAATAGGTACCGCTCCGGCGGGAAGGTAACGACGCTCCATGCAGTCATGCTGGCCACATTACCTTGGAGATGTCTACGGACAACGCTGGCTCTTTGGTTTAGAAATGGAAATGAGCAGCAACCCCCAGAGTCAGGCATGACTGGACTTAATATCAGGGGAAACCTTTACCTTTACCTTAAGATTAAAATGGCAAAAGAAAGAATTAATAATAATTTTGTTACTGCCTTAAGATTAGTTATAGCCAAAAAAAATGGAAAGAAAATTATGATTATGAAAATGATGATTGGTACAAAGAGGTATGGAACATCGCAATAAACGATAAACTGACTTGTGAATTAAAATGTAAAAAAGGGATTAATGAAAAGAAATTATTTTGACGCAGAATGGGGCAAATTCTTAGAATATATATTTGTCAAAGAAAAAGAAATAAAAACCAAATTAACATACAATAGCATTTTGGAGAAGAAATAATCATCATTAATATTAAGGATGAATATATGTCCCATGGATGGTGGGTGCATGTAGAGATTACATGTATAAAAATATATGATTAATTGTTTAACTGATTTATTGTATGTTGTGTGTTAATGAATAGCTGTGTGTGATTTGTATAATGTATTGATTATTCAAAAACTGGGCGGAAGGAATAAAATTCCAGGAATTCATTTAATCTAAAATCCATGAACTGAATTTTAAACTTGATCATTTTGACTTGACTTCTGGATAAAAAGTTAAGACTTTCCAAATTCTTTCTCCCTCAAGGGTTAGAGTGGGTTAAATATACAGAATTAGTCAGCTGCAGCACAGATATAATGTCACTAGTTTTGCTGCATACACATGCCCTGGTATAGGTAGCAGTAGCAGCTTTTGTAATATACCTTTAAGTTGCAATCCTATAAATAGTTATTTGAATGTAAATCCAGGATGTAAATAACTTCATTTTACTTTTTCTTAATATGAAAGTTATCCCCAGGTGACTATAACTCTGACCTCAGAAATGGAAGGAAAAGGTGCTTAACTATATTCTTGTGATCCACTTCCCACTCAATATTTTTCCCTCCTGCTTTTTCAGAAAAAATGAAAGGCGTTTGAGTAGGAAAATGTGTGGGACAGAAAGCATAATGTGTGTTCTACACCTGGTTTTATTCTGAGTTGATTTTCATGAACAGAAAATTAAAGTGAGAGAAAACTGTGTGCTTCTGTTTTAATACTTAGTTTGTCCCTGATGTTCATGGCCAAATACTTTTGCTATTTGCAAAGAAGTGTGTTTATTTATCTACTTATTAAAATACTGCTATTCAGCCCTCTATTGTGAGATCTCAGAGCAGTATGAAATTAAAACAATATACATTTACATACACAAACTGCACTAGCTAACAGTGTGATCCTATGTATGTTTGCTGAGAGGTATGCTTTACTGAGATAATGGGACTTTGTTGTTGTTCTTGTTTTGTGCCTTCAAGTCATTTCTGACTAAAGCAAATCTATCATGGAATTTCCTCAGCAATGTTTGTTCAGGATAGATTTGCCTTTGCTTTCCTCTAAGGCTAAGAGATTTTAATTTGCGCAATGTTACCCAATAGATTTCCAGGACAGAGCAGGCATTCAAACCTTGATCTACAGAGTTGTAGTCCAAAGCTCATACCACTACACTATGTTGGGCATTACTCTCAGATAAACAGAAAATTGAAGCCTAACATAAAGAGCTTGCATAAAAATGTAAGTATATTAGGTGAGTTACTTCCATATCTATATCCCATAATAAATGCATTAATAGGTAATATTCCATATATATAAGCCATCATTCTGCAATATTAGAATGCTCACCTCTTGTTATAAAACAAGGAAGGAAAACTGTGCCACAATCAACTGTCAGCGGCAGCTGACAATTCAATCAATTGTAACCCAGCTGTTTATTATGATGAGGATTCTGGATGAATGGATTTTAATCTTGGATATGTTTAAAATTGTATATAATATGATTTTATTTTGTAATGGTATCTGTTTTTATATGAATTGTTGTTTTGTACACTGTTTTTAGGCATTGATTTTTTACCTATTTATTGTAAGCCGCCTTGAGTCCCGCCGGGGAGAAAGGCGGGGTAAAAATTATGTAAATAAATAAATTATTCCCTCCATGCTACATAGGCCTTTGGACTATTTCATTAATAGCTATCCTGTTCTGGAGTTTATGATCTGAAATCTAATGTTCATAAAACTCCTTGTCTTTTGAAATGATTCCTAGCTATGTGAAGTGCTCTTTTACAATACTGGTATTTTCCAGAGAAATTGCAAACACTTGAAATTTTAAAGGTAACACACAAAAGCAGGTATCTATTGAGGCCTGGTCTGAGGAGGAGGGGGGAACCCTTTGGTGGGGCCTGGTGCACCTAAATTGGAGCCTGAATTGAAGGCCATCACTTCTATAGTGCCTCAGGGGGAAAGTAGTTCTTCCCAGATGATGGGAATGGCTTTACAGACAGATCTGCTTTTAGTGAAGCTGTTTCACATGAAATGCTGCCAGAGGCTCTGCTTCCAGAGGCTCTGTCTGACCCTGGGAAGATGTGAGGGAGGTGGAAGATGCTGGATTGTTGCCGGTAACTCAGCATCTTCAGTTACAGTGAGATAAGGCCAAGCAGAGGCAATTAAGGTTGTCTCAGCATTTGAAAGATAAACAGAGGGATTCCAGGTGTTAGATAGATAGTGTCTCCATGGCAGCCAATTCGATTTCTTAAGCTAACCCAGTGATTCCCAAAGTGGGTGCTACCGCCCCCTGGTGAGCACTGCCACGATCCAAGGGGGCAATGATGGCACCTATTAGGACACGGGGGTGGGGCCAGGGGAGGGGCAGGGCCTCTTCCCAAGTGCTGGAGTCAGGGCTGAGCACCTAAGGCGTCTGTTAGGACACAGGGGGCATGGCTACAGGAGTGGGCGTAGCTTCTTCCCAAGAGCCCGAGACAGGGCTGAGAATCTATACCTCTCCTGAGGCACTTGTTGGGACACAGAGGGCAGAGCTAGGGAAGGGGGTGGGGCCTCCTTCCAAGAGCCCGAGACAGGGCTGAGCCTCTATACCTCTCCTGAGAGGCCTTTTAGGACTCTTTGATTCCTGTTGGCTGAGCTATATTTGGGCTAATTAGCTTCATCTTGAGTGAAAAGAAGTCACATAGATGGCTGGGCTGATGCAAAAGCTTTAGCTACATTTACTTGCAAAGCAATTTCATGCATTCAGTTGAACTTGGCTGCATACTGGTACTTTCAGGTTGAAGCCTCTGGGATGCAATATGACTATGCCATGAACAGTGGGGTTGTGGAACTCATATTATGACACATTAAGCCATATGGTGAATAGCAAAATGTTTAAAATATTCACGGATACCCATAAGTATTCCAAAGGCTCCTGAGCACTCCAGGCCTCAACCCAATGTCTTCTATCACTTGGAAGTTAGTTAGAATTTCATACATTGAGTGTAGCATAATGAAGACTCTTCTGGCACTATGTTCAACTCCCTCATCAGGGTTCATGATCATGGGAATTATGTACTTACTATAAATGCACATATAATGATGTTTATACTCAACGTATGAAGGTCTGTTATACTACTGGATGCATGGGGATATCTGAAGGTGGACCTTACATGTGTATCCAGATTTCTGCCACCAATTTAGCCCTCTATAAATACCCGAACAGGGCTGTAGATTTATTTCTAATTACTTAAGCTCTCTGCATGACTGAGTACTAGGAAGTTCCATATATCAGATGGAAAGCCTCTATGTGTGGGACATATGTGCATTTACATGCATAATATGATGTAAATATGATGGGGAGAGAAGAATTAGCTTCTTTTTCTACCTGTGAGGAATAACCTCTGGAACAGAATATTTTTAGCTTGGCGAAGAAATTACATGACATCTATCCTTAAATATCTGAAGGGCTATCATGCAGAAGATGGTGCAAACTTGACTTCTGGTGTTCTAAAGACCAGAACGTGGACCAATGGATTCAGATTACAAGAGAAGAGATTCCAAGGAAACAGTGCCTTGATGGTAAGAGCTGTTCAACAAAGGGATAGACTGCATCAAAAGCTGGTGAACCTCTCCATCTTTAGAGGTTTTAAACAGAGATTGAACAACCATCTCTCAAAAGTGCTTTGATTGTGTATTCCCGCAAAAGAGGTGGTCAAACTAGTCCTTGCAGCCTTTCCCTGCTCTAAAGATTCTATGATATTTTGAATAATTGCAAAAGACTAAATTGTTCTTGCAGATTCAAATATTACTGATCTAAATCTTGTACTAGTGTACATAGAAACTTTTTGAAATGTATCTTTAAATGTTTAATTATAAATACATTAGTTTGAAAACATGCACTGGGGCAACTTGCAAATTATAGTAATATGGTAACCAGTAGATATATTTTGTTTTCTGTTATTTTAAATACAGAATATCTAGTAGCCACATAGCCTTAATGAGGATTTAACTTCAGTTGCTGCCTCTTTTCTAATGGAAATGCATTACATATTATTTTCTTCCCCCTTCTCAGTTGTGGGATAGTTATGTAACCAAGTGTTCCTGAAATGCCAGCAGATACCAACAAACTTGACTGTGAAATGTTTTATGCAGAGTGGAAAGAACTGGATTATCATGCTTTATGGGATGAATGGGTTTTTTTCAGTTAAGTACTTTAATTCCAAGTGTAGAGAAATGAATGCTTTATCACTTTGAAATGTGTGTTATATTTGTTATAGTATATTTGTAGGGAGAAAAAGGAAGAGAAAAAGATAGTTACTTTCTGAAATTGCCCTGTATAGTAGAATGTACTTATACTGTTGCATGCTGCCTACTGGAATTTTCATTATAGGAGGATTCTTAATTACACTGATGAGAAATACATACATTTATTGATACATCATGAGAAGCAAACTATAGATAAACAAACAAGAACAGGATACAGAATCATAAGCCTGATGGATGAACATCCATAAGGGAGAAAAGAGGTACTTTTCTGCCAATCGACATAGGAATCATGGGAAAAACCCACACTTTAGAAATGGTGAAATACCTGGAACCCACAGTTGAGGCTTGTGTCAGGTGATGGGCTCCATGGTTTGCCGGTTCTTAAATGTGTAGAAACACTGATTTTATTGCATGTGATGAAGTCTTTTAATGAAAAAAAGAAAATAGTTGTTATTTTAAAAATACTAATATTTTATAAATAGACAAGAGACCTACCAGAGATTCTTCTGATATTGCTGAATTTTCTATAAGAATTTTAGAGAGATTTCATACCAACAATAGATTTTGTTGGTATGAAACACTCCTTCTCATACACACATGTACATCCATTCTTATGTATCTGTGCTTACATTGGGCCCATGTTCAGCAGCTTGCAACCATGTTGTGCTGCACTCGTCAAACATGTAAGATACAAATTCTAGTTACAGTGTGCAGTGTCACTTTCTGTTTCCCCATCAGAGATTTCAATCTCTTCAACTTTATTATGCATATCCATCTACTTGGTATACCCCAATTGACAATATTTTTACAAATTGTGGGACCAGCAGGAAAAAAAGGATGGATCCTTAATGCTTTTCTAAAATTTAAGCAGTTTTTGGATTGTAAATGCGATAATATTCCCGACAATATGGCCCCTGGCATCCCTCTGTATCCCTAAGTTCTACACTAATAGATTCAATCATTTACGGCTTGAAAATATTCAAAGATAAATTCCAAAAAAGCAAACCTTGTTATATAAGGGACAGCCTATTACTATAGCATTGTATATAATGGTACTCAAGCATGTATTGATTTTGGTATCCATGAAGTTGTGTACAGTATTGGTACTCCTGAAACGAAGGGCCCACTACCAGCAGTTCCAATAGTTGTTTTCAAAAGTGTGATCACTGTGGTATGATATGAATAAAAATTATTTCAGGGTTATTTCCCTGAAATCATTTACTATTTTGAAAGCAAGGCACAGCACTTCACTTGGACTTGGAAATACACTGACAACCAGCACAGCTGGTGCAGTTTAGATGTCCTACTTTCCAGCTCACCATGCCCTCAGCAATACTTGTAGCTATGTTTCATAGCAGCTGATGTTTCTGTACTTTGTTCTTATAATAGTAGTTTTTAAAATTAACAAAGGATTTTTTTTTAAATCTCGGATTGGCATGTGTACAGAAGCAATTTTGCTATAATTCAGAAAATCCAACTCTCTGACTGGAATTTAGCCAAAGCTGGGCCAAAGTTATACTAGTTTCTGAATAATTTTGGAACAAAACAGAACCAGATTGCGAAGAGTGTTGGAGCTGCATGAATTTGCTTTGGACTATCTTCTAGAGATGAACTGAGGTCAGTGACTGATAAAATAACCTGCCAGTTTGTCCCTGACGCCCAGTTTTGAACACAAATTGCAGACTTTGAGTAAAAGTGCAATGGGTTAAGCCCTTGTGCTGGAAGGACTGATGATCAAAATGTTGGTAGTTTAAATCTGGGGAGCAAGGTGAGCTCCCTTCTATAGCTACAGCTTCCCATGTGAGGACATGAGAGAAGCCTCCCACAGAATGGTAAAACATCCAGGCATCCCCTGGGCAACGTCCTTGCAGACAACCAGTTCTCTCACACCAGAAGTGACTTGTGGTTTCTCAAGTCACTCCTGACACAGAAAAAAAAAAACAAGCAGTAGGGTCTGACCTCATTCTGCACACATACTAAGTTAAAGTATCCCACCCAAATATCTGTGTCATACATTAATCCAGCTCCACTCTCAAATAACTGAAAAATTCTGTGCTGACCCAGCACACTTATAGGTTATTGGTCATGCTGATAGCATTGTGAAGATCTTCATCAAAGGCCATGGCATCTACTGAAAATCTTCTGTAAGACTGTCTACATTTCAGTACGTTTAGAAAAAATGGGGAAAGAGTTGTGTGGAAGAGAGGCATTTGCTTCCTGGGATGTAGCAGCAAGCAGTTGCAGGATAAGGGGCAGCACTTCAAAATTGCAGGTAACACTAAGGGGAAACAGAACTGAACTAAAGAGACTATTAAGGTCACAAGAGAGAGTGGGAACAAAGTCAAAAACCTGAGTTGATGTAAGGGTTAGGACAGGCAGAGGTATTGAAGAGTTTGCTTTGGATTTCTGATATTCTTGGAGACAAGACTTGTCAGAAGAGCAACACAGGTTTTTCACTGAGTAGTTGGCACATTACCTTGAGCCCAAATCTAGAGTTTGTTTCCAAAAGATAATAATTTTTTAAAATAAAAACTAGCTATAGGTTGTAACATATCATTGGCTAGAAATAGGAGATTAAAAATGTACCAAGTCACCTTGGTACTGGGGCTGGAAAATTGCATTTTACAGCAAAAGAATGCATATCTTTAGCATGTTTTTTCTATTTTCGATTATCATTTTTTTCTATTCCTGTGGTACCTTTTGGAAATAAATTCCACAAACAGAGTGGCTGATGAGAGAAGGAGATTATCGAAGATAGTTTTGGACACAAATTGATTCCATTCTATACAAGATGTGAACTTTGCTTTCTGCTGTAGAAAAAAGAGAAGAGAAGAGTTACCCATACCTGAACCAGATGGCACCTCCTTATCAACTTGTACCAATTTGCAATCCCACACACTGTCTGTCCTGCCAACACATTGAGGCTGAGCCTATACAGACGTATAGTCCTTCAAGCCAGATCCTACACACATTTACCACAGCAGTAGGTCATCCTTGGTCCAAATCCTGAGCATTGCTACCCCATGAACAAATGCTGAATATACTTAACACCTCATTTGGGCAGACAGACGCTGAATTTTAGGGGCTCTTGCACCAATGTTGACACCCTTCTGATACCAGCTTCAGAAAATACATAAAATACAGTAGAATTCCAGTTATCCGACTTAAACGGGCGGGTGGAATGTCGGATAACCGGAATATTCAGATAATAGGGAGGCCCTATTATCTCCTCCCATCAAGTGCGGGCGCTGGCCTGAGGGATGAGCCTCCTTCCTCCGACCAGCACTCACCCCGTTTAGGGAAGCTGGATGCATGTTGCTAGGCAACACACAGCCGGCTTCCCCAAATGCGGGCCCCGGATGCTTGCCAAAGGGAAGTCTCATTCCTCCGGTAGGTCGGATAACTGGAAGTCGGATAACCAGAACTCTACTGTACATCTAGCGCCAATACCTGGCTCTGGGATTAGGCTTTCGGATAAAAGTGCAGTGCAATAATAGATGTGGAATTATGTGCAATGATTACAGAATGACTTCAGATAACAATTTTGGATGGCGTGATTTTAATTGAATGCAATGTTTTAAATGTTAATATGTATTAACTTTTAATTTAAAAATTTAAGCTTATGTTTTGTATTTGTTTTTAAGGCACTGAATAATTGCCATAGGTAAGATGCCTTGAGTCCCCTTCAGGGTAGAAAAAGGCGGGTTATAAATAGGGTAAATAAATAAATAATAAATACTGTCTACATAATCCAATACGTAATATTTACAAAAAGACTACTGTCTTCGGAGCATAGCATTCTTCTCCCACTCAGTGAGTTTATAGTCTTTCTCCTGAGCTTTTAGGGGTCCTTGGGGTAATGATTTGTCACTCCAATTACACCAAGAAATGACACATTCACAGTAGAAGAGTGTCTGTAGTAACCATACAAAGTGAAGCTTATGCCATGTTGTTCTTCATGGAGACAATAGCTTAACAACTGAAATTATACTGGGAAACATGCCCTGTCACATCTAGTGATCAGGAATTTGGAACAGAACCAAGGAACTAAATGTATCATGAACTGAATGTAAACAAAACTAATTTTTCATCAGATGTGGGGGACCCCATCCATGGGTGTAAAAGAAAGCCAGCCATATCAAACCTCACATAATGCCTTTCAAGGCTAGAAAAGAAGCTGACAGAATTGATGGATAGTGAGTGCAGAGAAGTTTTCTTGGGTTTCAGATGATGGACCTAGATTGTATCCTAGCTGAGAAGGATTATGCCTATCCTAATAGTATAGAAAAATGTCACAATCCAAGAAAGAACTGATTTTTAAAAAATGCAGATGGATAATAAAAATGCAGACACACAGCTGCTGAGAATTCAGAAGTGTTTTAATTGAAATGGACTGGATAATAGTTTTTATTTCATGTCTTGGCAATTAAGGACTGTGCAGTTAATAAATTCACAGCTTCAAGTTGGTGTTAAACTTTCACAGCAGGCTACAGAATTACTAAAGAAATATCCTGGTTAATAGCACACTCTTGTCCTAAAGAGATTTTGCCAGATGAGGAACATGACATTATGATTACTGATGACTAAGCAAGTTTTGTGTGCTCAAATAACAGTTTTTTCTGTATTGTAACTTTCATATTTCTACTACAGCCTGAACTTAAAATTTATACTAGAGCCTGAGCCCAAATTTACATTGGCCCATTTTCAGTGGCCAAGTGTAAATCCACCTCTCCATTATCTTTCAATTTCTTTCTACTTATGACTGTTACTAATAGGTGATGCCTTAGAAACAGGCTCTAGCACTCAGTTTATGCTATTCTTTATATTACAACAGAAACTTCCATTTGATTTTATCTTAAATGTATTTCAGTTATTTATACAGTATAAAAATGACCTGTATAGAGTTTCAGCATTTCTGAAACAGCTGCATATGTGCTCAAACTTCAAATCCTTTTAGCCACATTCAGAACAGTCATGAGCAGGTGCAAGCTCCCAGATTTAGTGAAGTTCCTTCTTCAGATACCAGAAGCATTGTCTGCCTGTTTTCAGAGAGCTCCAGATGAGCTAATATCTGCTTCATGTCCCTTGACCATTCCAACTCCTAGCAACAACTAGTTGTTATTAAAAAGAGCCCTTCTGAACCAATATCATGAAAGCATCAACTGGCTGGAACAATGAGACAAGAAATTGAGTAGGAAAAAGGAAGCCAAGGAAAGTAAAATGCAAAGCTGCTTTGTTGTTTTTCTTTTCTATCCATGCTTGTAATTAGTGAAATACACAAAACTTAGTCTTGTCCTATTCTTTCCACCACATCCTCCAAATAGAATCTCATTCAGGGCAGCAGCTATGGTGATGGTAGGCTGGGGTGGTAGTGAAAGCACTAAGGACAGAAGGAAAATACAGGGAGAGAATGCTTATTTTTGGAGGCTGTGTTGTCCTTTCTCTCCCCCAACAACCACCTCTAGCCATTATCTTGGTCCTGTCAGAGTGCGGTTTGGATAAGCATACACGCAGCAGAAGATCCACGTAGAAGCACTGGTACCAGTAACGAGGCTGGAGACTTCAACTATCTATAAACAGGTTTACTGGTGAACGGAAAACTCTCACAAGACAATATACATACAGACAGAGTGCAGAGAGCAGATAACCAGAGAGAGAATACAGGAAGCAGAAGGCTATATATATAAACACCTCTGCTGTATGATGCAACACTCAGTTAACTCTTTACACACTTGCATAGTGGACAGCAGACAGTGCATGATGCAATCCCCAGCTCACATTGCATCACTATAACTCAATTACATTTAAACAAAACTCTATATACAACCATTCCCACTTCAACAGGTCCTACATGTACATCTTAGAACCCTAGGAATTTGCCCTACATTGTTTTTCATTGCTGCTGGTGTTGTGCTGCTGTTAGTGTTGTTGTATGCTTTAAAGTTATATCCAATTTATGGCAACCCAAAAATGAAACTATTGTTTCTCTGGGGTTCAGAGAGATTGACTTGCCCAAGTGTGTTTTCATAACTGAGCAGGAATTTGAACTCTGGTCTCCAGAGTCATGATCCAATATTCAAATCACTACATCATGCTGACTCTCTCATCGTATGTACCTGTTCCTTTTCTCCCTCAAGGCATCTAAGTCCCCCATTTCTTAGTTTTCTCGCTATTGCTGAGATTGCTGCTTTCACCTGACATGGGAATTAAAGGTTTTATTTTTACCCCTATTGCAGCATCTGTTGAAATTGAAGGAATGCTTAGGAGAATCTCTTCTTTTGGTGTGCACCACAAGGCACCTCTGTTTTAGCCAGAGGCGTGAATCCTCGCTTAGGGTTTGTACAGCCCCGGCGAGGGTGAACGATTATGGCCTTGAAATGGGAGACTTTGACCTCATTTGTTTCAGAGGCAAAACTCTCCACCACATTCCCCTTCAGGTCATCCAGGTTTAGATATGCTGGGGACCTGGTGTTTCGCCCTAAATTCAGTCTTAATGGGTGGTCGGGTATGACCACTGATATTGGCTTATGCCTTACCAAATTCATAGATGGCTAAGGAATTTTTGGCCCTAGTTCCAAATTAAAAGTTAAATAGGTAACTATCAATAAAGTTGCCCAGTTTTAAACTCAAGTTTACTTGTCGTGTCTCATTATTTCGGGGGGTTGGAGGGCAAATAGTACACATGTTTTATTGCGATGCACAACTATCAACTGGTGGATTCTTCAGTTCTGTTGTAGCCACTGGCTCTCTGGAACCTGACTTTTGTGAGGCTGGATTATCAATGCTCCAATTGGAAGAAATGTTGCAGATCCTTCAACATCTGGAATATGTATGTTTCTACCAGTCACCACCACTACCATCCCCTTTGCATTTCCAAGCTGTATTGTGATGCTATCGAGAGACAAATGCTATTCAAGGGATGACAATATTTATAGCCTACCCTAGTCTCATTCTTATGAATAGCATTAATGAAGATGTAGGGTGCATATTGGTGTTGCTGACTCTGAGACATGGGCTTTTAGCAGACTCATAGGGACACATGCAATACCCAGAGTTGCCTGTATCCTCATGTCTGAAATGGACTGGCTCTAGGATCAAGCATACCTCCTCCTGATCCACCAGCACTTCTAACTCTGATCAACCACAGAAAAAAAAAACTGGCTTTTCAATAGCGGAGTACTTATTTACTAAACTTATTGTCAAAGGACCCGGTGAGAAAATGTAATGATTTTTCACCATTGTATGAAAAGTCTTCAAAGCACATTCAGTTTTCAAAGTCTGTTTACAATTATTTTACACAATAGTCACATTATTATTTTGCAAAGAAAACAGCATTTTTCTTGACAGCAAACGGTATTATCTAAAGGAGATGATATTCTTAAGCAGAGATGCTGTTTCTTGTGCAGGAAAAAGTTGTTTTCTATGCAAAATAACACTATTAATTATTGCACAGAAAAAAACAGGAAGCAGCACTATCTATACAAAACAGCTATCTATTAATTTTTTCAAAGAATATGTCCAAAAACTGTAAAAATTCTTGTCAGTCCAGAATTCTTCACTTTAGAGTTTCCTAATCATGAGAAAACATGCTTTTAAACCATTTCCCAAATATTCTTGAATAGTCTTTCCTTTCTAGTAATAACTAGTCAGGGTGCTTGTTGCTCTTTACTTCCATGTTCTGATTTGTACTGCTAGGAATGAAGAGGTATGTTTATGAATTTTTTCTACTCCCAGTTGGGCTGATATAGAAAAAGATCCCCTGTGTTGTTAACTTTTATGCAGCAAAATGTCTTGGGCCATTCCTCTAACTTGTATTAAAGGGAGATCTTTTCATTGGAATTCAATGGCAAATTAATACAAGTTAGTAAATCAAACTGTTGGCATTATTTCTGAGACACTATAGCTTTCAAAGAGCAACCTGTATGTCCAAATTAAGTGCAGTTTTCCAACATTTCAGTAGAAATGTATCGACGAAGAATAATAAGCATATGTGACTTCAATATGAAGAGTATGTTTGGGTTAGTCCTCTGCAGCAAAACTATGAACTACAACATAAATATTAAGAACCCTATTTTAATTGAATACATTTTAAGCTTGAAAGACTTATTGCTGGTTTTACATATCCCGTGTGATTGCCAAGTGATTGATGAAAAGCTTCAGCAACTGTAACTAGCAAAGCTAACATATTATAATGCAGTATATAATCTTTCCATAATAATTTCCCTGTAGAGTATAATACTAAAAGAAATAATAATCTGACAACCTTTTTTACTTCAGAGAATTCTACAAAACACAAATAATCACACATATCTTCCATACAAAGCAACAATATACACACAAAAGGGAAGAAATCTACAGAAAAAATAACATGCCAAGTTGAAAGAATCCCAAATTGAAATATTTACAGTATTATTTAATTTCCTGTAGTTATGAATTCATTGATTTTTTTCACGCCTTAAAAAGTACTTTATCCTTTTGTGCAGTGCTTTTCCATTCAAGAAAACAAAATTATGTTATCCATTGATGAGAGGACATACTCAGCTTAACAAAACATTTCAGAATGAAATATGAAGACCTCCATTTCAGAATATAGTACAATTTATTCATACTACAATCAATGGAAATTTTCCCATTGGAAAACAAAGATTGGGGCATCATATGGAATCAGTGGTCCGGGAGATTGTGCCTGGCAACTTTTGCTGTATTTATATTCCACCTTTCACTCCCCGAAGGGGACTCAGGGCGGCTTACAGTAGGCAACAATTCAATGCCGCTTAAATGGATGTGCAAATAAAATAAACATATACATTAAAAATCATAACGTTAAAAACATCTAAGCATTAAAACCAATTATTACAATCGCACAATCCAAAATCATAGTCCAGGCACCGTTCCAGTCGTAATTGCACTTATTCCATATTCACATTGTACTGAAATTACTGACATTTGTCATTTCTGACATGTATATGATTTCACCTGGCAAATTAATGTCTTAACTGACTGCACTGACAAGCACAGCATGGTATAATACCTTTAACTATGGTGTTATCTATGAGTTGTCAAAGATTCCAGGATCTAAGGCTGAGGCCAACTTTGGGTGTTACTTGCCTTCAAATCATTGCCCTCTTATGGCCATTCTAAGGTGAACCTACAATAAGGTTTTCTTGGGAAGAATTGTTTGTTAGTGGTTTTTCAATCCCTTCTTCTGAAGGAATGTGACCTTTCCAAAATCACCAATAGGTTTCCATTTGCAGGCATGTGAATCCTAGTTCCCCAGTCTTCCTCCAACATTCAAATGATTGCATCATGCTTCCACTCACCATGGAACTAGCAGGATATAAATGTAGCAGACAAGTATATAAATAAATTTGCTCCCTGTGAATATAGGAACTAGCACTAAACTTCAGAAATAAATTTTCAGGGGGGAAACCCCACAGTTGTTTTATTTCCGAGTACTATACACTACATCCTCCCATATCTTCAAGGGATACATTCCTGAGCTTACTGTGGAATCTTGAAACCACAGATAATTATGAACCCTATTCAAATGAATGACTTCCTCTGGGAATTACCATAAGTCTCCCCATAGGACCTAAAAAATTCCAAGGGAGGTAGGAATGTGTGAGGATCTCCAATATGTTAACTTCCAACAGAAGTATACCATAGAATTGTCTCGAGGACATAGAAAATTCTGGGAGATGAAATATGTTGTCAGATGCAGGTAGGTGAAATCATGGGTTCCAGTTCTGTGTATGCTGGAGTCATACTGTAATTGCATATGGGTCAATATGCAATACTTTAAAACATTATAAAGACTCCCAGTGAATGCTTGAATGAAGTTACAGGTGAAATCTATAGATAATGATACCATTGGATTAGAAGCTTTACTGAAATAAATTGGAACTTTGCCAGATTGGAACCTTTCTTTTTTATTGAGTTTGTGATGTGGGATTTTTCTTACTGTAAAAATTTGCTGAGGTATTAACCAAGGTATTCTCACAAAAAATTCACATAGGGATAAGAAGTCTGCAACCAGAAATCATTACCTGACTAAAGTCAATGGAACTGAACTATTCTGAGCATTTCATTCTAAGTGACCTTGAATAAGTTAAGTGCCTCTTGAATGGAACTTGATTTTGCCATGGAATTAAGTAAATGCATATTTAAGGCAGAATGTCAAAATCTTTTTACAGTACAATTTTGTAGCAAATGAGCAACAGTAAGCATAAAAATCATGTAGCATTATATACTACTGTGTCCATCTTCTACAAAATTCTGATCTGGCTTGGGATTGTCATAATTTAAGATTCTAATCCTTGCATGCCAACAATTTCATTAAAGGGTTGTTGTATGTCTTTCAGGCTGTGTGGCCATGTTCCAGAAGTATTCTCTCCTGACGTTTCGCCCACATCTATGGCAGGCATCCTCAGAGGTTGTGAGGATGCCTGCCATAGATGGGGGCGAAACGTCAGGAGAGAATACTTCTGGAACATGGCCACACAGTCCGAAAGACATACAACAACCCTGTGATCCCGGCCATGAAAGCCTTCGACAACACAATTTCATTAAATCTGCATTTTAAAGCCAATTGATCTAATCTACACTTCCTTGACTAACATGAAGGTTGAAAGGTAGACATGTTTTGATTTCACACTTCTCCAAATATTCACATGCAGGCATGGTTCAAAACTGTACCAAAATGCACGTTTAAAAGCATATTTAGGGGTAACATCGTATATAAATATATGGTAAACAGTCTGTAAAGGATAGTCTATTTTGTGAGGAAATGTGTTCTAGAATAACAAGAATATTATTGTGTTGGTTTAAAAAACAAAACTTCTCATACCTTACAGAATTACCCCCATTGGCAACTAGTGTTGCACACAATAAAAAATGACCACACATAAAACCCTGTTCCCTCTCATCCCAGTTACTGTGTTGTTTTTCATATGCAGCTTGTACACACCTTTCTGTTCTTTTAGAATATCTGGGAGGTGAGCGGGGCTGCTTAAAGAATTCCTAGGGATTTCTCTTTAAGATTTTAAGACAGAAAGACTGGAAGAGCAGTCTACAAAGATGAAGAGAGTTTCTCTAAAAGCGAGAATATATATTCTTTAGACCATTTACAAATATCTAGTTAACTAAAATAATTGCAACACTTCTTTTGTAGTGTCACTGTAATTATTTTAACTAATGTTTACTTTTACAGGGCAATACCCTCATTAAATGGAAGAGATGGAAAACTGGATGGCAGCATTGTCAACTGTTGTTTCTTCCTGTTCTGTTGTGAATTTTGAGGTAATGATAAGGTAGAAACAATGGTGTCATTCCGCTGGCTGGTCCTTCAGTTTGGCTTTAGACATGGAATGAGATTGCTTTGGTCACTTTGCTGGGTAATCTTTACCAGAGGCAACAGTTCGGGGATATACTGTATGTCCCTTCAGGGAGATAGGGTGGAATAGAAATAAAATTTATTATTAAGTTTTATTACAGTAGATTCTCACTTATCCAACATAAACGGGCCAGAAGAACGTTGGATAAGTGAATAAGTTGGATAATAAGGAGGGAGTAAGGAAAAGCCTATTAAACATCAAATTAGGTTATGATTTTACAAATTAAGCACCAAAACATCATGTTTTACAACAAATTTGACAGAAAAAGCAGTTCAATACACAGCAATGTTATGTAGTAATTACTGTATTTACGAATTTAGCACCAAAACATCACAATGTATTGAAAAGATTGACTACAAAAACATTGACTACTAAAGGCAGACTGTGTTGGATAATCTAGAATGCTGGATAAGCGAATGTTGGATAAGTGAGACTCTACTGTATTATTATTATGTCCGTTGGCCTTACTTGATCTCTCCGTGGCTGAGATCAAAGGATATAGTTATCCATATCCTTTTAGGTTTTCATTAAACTGATATTTGGAGGTCTTTTTATAGCACCATCATTTTTTCCTGGCAGGACGAGCAAAGAATCCAACATTGAAGAGTTTTATTTAGTACCCTCATTGTTGGTTTATGAAGCCTCATTCTTCATTTCATCTAATTTGCCCCTGAAAATGGCTGGACAAAGTTGTCTAGAATTTGGGGTTTTGGTGTCACCCGTATGTTGATAGCATCCTAAACTGAAAAAAGCTGTTTCTGTTCTAAATTAATGTATCACATCAGAAAATGATTGAGCAAGTGCAAACGAATCAAAATTTAATTCAACCACCATATAGGTGAGCCTCATTAGTTGAAGGCAGGGTTGCCAGATCTCAGGGCCTATTCTTGACTTTTCAGTTTTCATAGTTCATCTTCATTTTGAAATGGGGCTAATTTTCTCATTTTCAGGGGTTTGGCCAAGAGGAAAAGGCCAAATGCAAACCTCCAGCTGAGCTAGGAGAGCATCACCTTGCTACAGTTTCCAAGGATTAATTGATTTACTACTGCAACTTGATACAATGGGGGAGGGGGTCCGATGTATTTATTTAGACACTTCTCTTCCTCCCTCCCAACTATTGTGTCTCTGGGGTTATGCTCCACTCTAATCTGCATCTGTCTTCTTGCAAGAAACGAGTATATTAGATTAAATGATCCTGATCCCATCTCTTAAATAAGTAAGAAAAAAAAATATAATCTGCTCATTTCATCTTGATCTGGAAACACCCCTTATAGCTAAGATTTATGTCTTAATATCAAAAGAGGCAAGTATATTATCTGGGCATGCGTGTTTAAATGACAAACTGTAAGCAATGGCAGTTGGTATTTAATTCCATAATGCATCACCAGGCATTTGTCTTAGGTCTCTAGTGTTGGCTCGAAAGCTTCAGAGCCAGGGACAATCAAAGGCAAATCAGGGAATAAAAGTCCTGTACGATAGAGTTATCTCCCCCCCATTCATTGAACTCACAAATTTACATGTTCCTTTTAATACTTCACTGCTGCAGCCTAATTATACTCATCCTTCTCTGTGTATTGGCAAGGTTAATGAAATCCCATTGTTTTGAATGAACACACTGCTTTCAATTAACATCATCCTGAAAAGCAGCATGGCCTGGCCTGTACTAAGGACACATATGGAAGCTGGTCAGACAGAAAATCAATGTAAGAACACAGTTTGGAAAATGGATCACAGATTACTGAGGTGAATGATATTACTATAGAAATCAAAGTGGGAGCAGCTAACACATATGTTCTTATGAGGAAAAAAAAAACTCCAACTAGAAATCATCATGTTAATATTGTGAAAAATACTTTGTATATATTTTCTATTTTTCATTAAAAAGCATTTTTGCCAAGTCCATTTTTGAGACATCTGATTGCATTCAATCTAAGACTCATTGCAGATACAGACTGGGTATTCCTTATCCAAAAAACTTGCATGGGAAGTGTTTGGGATTTCAGATTATTTTTTCAGATTTTGAAATAGCTGTACAGTAGAGTCTCGCTTATCCAACACTCGCTTATCCAACGTTCTGGATTATCCAACACATTTTTGTAGTCAATGTTTTCAATACATCATGATATTTTGGTGCTAAATTCGTAAATACAGTAATTACTACATAGCATTACTGTGTATTGAGCTACTTTTTCTGTCAAATTTGTTGTATAACGTGATGTTTTGGTGCTTAATTTGTAAAATCATCACCTAATTTGACGTTTAATAGGCTTTTCCTTAATCTCTCCTTATTATCCAACATATTCGCTTATCCAACGTTCTGCTGGCACGTTTACATTGGATAAGTGATACTCTACTGTACTTGCATATATATACATATATCTTGGAGATCGGCCTTAATTTAAAATTCATTAATACTTT
Organism: Anolis carolinensis; assembly: GCF_035594765.1. NCBI lineage: Eukaryota > Metazoa > Chordata > Lepidosauria > Squamata > Anolidae > Anolis > Anolis carolinensis. The sequence goes on from NC_085841.1 coordinate 59,056,845, forward strand.
GTATATACCTCATACAAATAGCTGGAAGGTAATTTTATACATGGTATTATCAATAATTTTGTGCATGAAACAAGTTTGTGCATACTGAACCATCAAAAGGCAAAGGTGTCACTAACTCGGCCATTTTGAATTGTGGAGTATTGTGGAATTCCAAATAAGGAATACTCTACTTGTACCAATAATCTTGCAAAAGTAAAATTAATGTGTGTTTATTTCCTCCTTTCAAATTTTCCCCATATTGCTCTTTATGACTAACTTCTTCCTCTATATTTTCCTTAGAACAAAACAGTTCTCATGGGCTTTGACTCTCCTGTACTGTTTTATTATTTATTATTAGTCATCCTTCATTTCATTGTCAGGCCTACATACCTATATAAATCAAGCTGTGATCTTAACCCTATGGCCATACAAATCCTGTTCTCTCATTTATAAGAGGCATTGATTCAACACACAAAAAGTAAAGTGTGCAAGCCTTCAATTCCATTATTCACTTTTTGTGGACAGCAAAATATTGGAAGAGGAGATTTTTCCTTTATATGTGAACACTCTGCACATGATTGAGCCCTCTGGTTTGCTAAGACGCCCATTCATGTGAAAACTACCTATGGTCATGATACAAGGTGTAACGAAATGCTTAGTTATAATGTAGATTTTAAATATGTATGTTGATGTTGGGACTTGACCTACCTTATAGGGCTGGCGTGTGAGCAGCTATTTTGTGGTTATCAGGGGGGAACAGCACCAGGAGAGGAGCTATTTTGCATAGGAGCGACCTGATTGGTCGTATGCAAATGAGCGGGTGTCAAGATTTGAAAGATGAGAGAGTCAAGGATGGCAGTTGAAGAAAAAAGGAAAAACCCAACTGAACATTCTATGGGAGTTGAAGTCAGTTAGTGAGGGAGGGAGTTCGCTGTAGGGTCATGACAGTTTGTTAGTCAGTAAGTGAGAGTCAGGGAGGATGTTAATAAAAGGTGGTTAGAGAAGTAGTCAGAAGAGTAAGTTATAGATAATCAAAAATCTGTTTTTACTTAGTAATATAGCAGTCCTCTTTAAGAAAAAGAAAGAGATTGAAGGAGAGCTGTACTGAAACATTGTTTCTTAACTACTAAACATTCATACCTTTGTAACCATTACGCTTTTGCCACAAGAACGCTATAAATAAACTAAGTTACTGTTTCTCTTTAAATAAAGACTCTCTCAGTATCCTGAATATAATTCAAGAAGTCACAAAAGGTGGAAGAAAGATTAAACAGTCATTTACTTCTTTGGTGGCATATTCACGGAAGTAGATACCCTGACCTCTTCCTGACTGTTTTACATTTTTGATAAATAAAGCAAAAAGGGACTCTTCCACTACGCAACAAGTTGGAAGTACCTCACATTTTTAAATGTTGTCAGCAGTGGGACACTCCAGAAGCGACTCAAGTTGCTCCTGACACGGAAAAAAAAAAAAAAGCAGTGGGATAGCCAAACAAAGGACTCCCTTGCCTGAAGGTTTCTGCAGGCATCACTAAGGAGCGGGTGTGCGTCCCACAAGGCATGATACCACATGCTTTCCATATGAGGAGACAAACAGAAGTGTAAATAGCACATGGTGATGTCTCTAATGAACTCCCTTCTTTACATGTTGATTCAAAATACTTTATAAATGAATGCACAGGGACATTATACATACTACAATGATAGCAGTATGATTCCACTTTAACTGCCTTGGTGTTGCCCTATGAAATCCTGTGGTTTTGTTTAGTGAGACACTATGAGCAAAGAGTTTGGAATAATTGGTAACACTTTTTTTGTTCTTGGTCTGGTACAAACTGATTAGGAAAAGTCAGATACCTGAGCTAAAAGTTTTCATTACAAACACCTACTTTTATTTTTATTTCTTGATGAATATATATAAAAGGGGTTTTCAATAATGTAATGCTATTTGCCATAGCCAATCAACAGAGCTTTTATGTAAATACTAGGCTTGTGCTTTTTAATTGTATCTCGTCATAAGTCTGAACTATTTCGTTAGTTTCATACTTATGACAAGATATCCGACATGCGGGCATGGTCTGCACCAAAAAGTAAAGAACTGAAACTTAAGAGGGCTTTGTTTCTTAAGTTTCTATTCTTTCGGAAGTCCGTGATGCAGCAAAGAAATCACAGAGCAACCAGGCTCTGCTGAGAGGTGAACCCAAACTTGTTGATGTGCGTTGCAGCCAATCAGGACTGAGGGAGGGGAGAAGGGGAGGTGGAGCAGCCACCATATTGGCTTTAAATTCCAGAGCGCTCCGGAGCAGGCTGCATTTGCGCTCAGGAAGGGATTGAGGGAGGAGGTATAGAATTTAAAGCAGGCAGGCAAGCAACACATCAGACAAGGAAGGGAGAAGGGAGACAGAGAGAGGAGACATTTACAGACCATTAGCTTGCACCAGAGAATAGGGAGAAAGAGAAAGAGGAGACCATTGGTGACTGTCTGGGGCTGGTAGTGGCTGGCTATTGACTTAAGTTATTGCTGACTGTCTGTATTACTTACACAAAGGAGCAACACTACTACTTTGATATTATTTTTTGTTTAATATTATAGCTTTGGACACTGTGCTTAGGCTGCTCAGACACCTGCACAAAGAGGCAACCTTTGAAATTGATATTATCTGGAGTTTAATAAATACTAGCTTGGGGACCCGGCAATGCCCGGATTATTTGAGAATGGTATTATTTGTCTCTTAATGTTATGTATTCTATTTGGAGTGGGTGAACTACAATTCCCAGAATCGTGGCTGAATCCTCCCCAAACCCTGCCAGTATTATAAGTTGGCCATTTTAGGCTTGTGTACCAGGTGTGCTGCAGTACTCTATTGATGGGGTAAACTACTGCAATTTCCAGATTCCTGGGGCAATTGCCCCAAAATATCTATCAGTATTCACAGCAGGCAATATTCAGTCTGTGTGCCAAGTTTGGTCTAGATTCGTCATTGGCTGGGTTCAGTTGTCTTTGGATGGGGGTGAACTAAAACTCCCAAAATCAAGGCCCCTTCCCACAAATACCTGTAGTATATTCAGTAGGTCATGAGGCTTCTCTGTGTGAAGTGTTGTTCCTAGTGCATTGTCGGTGGGGGTCAGTGTTTATTTGGCTGCAGGTGAACTATAACTCCCTTTTTCCCAAACTTGTTCAATATGTTGTATTGGTTATGGGGGCTCTGTGTACCAAGTGTGATGCTCATTCATTGCAGGTGAACTATAAATCCCAGTACCTACTACTACTCAACTTCCAGTCCAGTTCCCCTCCAAACCCACCAGTAGTCAAATCTGGGCATATCGGGTCTGCATGGCAAGTTTGGCCAAGAGCCATCATTGTTTGGGTTCATAGCGTTCTGGGTGTAGGTGAACTACAACTCCTCTATATTCCCCTGTAGGAGTGACAGAGCTCTGACTTGATGCAGGGTGAACTACAACTTCCACCATGTGGAGTCAATCACTAAACTCCTCCAGTTAAGTTTAGTTGCAGCTCAGTTCTGCTCTGTTTGTTATGCAGAGAGATTGGAAAGGAAAGGGCAGTGGGCGGGGCCATGCAAATTCCACAGCAATGGAGAACCCTGGGATGCCTGCCTGTGGTGGAAGAAAAAGCAAAATCTAGGATGAAATGGTCCCCAAACAAAAGCATTCCTTGGATGGTGGGCTGTAGTGTTTGGGAAGGACATTGGTAGGGGCTGGGCTGCATGTTGATGGTGCTCGCTGTAACCGCAATGTCAGTGCAAAGAGGTGACTTGCTGGATTCTTAACCCTGGGAACTATAGTCTGTTTGTGGAGGCTGGAGGCTGTCTGTGTGACATACGGGTTTTCGCTTTTATTATGGATTTAGATTTAGATTAGATTTAGATTTAGATTGAGATTAGATTAGAGCTGCCTTGGACACCAATGGACACAGTCTCTGCCTGCTACATTTGACATTCTCAGACACCCATGCAAAGGGGGCAACCTTTGAAATTGATATTATTTGGAGTTTAATATCAGAGCATTAATAGCTGCCTTAGACACAGTGGCATTTTGGGTGCATAGGGTTACTGTCTGCTGTTACTGCCTTCTCTGTCAGAGAAGAACACAAACATAAGTTGTTACAGTCTGACCAAAGTTGTGTTAAGAATTAGACACAAAGTACCTCTACAAGAGCTTTCTTGGCTATTGCAGCAGCCTGATGAGAGATGTATTTCATCTCTGCAAGTTGCCGCCGGTTCTTGCTCAGGACTCCTGTAGTTAGCTCCTGTAGCATCGGAAGAAACTGGTCCTCTTTCACCAATGGGGTCAGGCCATCCATGCAGATTTCACACTTGTTGGTGCTCCTGCAAACAAGTATCTGGTGGCCCTTCTGGATTTTGTATATATTGAGCAGCCTGCTAGCCTTCTGAGCACCATACCGGTCCATATACATGGCATAGGCAAAGCTCCGGTTAAACCCACTGAATATTATCATGAGGCAAAATTCATAGAGCTTTCCCACACTTTGGAAAAGAGGAATTAGTTTTATCCTCATATCTATCCTGTGGGATTTCCCTATGTAAGCCTCTGTACCAGATGGAGCTGGACCTCCAAACAAACCTGGTAGAGGGCTACTGTTCTTTCTCTTGCCATCATGGGTGACTTCAACTACCCTGATATCTGCTGGAAAACAAACTCGGCCAAGAGCACAAAGTCCAACAAATTCCTCTCTTGCCTTGCAGACAATTTTATGGTCCAGAAGGTAAAAGAGGCAACAAAGGGGATCAGCAACTCTTGATCTAATCTTAACAAATGTGGATGACCTGATCAATACAGTAGAAGTCGTCGGATCCTTAGGGGCAAGTGACCATGTGCTCCTGCAGTTTGCCATACAAAGGAAGGCTGAAACTAAGACAAGTCAAACACGCATTCTGGACTTTAAGAGAGCTGACTTCCAAAAAATGAAGGAAATACTGAGCGGCATTCCATGGACGCCAATTAAAAGAAAAGGGAGTTAAGGATGGATAGGAGTTTTTTAAAAGTGAAATACTCAAGGCGCTAATGCAAACAGTGCCAACAAAGAAAAAAAATATGACAAGTGCAAAGAAGCCAGAATGGATGTCCAAAGAACTTCTAGCCGGGTTAAGGCTCAAAAGAGACATGCACAAGAAGTGGAAAAGGGGAGAAATCACCAAAGAAGAATTCAAACGTATAGCCAACTCCTGTAGGGAAAATGTTCGGAAGGCTAAAGCGCAAAATGAGCTCAGGTTTGCCAAGGACATTAAAAACAACAAAAAAGGCTTTTTTTGCTTACGTTGGTAGAAAAAGGAAGAACAAGGAGGTGATAGGGCCTCTGCAAGGAGAAGATGGGGGGATGGTGACAGGGGACAGGGAAAAGGCAGAACTGCTTAATGCCTTCTTTGCCTTGGTCTTCTCACAAAAAGAAAGCCATCTTCAACCTCAGCAACATGAAATGGACGGAGGATTCAGGGAAATCAAACCCCAAATAGGGAGACAAGTTGTCCAGGAACACCTGGCCACTCTAAACGAATTCAAGTCCCCAGGGCCAGATCAGCTACATCCAAGAGTATTGAAGGAACTAGCTGAGGTTATTTCACAACCACTGACAATTATCTTTGAGAGTTCTTGGAAAACAGGAGAAGTCCCATAAGATTGGAGGAGGGCAAATGTGGTCCCTATCTTCAAGAAGGGAAAAAAGAACGACCCAAACAATTACCGTCCAGTCAGCCTCACATCGATACCAGGCAAGATTCTGGAAAAGATAATTAAGGAAGTGGTCTGCAAACACTTAGAAACAAATGCAGACATTGCTAATAGTCAACATGGATTTACCAAAAACAAGTCATGCCAGACTAATCTGATCTCTTTTTTCGATAGAGTTACGAGTTGGGTCGATACAGGGAATGCCGTGGATGTAGCGTACCTAGATTTCAGTAAGGCCTTCGACAAAGTCCCTCATGACCTTCTGGCAAACAAACTAGTAAAATGTGGGCTAGACAAAACTACGGTTAGGTGGATCTGTAATTGGCTAAGCAAACAAACCCAAAGGGTGCTCACCAATGCGTTGTCTTCATCTTGGAAAGAAGTCACAAGTGGAGTGCCGCAGGGTTCTGTCCTGGGCCCGGTTCTGTTCAACATCTTTATTAACGACTTAGACGAAGGGTTAGAAGGCACAATCATCAAGTTTGCAGATGACACCAAACTGGGAGGGATAGCCAACACTCCAGAAGACAGGAGCAGAATTCAAAATGATCTTGACAGACTAGAGAGATGGGCCGAAACTAACAAAATGAAGTTCAACAGGGATAAATGCAAGATACTCCATTTCGGCAGAAAAAATGGAATGCAAAGATGCAGAATGGGGGATGCCTGGCTAGACAGCAGTACATGTGAAAAAGATCTTGGAGTCCTTGTGGATAACAAGGGAAACATGAGCCAGCAATGTGATGTGGCTGCTAAGAAAGCCAATGGGATTTTGGCCTGCATCAATAGGGGTATAGCGTCTAGATCCAGGGAAGTCTTGCTCCCCCTCTATTCTGCCTTGGTCAGACCACACCTGGAATACTGTGTCCAATTCTGGGCACCACAGTTGAAGGGAGATGTTGACAAGCTGGAATGCATCCAGAGGAGGGCAACTAAAATGATCAAGGGTCTGGAGAACAAGCCCTATGAGGAGAGGCTTAAAGAACTGGGCATATTTTATTTATTTATTTATTTATTACATGCATTTATACCTCGCCCTTCTCCCCAAGGGGACTCAGAGCGGCTTACATTCTGCCACGAGGGCCAGCAACAAATATACTATGAAACAAAACAATTAAAACATGATAAAAACATGATAAAAACGTGATAAAAAGTATATAAAAATTAAAATGCTGCAAGGCAGCGATATTGCACCATCCTCAGTCATTCACTACTGCTACAATTACAGATTTGCGACCCAATTACATCAGCCAGTGAGCTTATTTGCTGAATGCCTGGGCACAGAGCCAAGTCTTTAGTTTTCTTCTAAATCCCAGGAGGGAAGGGGTTTGCCGGATATCGCTGGGGAGGGAGTTCCACAGCCGGGGAGCCACCACTGAGAAGGCCCTGTCCCTCGTCCCCACCAGCCGCGCCTGCGAGGCAGGTGGGATCAAGAGCAGGGCCTCCCTGGAAGATCTTAAGGTTCTAACGGGCTCATAGGAGGAGATACGTTCGGATAGATAGGCAGGACCAGAACCGTTTAGGGCTTTGTAGGTCAAAACCAGCACTTTGAATTGGGCTCGGTAGCATATCGGCAGCCAGTGGAGCTGGCTTAGCAGGGGGGTTGTACGCTCCCTGTAGGCCGCTCCCGTTATTAACCTGGCTGCCACCCACTGCACCAGCTGGAGCTTCCGGGCCGTCTTCAAAGGCAGCCCCACGTAGAGTGCATTGCAGTAATCCAGCCGGGATGTGACCAGAGCGTGGACCACCGTGGCCAAGTCAGACCTCCCAAGGAACGGGCGCAGCTGGCGCACGAGGCAGAGTTGTGCGAAGGCTCTCCCGGCCACCACTGAAACCTGAGGCTCCAGGCTCAGCGATGAGTCCAGGATCACCCCCAGACTGCGAACCTGTGTCTTTAGGGGGAGTGCGACCCCGTCCAACACAGGCTGTAACCCTATTCCCTGTTCGGCCCTTTGACTGACCAGGAGGACCTCCGTCTTGTCTGGATTCAGTTTCAATTTATTGGCCCCCATCCAGTCCGACACAGCGGCCAGACACCGGTTCAGGACCTGGACAGCCTCCTTAGTGACAGGTGGGAAGGAGTGACAGAGCTGGACATCATCTGCGTACAGATGTCACCGGACCCCGAAACTCCGGATGATCTCTCCCAGCGGCTTCATGTAGATGTTAAACAACATGGAGGACAATATCGACCCCTGCGGGACCCCACAGGACAATGGCTGTGGAGCCGAGCAGGTGTCCCCCAGTGACACCATCTGGGATCGTCCCTCCAGGAAGGACCGGAGCCACTGCAGAACAGTGCCTCCAATGCCCAACCCGGCGAGTCATCCCAGAAGGATGCTGTGGTCAACGGTATCGAAGGCCGCTGAGAGGTCCAGCAGAACCAGCAAGGACACACTCCCCTTGTCCAGTTCCCGGCGTAGATCATCGACTAAGGCGACCAAGGCAGTCTCGGTACCATGCCCCGGCCTGAAGCCAGACTGTGCCGGATCTAGAATATCAGCATCTACCAAGAATGCCTGGAGTTGCGCTGCCACCACCCGTTCCACGACCTTGCCCAAAAAGGGGAGATTGGAAATCGGCCGATAGTTATCCAATTGAGTGGGGTCCAGTGATGGCTTTTTCAACAGCGGTTTTATCACAGCCAATTTGAAGCTCGCTGGAACAATGCCGTCTCTAAGGGAGGCATTCACCACCACCTTCACCCACTCGGCCAATCCCCCTCTGGCTTCTCTCACCAGCCAGGATGGGCAGGGGTCTAGGATGCAGGTAGTGGCTCTCGCCTCTCCAAGCACCTTGTCCGCATCCTCGAGCTCAATTAATTGAAAAGAATCCATCAAAATAGGACAAGAAGGTGCTCGTGTTACATCCCCGGAGACTGCCGTTAATATGGCGTCGAAGCCAGAGCGGATCAGAGCGACTTTATCCGCGAAGAACCGAGCAAATGCTTCACAGCGAGCTGCCGAGCTGTCAGGGATCCCATCTTGAGTGGTGGGATTTAACAAACCTCTGACAACTCGAAACAGCTCCGCTGGACGGTTCTTCGCGGACGCAATATTAGCTGCAAAGAAGGCATTCTTTGCAGCATTTATTGCAGCAGCATACGCCTTCAGAAAGAGGTGCAGCCGTGTTCGGTCTGATTCGTTCCACTTCGAGCGCCACATGCGCTCTAGACCCCTCTTCTTTCGCTTCATCGCTGCCAACTCCTCAGTGAACCAAGGAGATGGTTGAGCTCCACTACTCGAGAGGGGGCGTTCTGGAGCGATCATGTCAATTGCCCTGGTTAACTCCCTATTCCAGAGAGAAACCAAGGCATCGGCAGAATTGCCAGCCGAAGTGGCGGGAAACTCCCCAAGAGCCGTCAGGAATCCATCAGGATCCATAAGCCTCCTGGGGCGGACCATTTTAGTAGGTCCTCCACCCCTGCTGAGGTTGGGGGGCGCAGCCAGTCTAAACGTGAGCAGGTGATGGTCGGTCCATGGCAAGGGAGCGATGGTCAGCTCCTCCACACTTCCATCATCTTCCCATCCCTGACCGAAAACCAAGTCCAAAGTATGTCCTGCACTGTGTGTGGGACCAGATACCACTTGGGACAGCCCCATGGCTGCCATGGTGGCCATGAAGTCCTGAGCCGCTCCTGAAAGGGTGGCCTCCGCATGGACATTGAAGTCACCCAGCATCAAAAGGTGCTGGGACTCCAACGCCAGGCCCGAGACCACCCCCGCTAGCTCAGGCAGGGAGACTTTAGTGCAGCGGGGTGGACGGTACACTAACAGAATCCCTAACCTGTCCCGGTCACCCACTCTCAGGTAGAGACATTCGAACGAGGTTGACAGTGGGATAGGGCACCTGGTCAGGGGGATGGACTCCTTATAGACCACTGCGACCCCGCCTCCCCGTCCTCCAGATCTTGGCTGGTGCTGCACGGAGTACCCGGGAGGACAGAGCTGGGTGAGATTAACCCCCCCTGCTTTGTCCAACCAGGTCTCCGTTATGCACGCCAGGTCTGCTTTTTCATCCAGGATCAAATCCTGGATAATAGCCGATTTTCCGTTGATAGACCTGGCGTTCAGCAGCACCACCCTTAATCCAGAGGATCCGCCGACTTGGGCATCCAACTTTATCACATCAGGAGACTGTTTTAATTCTACCAAAAATCTCGCTTTAGGCCGAATTAGTTCCCTAGTCTGAATTTGTTTTGGTCTCCCTTTCCTGTATCTCCCCCGCCCCAGAATTACTTCAATGGGGGCTCCTTGGCTGGGCAACTCCCCCCCATCAGTCTGAACACCCTCCCTTCTAACCGACATCCGACTTAGGCTGGTCACCATAGCACTGGCTTCCTGTAGCAAGGTAGCCTTCCTCCACCTACACGACTAGAATAACATAAATTTTAAAAGGGATAGGAGGAAAACAAAAATGGAAAAAAGCCAAGTGGCAACAGCACCAAATAGTCTAATAAGGGACAGTTTTTTAGTCAAGAACAACAGTCTCCATAAACAAAGTCAACAAGAGTTTCCAATGGAGAACATCTGGTCAGACGAGGGTTTTCCAAATAGATCTTGTGGGTGGGAAAGGTGATAGCTCCAGTGGAAGCCGTCTCCTGGTCCGGCGGGGTGGCCACCAAAGGCAGCGGCTGCCCAGTTCAGTGAAGCCTTCGATGGAAAGGAGGATGGTAAAGGAGGCCACCCAGTTCGACAAAAAAGTGACTTTAAATCGCTGAGAGAGCCGCAGGCCTCCTCTTCCACCCTCTTCCTTCCCTCCTTAAAGCAGCAGCAGGAGCAGGGCTGAGGATGGGGCTGCAAACTCACTTCTTGTATGCTGGCAAGCAGCAGATGGAACAACAAGAAGCGTCCAGCAGATGTTATAAGGCCTCCTCTTCCACCCTCTTCCTTCCCTCCTTAAAGCAGCAGCAGGAGCAAGGCTGAGGATGGGGCTGCAAACTCACTTCTTGTATGCTGGCAAGCAGCATACAAGAAGAGAAGGCTGCAGAAGAGAAGGCTAAGAGGAGACATGATAGCCATGTACAAATATGTGAGGGGAAGTCATAGGGAGGAGGGAGCAAGCTTGTTTTCTGCTGCCCTGCAGACTAGGACGCAGAACAATGGCTTCAAACTACAGGAAAGGAGATTCCACCTGAGCATCAGGAAGAACTTCCTGACTGTGAGAGCTGTTCGGCAGTGGAACTCTCTCCCCCAGACTGTGGTGGAGGCTCCTTCTTTGGAGGCTTTTAAGCAGAGGCTGGGGTGCTTTGAATGCAATTTCCTGCTTTTTGGCAGGGGGTTGGACTGGATGGCCCATGAGGACTCTTCCAACTCTACTATTCTATGATTCTATGATTGCTCTGCACCAACTGGATTCCAGTTTCTTTCACCCAAGACAGAAGGGCAGCTTTGTTATCCTGATGTAATTGTTCATTCCACATTTCAGAAGCCACCTCCTAATTCTTCTTCCACCTCTACAACGCAGCAACCATGACACCCTGCTCCTGCCAGCAGCATGCACCTCACCTTTGCAGCCATGCCTTTCTACCTGGGAAGCATGTTGATTAGTTTAGAGGCTGGATGGCCATCTGTCAGGAGAGTTTTGATGGTGCTCTTCTGCCTGGAAGAAGGGGGGTTGGACTAGATGTCCTTTGGTGATCCCCTCCAACTCTAGAATTCTATGAAAATGTAGAATTGATTAATATTGGTTTCTTCTGTTGGTTAATATGAGAGATATTCAATGAGATAGCTGTTGTGGCTTTTTAAAAAAAAGCATTTTGTCAAAATTTTAAAAACATTCTCTAACATCAATAGATATATGAAGATTTCTGAACATTGCACAAAATGATCCCCTGTTATCTTGTGTTGTTGTATAGAAAATTCAATGAGATAGCTTTTGTAATTTTTTTAAATGATGTTTATAAATACTTTGAAAATTCCACAAAGATCCGTGGATAAGTGAAATGTTTTCAAATTTGGTGGGCTAACAGTGGTAAACATGTACTACCACTGTAGCAAGTTTCATCCCAATAGTTGTAAAAATGAGAGCAAAAAAAGCCCCTAAGGATTCACCAGGTGCTCAATTACTTTAACAAAATAGCAACGAAATTTTCACTAACGATACTTTAGAAACACTTTACAAACAAAATGCCAGCACTCCCCGCTTTGCAATGACTTTTGAAACTTTTTATCAATTACTCATGCCTATTAAATGCACAATATTGTCAATTCTTGTTTATATTGCTGTACTTTAGGGGGAAAATACCACCTTGAAACTTCTTTTAGGAGGCTTCTTTTCTCCATTTTGCAGAATGTTAAAATTAAAAGGCTGATTGATTTCCCATATTTGAAACTTTTTTAATTTAAAAATTCTCTGTAGCAATTCCATAGGTTGGAACCATAGCAGTTCAAGTTAGTGTCAAAAGGAAATTCCATGTGAGGCAAATTCCAGCCTGCCAGTTCCAAAGCATCTGTTATCAAGTTATCAAAAGTAAGTAATAGCGGACCTCAGGCACCACACAAATGGTGTGACATTAAAGTGATCTATTGAGTTTTAAAACTATTGCTGCAATGCATGTCATTTCAGAGCAAATTTAGCCATTAGAGAACAAAAGAAATAAGAGCAGCAGCTATTTGCAAACTATATGATATATGATGCGTTTGAACCTTTCAGAGCAAAATATGTAGTATCCATCTGTCACAGAATCTCCAAATTACAATCACTAGATGCTATGGGCTAGCAGTCTGGTGGTAAAGCTGAACATCCTCAAAAGTATGACAAGGAAATAAGAGTCTTCCTGTTAGTTTCTGCTGGCTGTATATCAATCAAAGGTGGCAGTTGCTCTAAGGAACCTATAAAGACAGACTACAAGAGGCAGTCTTTTGTCCAACTCTGTATTCCAGAAACATTTATTCTTTTCTTCAGTAAAAAGTTTAGAAAGTTATTTTTGAGAAGATTGGCCATGGTGACATGCTGAAGCCATCCATAACTAAACAGTGGTAGGATGAGACCTTAGCAGGATATATTTTTCAGATACCTGAATGTTTCCCAGATGTCACAGAAACAGTTGATTAAATCTATCACACAGCAGAAACATTTATCATGTCATTATTGTTTGATATCACTTTCCAGAAATCCCAGATCTACAATAAACATCTAACTCAATAAGCTTATTATTTTTCTCTGTGTGTCTATCCTCCCCTCTTGCAATCCCCCTCTTCCTCTATTTCTCCAAATACAACTTGAACTTCTTTACACATAGTTAAGCTGAATGATATTGTCGTACAATGTCTGCGACAGAAATAACAAGTGAGACCACAGCAGCATAAACACTTGCAATGTTTTGGAATTAAGGCATTTTATCCCCCTTTCCACAGGTACTGTGTTCTGCTGCATTTCTTCCTTATCCATAGCTATGAGTGACTCCATTGTGACATTTGTATTGTTTCAGGGCAAGCGGTATTTTCCCAGTAAGTTTATATTCACTCTAAAATTTAATTACCCATATTGACTTGGGTCTAGTGTGCCACTGAATGTAATGTGCACCTCAGTTTTGAGTTGCACATTACAAAAAAGGATTTGCTAAAGAAGGAAGGAGAAGCAGTGCCCTTCTGCTAGTGGAGCCTGATGCATTCACCAGCCTTGACTTGAATGAAGTTGATACCATTTCCCCTTCCTTTAGTAAACCCTAAAGCAGGGCCGGTCCAACATGGCACGCCAATTACGCCTCCGAGTTGGGCACACGTCGACGGGGGGCGCTCTTGGGCAAAACATGTGCCTTGGCAGCTCTCTTTGCGCCCCGTACCCTCCATGCCTTTTTCCAGCTGATTTTGACATTTTTGTCCCTGAGTGGGATTCGAACTCGCAGCCTCCTGGTTCTGAGTCTGGTGCTCTTTCTGGGAGCCACCGACTGCGCTGTAACAATAGCAATCCGGAACTTATAGTTATTCGCTCTTTGTAATCATTCATCTTTTCCCTTTATCTTCTAAGAATAAGAATAATAAAACTTTATTTATTTATTTATTATTACGATATAATACTGATAATAATGCAATTTAATAATTTTAATTATATGTTATATATTAAATGTAATATTACTAATAATATTACAATGTAATGATTTAGTACAATATAGTAATTTAATACTATTATTTTACTATGCTAATAATATAATGTATTGTATGTGAATGTAATTTGTAAGCTGCTCTGAGTCCCCTTTGGGGTGAGAAGGGCAGTATATAAATGTAGTAAATAAATAAATCGAGCTGTCAAGCCTTGCCTTCTCTGGCAAAACATTTCCAACTGATTTTGACATTTTTGTCCCTGAGCGGGATTCGAACTCGCAGCCTCCTGGTTCTGAGTCTGGTGCTCTTTCTGGGAGCCACCGACTGCCCTGTAACAATAGCAATCCGGAACTTATAGTTATTCGCTCTTTGTAATCATTTATCTTTTCCCTTTATCTTCTAAGAATAAGAATAATAAAACTTTATTTATTTATTTATTATTTTAATAAATATTTTAATTATATGTTATATATTAAATGTTATATATTAAATTGCTCTTTTGCAATCAGTTCATCTTTTCCCTCTATCGGGGCCATCCTGGCCCCGCGCCTTCCCAAACTTGGGGACATTCCTTCTTTCATCCCTCTCTTTAGAGTCCCCCAGGATTTATGTGCCAAGGAGTCTGGCTTGCTAGGGTACTTTGGGAAACTACATCTCTCATGTATATAAAATTGCCCTAAAAGCTCAGTGTTTCTGTTTATGTGTTCCTACTTGCCCATGTGTTATGTTGCCTCATTATGTTTCTGAGACCCCATCCCCTTCCCTTTGGCGGGAAACGGTGTTTCTGACCCCAAAGAAGTCCTGCATCCCACATAATCATATAGCCTGTGGGGACGAAATCAAGCTGGGAATTTCCTCATCATGTATAATTATGTGAGAGGCAGTCATAGGGAGGAGGGAGCAAGCTTGTTATCTTCTGCCTTGGAGACTAGAATGTGGAAGAATGGCTTCAAACAAATAACCCACATTACCTGCTTTGAACTGGGATATATGGCAGTAAGGACTCAGACAATCCAGTTCAAAGCAGGTAATGTGGGTTATCCTACCTTGATATCCTGGGTTATAGAGCTGTGTGGAAGGGCCCAAATTCTTTCTCCTTCTCTGCCAAATAATGCTGGAAAGTGTCCAGAGGAGGGCCACATCTATGGCAGGCATCCTCAGAGGTTGTGAGGTCTGTTGGAAACTAAGCAAGTGGGGTTTGTATAGCTTTGTTGAGAGGTGTTAGCTGGCCCTGATTGTTTCATGTTTGGAATTCCCCTGTTTTTGAGTGTTCTTTTTTATTGTCCTGATTTTATTTATTTATTTATTTATTTCCCATACTTCTGTCCCGCCCTTCTCACTCGAAGAGGACTCAGGGTGGCCTCACAATTGGCAACAATTCGATGGCCGACATACAAATTCCAATAATATAATGACAATTAAACTCAAACATTAAAACAAAAACTACTAAAAACAACAATTACAACCACATACGTTCAAAATCATAGTCCAGAATCAGTCCAGTGGTCAATACTTAAAAAGTCCTCAATTACTGCACTGCTAGGAATAATGCTCAATAACCATAACCATGTCTAGCAAGGCTATTCTATGCTAATCAATGTGATCAACTGCAGTTATTCACACTTGCCCTTCATATTATCCAACATTTTTGCTTATCCAATGCTCTGCTGGCCCGTTCATGTGGTTTGGTGTGTGTGTGTGTGTGGGGGGGGGGGGCACCAAAATTTCTATTCGCTTACACTTGAAAATTATCTTGGGCCGGCTCTGCCCTAAAGGGGCATGGTTTCTCAGTTTCTCATCTAAACAATTAAGCCAATAAAGATGTGAATTATATTTGAGTAAATATAGTATAGGCTAAGCAGTGAGATTTCAGTCATGATAAAGACAGTGAAAGTCACCAGCATGATAATTTCTCTCAACAAATAAGGCTGAATGTTTTGCCTCATAATTCATCTTCAGGAAAAGTTAGAGTCTTTGTTTTGGTGGCAGCTTAGAATCACTGCAAGCTAATATTCCAGATGTGAATGGAAGTACACTATACCAGCATATAGTATTGTGACTTCAGTATTGAACTATGGCTCTGGAGATCAGTTCAAATCCTCAGTCAGTCATGAAAGTCCACCAAATAACTCTGAGCAAGTCAAATTATCTCAGCCTAAGAATAAGCCAAAGGAAATCCTTGCCACCCCATCAAATCTTGCTGAAAAAGCTTCATGATAGGTCCACCTGAGGTCTCTATAATTTGGAAATGACTTGGAGGCACACAAGATCACAAACAATGGGTGCACCCCTAAAAACCCATAATGTACAGTCCAAAGGTTATCACAGCATTCTAAAAACATTATGTTGTTTTCTTTCCTCATAGTATTATGTATAAAAACTTAGGGAGATTCAAGTTATAAAAATGGCAATTGAAATTTTGCTTGAAAGTCTGCCCCATGACATAGGAAGGATTTTCACCATGGGGAAAACTGTAACATTTTATTCACAAAATAGTTTTTTTCCTACAAGATTTAACTCAGAGGTTGACCCCCTGGTAATTTCTGTGCTGTAATCCATCTGACCCCATAAACTCTAAGGCATAATGAAAAGAAAAAAAGGCTTTCTGAGGGCAGTGGAAATGGAATAGGATGTACACACCCACGGTCCCTTGGGAGACTATTGCAGTCTTTTAATACTTAACAGTTGCCCACTTTTATAAAAGAATAGCAAGAATTTTGAGCATCAGAACCTGCAAGCTATTTTTTAAAAAATAATTTCTTATTGAAAGAAAATATTTTTTGAATACATAAAAAGTGGGGGAACATTATGTGTTATAGAAAAGAAAGAAAAAGGGAAGAAGATAAAGTATGTATAGGGGGAAAAAGACAGATATATATCTATATATATACCTACATATCTAAAAAATTGTAGAAGAAAAATACAATAAAAAAGACAAAAAAATGTATATATAAGGGGAAACGTATACTTCCATTCTTCATTCTTTGCAGTAGTTCCAAACACTGTCTATCATTTTTTTTCCAGACCATATCGATTCTGGACCAACTTTGATGCCTATGGGAATAAAAAGGGTAGTCTCTTTCTTTCATATTATGAATTCTCCACACGTCATGTAAATCTAATACTTCTTTAAAGTTTATAACCGATTTCAGGAGTGTGACAATTTGTTCTGTTCTACATTTCTTCTTATTACTCTTGTCGGTTGTGATATCTATTACTCCATTAAAATCTCCAAAAATAATTAGATCATCATATTCTTGTTCCAGTATATTTTCTTTCAATTTAGATATAAATTGGTTTTTTGGTTCATTTGGGGCATATATGATGCAGATCAAAAAAATTTGTAAGTTCCTTTGAATCAAAACTCCCACCATCCTACCGTCATCATCTTTAAATACCAATTTGGGCGTAAAATTCATATTCACATATAAGGCCACCCCTCTTTTTTTTCTGGGGCAACCGAATAAAACTCTTTTCCCAGTGATTTTTGAATTAGATAGGCCACGTTTTTGATTAATGTGAATTTCTTGTAGGGCTATTATGTCATAATTTCCTTTTTTAAGAGTCCGAAAGACCTTTTTATGTTTATTTGGAGAATTCAGATCATTAATATTGTTTGAATAACATTCTATTTAGCATTCGATATCACTCATTGTCTTTATTTTCAGGTTTATCCGGTTCGTCATCTGTCGATTCATCCACATCAAAGTTCCCAGCTCCATGTTCTGCAAATAAGCCTTCACCTTCCGGGGAGTAAAATCTTCTTTTCTTCTTCCTCTCTGTTTGTTCTGCTATATCTGGTGACTTTATTTTTTTATTTTTTAAGTTTTTTATAGAACTCCTTTGCTTTCTCCTCTGAGGTCAGCCAATACCTTTGATCTTTGTAGGTGACCATAATACCTTCAGTTCTCTCCCACCGAAATCTGATACCTGCTTTCTTTAATTCTTCAGTTAGGAACATGTATTTCCTTCTTCTATTCAGTGATTCTTGCGGGAATTCTTTTAAAATTGCAATCTTATTTTCTTTGTAAATCGTTGGATTTTTGCTGTTTTGTCTTAAGATCTCATCACAGATTCTTTTCCTGGTAAAGTGAACAATCATATCCCTAGGTACTTTAAATTTCTTTGCATATGTCATTGTTATTCTATATACCCGGTCCACTTCTCTATCCGCCTCTGGTTCTGTTAGCTGCAAAATCTTTGCTATAATTTGTGTTATTATCTGTCTTATTTGTTCATTAGATTCCTCTGGGATATTCCTAAATCTTAATTGAAATTCTAAGCTTTCTAGTTCCATTCTCTCTTGTTTTCTTTCCATCTTCTCATTTCTGTTCTCTAGACTTGACACTCTCTTCTGTTTGAGATGCTTTGAATTTTTGTTTATCAATTTTAGCTTCTTTTATCTCTTCATGTACACTCACCAATTCTTTTTTCAATTGTCCAATTTCCTCTGAAATTTCCTTTTTCATTTCTAACATCTGCTCTTGAAAACTTTGAAATTCTTTTTGATGAGCCTGTTGTCTTTCTGTCATAGATTGTAATTCTTTTTGGTGTACGTCCTGTTTCTCTGAAATTCTCTGTATCTCTTTCAGTAGATCTCTAAGGCTTATATCGTCTGTTACCGATGATCTTCTTGGTAAAGCCTTGTTGTCTTTCATATCTTTATCTTGTTTAGATTTAGATGAAATCATTTTGTATAAATAGCTCCTTTAGTTCTACTTTCTTAGAGATATGTATATATATCTATCTATCTACAGTCCACTGTTCAAAGTCCCACTCATTCAATCAGCTAGTTAATTATTCTTTACTGAGTCCTGAAAATTAATATCTTACAATTTATCAACAATTCATTAATTCTTCAAGTTAATCTTAATAATATCTTTATGAAGAGAAAAAAACATCTTTTTATGGCCTATCTAATGTCATCCCCTATATAGGTCTTGCTAAGAAATTAATGGCAATGGTAATAAGAATTTTTATATTTTGAAAAATATAAAAAAAATAATAAACCCAAAAAAATAAAAAAGAATAAAAAGTAAAAATCAAATGGTCAAATAGTCAATTAATTTCAACAAGATTCAGTTTCATTTACAATAAATGTTTCTCAAACCATGAAATTTCTCTTTTTAATTAATTTGAGTCTGGAATTCAGAAAACAAAAACACCTTACTGTGTTACAGTTACAGATTATGCTTCTCTCATCCTTCTTTATTCTCTCCTTTAGGATATGGACATTATCACTCAGTTTGATTCATTCCTGCAGTCTTCATCTTTCCTCAAAAGTTATCTCTTTGTTGTGTCATCTCTCTCTTCTCACTTCCTTTTTGACATTCCTCCACTTCTCCTTACTTCTACCGCTCTCTCTTCGCCCTTGGAGGTGCCAGCTTCTTCCACCCTTAGTTGTCTTTCCGGTCCGGCCTCTCCTTTCTTCTTCCGCCCTTACTCCCTCTCAATGGCGCTGGCTTATTTGCCCTTAGTTGTATCTTCCAATCCATCTTTTCCTTCTCACTTCCGCCCTTCTCACACTCTTAGTTGCACAGGCTTCTTCTGCCCTTACTGGTCCCTTCCGTTCATCCTCTCCTTTCTTCCTCCATCCTCTGCTCAATCTTATTAGTGCTGGCTTCTTCTGCCCTTAACTTGTCCCTTCCGATTCTTCCTTTCCCTTCCTTTCTATATCACGCCCCCTTCCATTTCCTGTACTTAGCCAGACGTTGTTTATGGAGACGAGGATCACATAGCCATAACAAAGATGTCGCCAAGATCAGACCGTTGTATTATCCTTAGCAGTGCTGGAAGTCCTTTTGTCATCCCTAACCTCCCCGCTCTACCCTTTCGGGGAGCCGGGGGGAGGGGAATTAGTCCTTAATTGCTGTTCCTTTTAGGAAGATCCTTTGTATTAATTACATCCGCTCACACTGTAGTAAATAATATGGGGGGAAGCCTCTTTGCAAAGAATCAGAATTTTTTCTTTGAAGCTCACGGTTTCGTTTGCTGGTCTCCCAGCTTTCTTTTTTCTTCTTTCTTAGTTTTAAAATGTGCGGAGGTCAGCAGTTGTTGTGCAGGTTTCCCTGCCCTTCCCTCTTCAGTGATCCGCACTGCCAACAGCGATTCACTGGACCCGTTCGTCCGTCCTCCCTTGAGGGGAGGGCAGGCTTTAGGGTCTTCGGTTGAGGTCGCTTTCTTGGCTTAGCAACTTCTCTTGCCTCGATCTGCGCACGGTCTGTCAGGGCTTTGTTTGTGCTTCTTTTTTGACTTGGGTGATGGTTGGAGTTTTTATGAAGGTATCTATCCATGTGTGTAGGTTTTCTGTAAACTGTGTGGCCCAATTGTTGATTAGGTTTGTGGATGACTAGAACATCTAGAAATAGCAGTTTTCCTTCCTTTTCTTTTTCCATAGTGAATTGAATGTTTGGGTGGATGCTGTTGAGGTGGTCCAAGAACTTCCTGAGTTCTTCTTCTCCATGGCTCCAAATGGTGAAGGTGTCATCAACATATCTGAACCATATAGTTGGGTTTTTTTGGTGCTGTTCCTAGGACTTGTTTTTCAAAGTGTTCCATTTAAAAATTTGCTACTACTTGGCTGAGAGGGCTCTCCATGGTGACTCCAACTTTCTGTTCATAGAATTTATTGTCCCACTGAAAGTAGCTTGTGGTGAAACAGGGCTGTGATGTCTTCTGGAAAGTTTTGTTTGATTAGTGTGATGGTGTCCAATACCGGAACCTTAGTAAATAGGGACACCACATGGAAGCTGATCAGAATGTCAATGCTAATTAAAGTGATTAATTACAACAATCACACTGGCCTCCAACTGACGAGAGTTCTTCTCCCACCCTGGACCTTCCACAGATATAAACCTTCCTTTCTTACTTTTCCCATATACCTGACAACCTCTGAGGATGCCTGCCATAGATGTGGGTGAAACGTCAGGAGAGAATACTTCTGGAACATGGCCATACAGCCCGGAAAACACACAACAATCCTGTGATTCCGGCCATGAAAGCCTTCGACAACACATTGTATAGTTATTCATTCCAAGGCCACAGTCTAGTGAATTTGACAGACAATTACCAGGAATATCATAGTCAGTTATTCCACTTGTACTCTAGGTTTTTGAGCTGCTTTATTTATTTATTTATTTATTTATTTTCATCCTGCTTTTCTCCTATGGGTATGACTCAAAGCGATGAAACTAGCATCAGACAGAGTCAATACCTAATGTGATGATTACACTGTGTAACACCAATTTTGTTCCTGGGTTATAAATGTCATTTTCTCATTAGTGCTATTATAAAAACATGGGAAAAGGTTTATTAAACTGCAAAAGCTTTGTTTTTGCTGAACATCCTGCGGCAGATTTTTCTATAGTATTTCAATGAATATCTCATAGAGTCTCAAGCAATTCAACATAGTTTGTGGCAGCAGGAAATAAAAATTTCAAACTAGGAACAGAAAGTTTTTCAAATTGCGTTACATAGTGTTATCAAAGTCTGATAGCTGAGAATCATATATTTTTTAGTTTTAGAGGTCCCACTATATGTTACTCATCCTGGCTATAGGGATATTTAAAAGAATGTATGTCCATAGCAGCATCTTAATAGAGACACAAAAAGATATTTAAGTCTCTGAAGGCAAATTTCTTCTTCATTGGAGTGTGAGGCAATCACATCCTCCCAATGTGGAAGGACAACAGAAATCACTGGAAGGAGGCAGTCCAGAGTCTCACTTTTAATTAATTAATTAATTTCTTGGGGCATACTAGTGCTTACTACAAGCAAAAATGTGAACCCCTCTGTCTCAGTTGTGTTGTTTCTCTGAAGCCCACTTGTATATTGTTGTCATTCCATATGAAATTGTGAAACTTTGTTTCTTCTTTCCCCACTGAAATGTGTATGCATTTTGTTCATTCCCCATTACCTTAAATTCTTTATTTGTTTACACAATTTATTGAAAATGTGCATTTGTCCTCATCAATCAAAATATTTTGGCATATTTTATTCCACTATAAGTATTTTAGATGCTTGGATTTTAAAATGTGTAAACTGTTTATAAGCAATGTATTGATTTGTCACATCTCTTAAACTGCACAATTGTATGAATTTACAATGAATTTTAGATAATACAAAACCATAATTCCATTGTGATTATCATTGTTTTTGTCCCCATCCTAACTCACTTTAGAACAAAACTTGCCAATCCTAATTAGGGCACAGGAGATTTGGGATATATCTTTTAAAGTAATCTGAGTAAGAAGATTCAAGTGCACAAGTTCAGAGATAGAGAGAGAAGATAGACATGTTATCACATATATTTTAAAACTGTTGTTCTGCACCTTCTGTACCTTCAAGCTGAATCTGACTTAGATTCATAAAATCATAGTCCAATCTCCTGCCATGCAGGAACACATAAACAAATGACCATCCAGTCTCTGCTTAAAAACCTCTTTAGAAGAAGACTCTGTCACCCTCTGAGGCAGCATATTCAGCTGTTAAACAGCTCTACCCATCAGGGAGTATTTCCTAATGTTTAGGTGGAATCTCTTTTATTGTAATTTGACTCCATTGCTCCATAGCAGAGTCTCTAGAGCAACAGAAAACAAGCTTGCCCCCTTCTCATTGTGCAATCCTTTCAAACATTTAAACAGTTATCAAAGTTATCATGTCTCCTCTCAGCCTTCTTTTTTCCAAGCTGAACATAGCCAGCTCCCTAAGATGCTGCTCATAGAGTTTAGCCTCCAGTCCGTTGACCTTTCTGTTTGACCTTCTCTGGAATTGTTCCATGTGGCAATCCTATCAAAGTTTTTTCTTGGCAAGATTTATTCAAAGGAGACTTGGCATTGCCTTTTCCTTTGGCTGAAAAAGTGTTACTTGACAAAGTTCACTCAATGGGTTTCCATGGCTGAGTGGGCATTTAGATCCTTTTGTCCTAAAAACTGAAACACATATTCAAATGGCTATACTACACAGCTACACAAAACAGATACAGAGAGAGATTAAGGTATCTATTCACACATGCACAGTCATGTACAGTCTTCAACAACAGTTGCCAATAGCTGCCATCTGTGATATTGCTAAATGTTCCTTGTTTTGTACCTTCTGAGAAAGGTTTTAGCTGAGATGTATGTTGCATATTGGAAAAAATTCTACACCATTGTGAGATATCAGAACAGAAACATAGTGTCCATATGACATGTGATCAAACAACATATATTACTTCCACTTCAGGATTCTGTTTTTGCTATTAGCTGTTACTTACAAAGAGAAAACCTGGAAGCAAGCACAACTGCAAGACCAGAACAATTCCCTGGAGCGTGAAGTCAGCTGTGCTATGGAGGCTGCCAACTACTATGTCTGCTAGCCTCAATAGGCTTCTGCTGAGAGCTCCAGATCACTTGACAGATGCTAGTTTTACTTTAAATGAAAGTGACTGTTGACTAACACATTGCTGGGTTGCATAAGGCAGTTTTGTAACAAGTACAGTGAGCAGTTAAAAAAGAGAAAAAGAGCACAATATTCAGGTAGAACAATGCTGAAGTGGCAGGTTTTGAAGTGTAGGAACTTATTATGACAGTCCCTATTGCCATGCCCTCAAAGAGAATCAGTAGACATGCTCCCAAGAGGGGGGGGAACTATTTTTGTACATTTTTTACATAAAGATATAACATCGTCATTGAAATATTCAACAAATATCCCAATCAAACAATGAATCATTAAGAATAAACCATGATCACATTTATCAGTCATTCATTGAAATTTTGCAGTATAACTAACATTGACCCGGGCTGTGGCGCAAGCTGGTAAGCAGCCAGCCAGCTGCAGCCAGCTGCAACAAATCACTCTGACCAAGAGGTCATGAGTTCGAGGCCAGCTCGGAGTCTATGTTTGTCTTATCTTTGTTCTATGTTAAAGGCATTGAATGTTTGCCTTATATGTGTAATGTGATCCGCCCTGAGTCCCCTTCGGGGTGAAAAGGGCAAAATATAAATACTATAAATAAATAAATAAATAAATAAATTGACCAGCACGACTTCATATAAAAAAACTTCTCAATGGGCTGATACTCACTAGCCCTAAAATCCAAAGTGGGCCAGAGGTCACTCCTGGAAGTCGATGCAATTACTTCCAATGAGGTTATCAATGAGGGGTAAACTGGGGTGAAATGATTTTGCTCTACATTCAGGAGCAATTTCACAATTTGGACATAGTGGGAACAGCAAATTGACCTCAATTTTGGAGTATGATGCCACCTAAATGCCTGCTGTCCACATGGATCAGTGCCACCATTCTCCTTTCCCTGAGCTTGTCAGGCCCATGTTGCCCCTGTCATCTTGCAAGATGGCCACAGCTCCAGATAACTTTCGCTGTTTAAGCATGATATAGTTTTGCAGAAATCAAAGCAAAGTAGGCTTTAAGTAGAAACTCTGTTTCTACTGTTACAACTGTTGTAAGCCGCCCTGAGTCCCCCCGGGTGAGAAGGGCAGGGTATAAATGCTGGAAATAAATAAATAAATAAATAAACTCAGAAGAAAAATGTAAATCCCAGTTGGATGCTTTTATTCTCTCTATAATTTACTCAAGGTTATCAGTTATCCAGTAAAAAGAAAGAAATCAAAACAAAGGTGCTCACTGTATCTCATTTATGCAATACAATAATACTATCTCATATATACTTGTGAAGTCTTTGGCTGCTGACCATTTGGATTACATCAGCCATCACAGAACCTGCTATGGGTTATTCTCAGTTGCATTGCCTGGATGTTCTCTTATCTTGATTATAAGTGAGCACATTACACCTGGTAAAGTTTATTACAGGTCACATCTGTTCACATACCCAGGGTAAGGTTATTCTTAATCATGCTCTGTTGACATTTGAGTAGGCATTTTCCTTGATTTAAGCTACTGCCAAGTTCTTGCAAAATACACAATACACTCATTAAAACATATTTCTACAAAATACATATTAAAATACACAGAACAAATATTAAACATAAGATGCAAGTTTAAAATTCGTGATTAAATGTTGTGAATGAGTCTTCTGAGGCTGTGAGTGATAATGGAGGGATCAGGAGAGGAAGGAAGAACCCTCGTGAGGAGGGCTCGCTGGAAGATTTACACAGGAAGAGAATCAGGGAGATCGATGAGGAGTCTTCTGAGGAAGATTCATGTGGGGACTTGGGAGGGGATCTTGAGCTGGAAATGGATGCTGAGGAACCAGTGGTGACGGAGGAAGTTGGCATAGATTGGGCATGGGCTCCGGAGGATCTTGGGGAGGAATCTGGGTCCATGGATGCTGTAAATGCTAGAGAGACTTGGGTATCTTCAGAAGCAGATCCCACATGGTCTGCCTGGAGGAATGAGGGTAGTTCCACAGGTGTGGATAGAGTTGGGTGTGGGCAGGATGATCTTGACTCTGATGAGGAGTTTGGGACGCCTGATCCATGGACGTTAGAGGTTTGGACGCCCAAGGAAACCTAAATAAATTGGGGATGCTTTGCGTGTGGCAAGGTGTTGCTGGGTGCCATTGGGTTTCCTGTACGTGATTCTGAAGACTGGCTTGGGACTTTGCAACAGATCTGCTGTTCGCCTCCGTTGTCTTGGCTCTTTGTGCCATTCCATGACGTGGACCTTTTTGTGACGACTTCACCTCTTGGACCTTGGACTGGAACTCAACTCTTATCTCTCGCTCCCAACCTTGTCTTGGCGTCATTCCTGTCTTTGTGGCTGTCTACTGTTGCTGACTACTGGCTTTGTTTCCGACTCTGACACATTCTCCTTATCCCGACTTCGGACCGGCTTGACTACGTTACAGCGTTCTGCTCCTTTAATTCCTGGCTCGGCGTTTGTCTCTGCAGCGGTTTGCCGCTAACTCTTCAGTGTCTTCCAGTTTCACTTGTTTTTGCCGCTCACAGCAAAGAGCTTTTTAGCCCGGTTTGGGTTCTTGTTTCAGTCTGGAATTGCTGTTGTACTTCTGGGTTTTGGGAAAGTTTTGGGTGCTTCATAACTGTTTGCCTTTGTTTGTTTTGCCATTTTAAGCCCGTTTTGAGCTTTTGGGCTGAGTTCAAGTATTCTATGTTAAATCCGGATTATATCTCTGGTTAATCCGGATTATATGCCAATTAATGCTTTTGGCATTTTTCCTGCTTTGACTGCCTAATAACACTGAAGATTAAGTGTTTCAAGTCTCTGTTAATTTACTGAACTATTTTTGGACTATTACTTTAATGAACTATATTTGGGCTCTCAGTTGGCATGTGACCTTTGACATTAAAACTGCCTGGGTAGGCATGCCAAAAGAAATAGGTCTTTGGGTGAATTCCAACAGCTCATTTAAATGTTGAATCTCTTCTGGCAGGTCATTCCACAGTCTTGGGGCAGCCGATGGAAAGGTCCTCTGGGTGATGGTCACCAATTGGGTCCTGGCAGGCTGGAGTAGCTGCCCCCCAAAGGACCTAAATATTTGGGTGGATTGTATAGGAGAAGGCGATCCTGTAGGCAACCTAGACTCAAACCCTGTAGGTAATACATCTAGTTTCCTGTATTGTGGCTTAGATGCTATATTGTATACATTTCAGTAGATTAAAATATGTACTTTATTGATCTATCTTCAGACTACAAATTTGGCAACAAAAAATACCTAGCCTGTAACATTTCACACCAACATAGTTCAAGTCCTTGTATATAAGGTGCCTCCATAGCTTCCATGAACTAAACAGTTGGATACAAGGGGCCTGAGCTGAATAAATCACACTTAATGGAACTTGATAATTGCTGCTGTGCTTCATCGAAAATTATACAAAAAGCATAAGTATGCTTTTGCAATTATACACCCCAAGCCAGCTTTAGCTGAAGTTTGCTCTGTGATAATTGTAGCTACAGAGAAACATATTGGAGACATGCATCAATTTTTGCTGTTGCAATTTATGTAATTCATGATGATTGACAATATAGTTTGAAATAAATCAAAATAACCTGTCAGGTTACTATGGACATTCTAAATTGCAAGTGAGGTATACTGTGACTAAAGCTAGTATTCCGTATTCTTTCTAGCATTTTTCTATCTGTTGTGATGACTGCATTATGATTTTTTTTTGCAACTTCTAATGTGGCATAGTAATGTGACATAAACCACAAGGGGAGATTATAAGCTTCAATCTCTTGTGCTTCTATTCACAGGGAAATTATCTGAAATGATTATTTGAGGTATTACAGCTGCTTCTGTTTTGGTGCATGATAATATGACCCATCTGTAAGAACTGGCATACAATCCAGGCTTACTGGGTATAATGGGAAAGGTAATTGCAAATGACTTTTGCAAATACTTCTGGGCACCAAGGGAAATCACATTTGAGAATCTATTCCTATTCTGAATGATATTGGCTAGCCTATTCCTATTCTGAATGATATTGGCTAGCCTCATTTTGTGGCTCTTCAGACTTTTTCAGAGTTGTCACTTAAAGGTAATCCATGGGGAAAGAATGAAGATCAACAAACAGGAAACAGACAATTACTGGACTGAAATTTGCAACCAAACACCAAGCCTTTCACATCTCTATTTAACATTAGTTTAATTTCACATGCCTCTCCCACGGTGGCTCTTCTGAACACTGACTTAATGCTTTGTTAGCCTGAGCAAAATGGAGATCCAGTGCATTGAATATTTGAATCCTACTAATTGTATCGTAATTAGTCCCTTAGTACTTATGCTTTGCAAAAGCTTATGAATAATCACACATAAAGTGTTTTGTGAGCATATTGATCAATTTAGCCCTCATTATACACATTTTTAACTACTCATTCCTATGAGTATTTGAACAAGGGCGGAGTGGTCATGAGGGTCCCACTTGCTAGCACACAAAACAGCTGGTGACCTTTGATCATCATAAAGGCTTTTACTGGTCTCATGTGTAGCACAGAACCCACAGCATTAATTCAAGAACAAAAGAAAACCTAATGTCATTGGTTCAGCAGTTGCGAACACTTAGCTGCTGTGCATAGAATTCTGAAAGTTTTCAAATATATCTCTGGAAATATTTGAACTGTACATGTATATCACTTTTATCATATGTTACATACCGTGCTTTCATCCTGGGAAACCTTGTGATGAAGTTGCTGAGGTACTTAGAGTTTTCCGAAGCTGTGTAGCAGAGAATTCTACATACTGCATCAAACTAAGATTCCATGGAATGTATCTGTGGCCACTAAAGTAGCATTCAATTGATGTAACTATATTATAGATTCATTTTCAGTATATTGCCAGCATTGTATTGATTTGTGAAATCAGTTCATTGCCCCCAATTACTTTCTTCAATAAGGCACTTAGGGAAGCAAGTGTACTAACTTGGGTAGGGCAATTTGCAAGTGATCTTAGCACCAGGAGCCTTCACATAATTCCAGTGGTTACATAGAATAGTGTACTGAGATCCAGGGAATATCAGCATAGCTCATAAATGAAGGTTCAAGTTTCTTCAAAAAGTCCATTCAAAGTCCATGTTGAAAAATGCTACAACTATAGCACAATAGATAATTGTAGGAAAGAATTTCCTAGACTTATTCTATTCAACAGACATCAGCAATGTATGACAGAGTAAAAACAGAGACAGTATCTTAGAATATTGGTGTCTTATAACCATTCCCACCCACCATTTCTCTAGTTTATGGCAGTTTGGTATAATCTACATTAGTTTTCTGAAGGCTTTTTTTCCTGTTAATATAGTAATGCTTGTGCAGACTCTGCCTCTTCTGGCTATTTCTTCATGATCAGCCTGTGATTTCCCTATAGAACTTCAACTAGCAAATTACAGTGCTTCCCTGAGTGCCTTATTGAAGAAAGCAATTGGATTACCTCCTCTATAACTTCTGGGAAAGCAATAATTGTAATGTTATTTTATCTTTGCTTTCTAGATCTGTAATTTCTTTAAATGCAGCTGTTTTTGAAGTAGGCCAGTGTAAGCGTAATATTTCTTAGTAAAGACAATTATCAACTTGCACATTGATATAAACACATAGATATGTACACATGGCCACTCAGCTAATATGGTTGCCTGTGCACAATCTAACAGATAACAAAGGCCTGCTGTCTGTTCTCTTCTTTTCTTTTCTGTGAAATCTTATGAGCATTAGGGTTGTCCAAAAATTATGATTCTTATATCGGAATTATTTCGGATTGTTCTCGCTTTTTGAATCGAGTTCCGAAACGTTGTCCCTGGGCGCAACTGGCAATGTAATTTGAACCATCGTTGGCCCATTCTCTAATTGTGTCTTAATGTTTCGTTAAATTCCCCCCCCCCCAATGTTTTTTAATATATTTTTTAAAAATATATTTTTTAAATTTTTTGTTTCTGCAACCTACCTTGAATGGGAGCCTAGCGCAGCCTAAAATGGCTGCCACTCCCAGGCCAATCAGACGCTTCCACGATGGATGGAAAGGTGGGGGCTAGCGTCCTCTGCGTCCACATGGAAAATCCCCCTCCATAGCCCTGGCGAGCCATTCTTGGGTGGGTTTCTGAGCGGAGAGGGTGGTGCACTGCGCAAGCAAACAAGCCGCCTGCATTGAGGGAGAGAGGGTGAAGTTCTGGCTGTAGAGAGACAGAGGGGTTTGGGTCTGGTAAGGGTTTGGGCTTTTGTTGCTGGTTTGAGATTGTGTATATTTTTTGGGTAATAAATATTGCATTGGCTTGGGGCTTGTGGGATCTGGCAAAGAGTCCTTGCTTGAAAAGAGGCATTGGGCAATTTATAGTTTCCAAAGGATGTGGACACTCCTGCCAAGGCATTGCTTCCCTCACGCTCAGTTTCTAATCCCAAGCCTTGGGCTGAGTTTTATTTCTGCAATCACAAAGTCAGACATTGATTTGATTCAATAGAGTGTCCACAGCAATTTATAGTTTCCAAAGGACGTGACACTCCTGCCAAGGCATTGCTTCCCTTCTCATTTCTAAAGTAGGGGGCGCCCGCGCTTCGATATAGAAACTATTTCAGATTTTTTCCCTCAAAATTTTTGGATATTTCTGAAAATTCATAATGTTTCTAAAATGGCAGGCGCGTATGCGCAATCGCCCAAAAAAAAGCACCTGGGGGGACTTTTACAAGGATCTCCCGCCCTCATTTCTTGAGCTATCCTGATCAAATTTGGTACAGTGGGAGAACACATTCAACCCTCCTAGCTCAAATTGCAGAACGTTTCCTGTATCCTCCGATTTTTGGCGAATTTTCATAGTTTTTATAATAAACTATTTTTTAATAATTGAAGAAACCTGTTCCTGGTTTGAAAGTTTTATTTCCTGTTCAATTGTGTTTTTTTCAATGTGAAAGTCCTTCTTCTACTTGTGTAACTTTGTTTCTGTGTCCGATTTTCCCTTTGTAGTATTTTTAAGGAAAAAGGACACTGGAAATCAATGCTATGTCTTGCTATGCGCTCCCAGAAGCCCCAAACCCAATGCCTTCATTAGGAAATGTACCTGTGACCAAGCCAGGCAATGCTCAGGCACTGTGTGCAAAGGAACTTAGGAAACTAGAGATTCCCTTTGTAATATTTTTTAGGAAAAAGGACACTGGAATTCAATGCTATGTCTTGCTATGTGCTCCCACAAGCCCCAAACTCAATGCCTTCCTTTGTTAATGTACCAGTGACCAACCTGGCCAATGCTCTGGCAAGGTGTGCAAAGAAGCTTTGAAAACTAGAAATTCCCTTGTTATATTTTTAAGCAAAAACTCTGGAAATCAATGGTGTTTGGCAATGTGATGCCACAAGCCTCAAAGGCAATGCCTTGCCTTCAATTAGAAATGGAGCTGTGACAGGAGTGCAAAGATACCTTGAAAACTATAAATTCCCTTGCTATATTTGTAAGCAAGAACTCTGGAAATCAATGGTGTTTGGTTATGTGATGCCACAAGCCTGAAAGGCAATGCCTTCTTAATGAAATAGACTACTGATTCTGCAAAGGTATAATGCTATGATCCAGCAAGAACTATTCTTAACGAAATTGAAAACTAGATTTTTTTTAATATGAAAAAAACCTGGAATTCACAGCTCTATAGCTGAGCGCTACCCAAAATTAACCCACTCAGTCACTCACGAGAGAAGGAACCAGCAACAAAAGCCTAACCCTTTCTCCAAACCCCTCTGTGGGAACAGCCAGACCAGACCGGACCCCTTCTCCCTCTCTCCCTCAAGACAGGCTTGCTTGCTCTCCACTTCCAGACCACCACCCTCTACGGGCAAAACCCATCCCAGAATGGCTCACCTGGGCTACACAACGGGCTTTTATACCAATCTTCCACGTGGACGCAGAGGACCCTAGCCCCCACCTTTGCATCCATTGTGGAAGCTTCTGATTGGCCGGGGAGCGGCAGCCATGTTGGGGAGCGGCAGCCATGTTAGGCTGCACTAAGCTCCCATTCAAGATAAGTTGCAGAAACAAAAACAAAAAAATTAAAAAATATTTTAAAAAATATATTTAAATTTTTTTTGGGGGGGGGATTAACGAAACATTAAGAGACAATTAGAGAATGGGCCACCAATGGTTCAAATTACATTTCCGGTTGCGCTGTGAGACAATGTCTCAGAATATGTCTCAAAAAGCGAGAACAATCCAATATAATTCCGATATAAGATTCAAAACGATTTTTTGGACATACCTAATAAATAATTATCATGATTTTTTCTGAACATCTACTAACTTGCATGATACTTCTTTTTCAAACAAGTCATGAAACATGGCAAGTCATGAATCATGGAATCTTAAATTATATTTGTATTGTAAGTCTTACCCTGCTTTGTTCCATCTCTGCTCCTTCTAAAGATAACTCTATAAAACAGACTTCAGTTAGACTTTCCTCCAGAAGCTAGGGTTTTCTTGCAGGGTTGCAACATTGACCAAGAGAACTGGAAATTGGAAATGAAAGAGCAGTGCAAAAATGTGGTCATATGTGTGACACAATGTATTGGCTCAGTAAACTCAAAGGCACAGACGAACAAGCTTTATTCTCAGGATGCAGTTGCACAGAAGAGGGACATCACATTTTTTCCTTTACACCTACTAGAGTTAGAGACTTTAAAAGAAAACGTAAACTGAGAATCCAGGTCCATAGAGGCACTGGATAGCATATCTAGAAACTGGGTTAATCCTAACTATCTGTAGAATGACAACTCTAAACATATAAAAACCAAAATCTTCTCAGACTTTTTTAAATTCTTCATGAAAATATTAACATACTCAAGATTATTTTTGCACATTTTTATTTTTTTTTTGGTTCAACTTATGCATGTTCTGCCTTGTTGCACAGACTTTAAGTAACAAAAACATTAAAGGGTTATTTGCATTTTTAAAATTAATAAGCTTTTTTCTGTGTTTGCTTTGTCTGTTCTTCACTCCACAAAGGGAAATGAGAGTAGTTTTTCACAGAGGTTTCTTGAGCAAGCTGTAGAAAATATGGATGGTAAAAAAAACTGTTGTCTTTCTCTCAGGGAAGAGATTACTAATCTCACTGGAGTTGTTGATTTCTTAACAGAATGTCTTGAAGTGTTAGACATTCTGACTCATTGAGAATAAGAAATACTGTGATATTCCTCACATCTCTACTATCAAATGCTTCTAGGTTTAACATATGAAAATAAAGAAATCCCAAGTCTCAAAATGCCAGAAAGCAGTTAATTATAATAAACTGAAACAAATCAGACACATTTGGCCTCCTCAGTAGAAAAAAAAATCTGAAGAAGCATGTAGCTCAAGCAATTTATTGTCTCGGTATTCGCTTGGAATTGCAGAGGGATGTGAAATTTTTCTTCCTCCTGAGGAAGTTTCTAAAAAGATATTGACGATAGTCATTCAGTTTATTAAAATCAAACATGGGAGGTGGGTAGTAGTGAGGGTTTTATTGTTTTTCAGTATTTTGAGATTTGTTTTTTCTGTTTCTATCTACTGGCACATGTTGCATTGACTTCCAGTTTTTTTAATCCTCCTTAAGTTTTACATGCCGTGTATTGTGAGCTCATGTTTCAACGATTATAAGGAGGTGGTACATTCATTTTAGTAGTAACAAACACTAGATATTTGTAGTTTAATGCCATGGGCAATTTCACCCATTAAAGTTAAAATAATTTTAAATAAACAAAATACAAGATTTTAATGGCATATATAACTGGTTATATACATATTTTTATATGGGAATAGGTAAATTATTTTGGATAGCAGTCACAGAGAATACTTCAGAGCATGTCTATACTAGCCCCAAATAATGAACCGATATGTCCAGATGACATCAAGGGATTTCTAGTCTGTAATGTGGGGCCAGACCTGTTATCTCAATTTTGCCCTGCAATTATGCAAAGACTGGGAATGTTCTAGAGTTTTACCAAAACACCAGAGCAGTCCCATACTTTAGGGTTAGTGCAGACAGATGGCTCTAAACCAAACCACAAGTCAGTGTTGCCATTTCATTACAGTTAGACCTTTCCTGTACTCAGTGGTGCCTGGAAAAAAGATAGATTGCACCCCTGTCACCTTCCCATAGCTACAGCAGATGGCCACAAAGCTCTGAAGAGCTCTTGGCTATTGCCAAACACCTTTGTGAACGTCAGCAAAAGTGACCAGTGATAACCAGGAGCTGTTTTGAAGCCCTATGGCAATCTGGCCGCAGCAATCGGGATTTCCAAGATACCAGCAAGATGGAGATAGGTAGTGTAGCCATCTCTGGAGTTGGGACACAGTTTTGATCCTCCAGAACAGCTTAGATTAAGTGTCACATAGAGATGAGACACAGAATAAAGCAAGCATGGGGAAACTTTGGCCCCCAGGTGTTTTGAACTTCAACTCCCAGTATTCCTAGGGAGTTGAAATCCAAAACATCTGGAGGGCCAAAGTTTGCCCATGTCTGGATTAAAGGTACAGGACATGAGTAAACCATCAGGAGAGACAGAAGGAGATTGTAACAGATGGTAAAGAACTTTGATTTTAATTATCCTCACCTAATTTGTTGAGTGGCTGTAACCCTTACTTGCAACAAGTCACTTGAAAAAGCATGAGTTTACAATATTTGTAAACTCAGGCTCCAATGCTAATGTCAATAGGACATTGGAAAAGGAAGGACTGGAAATAGAGGTAATGGATATATGTGATATATGCATATATATATATATATATATACATACACACAGATATATATGTGTGTGTGTGTGTGTGTGTGTTTATATATATATATATATATATATATATATATATATATATATATATACACACACACACACACAATATAATTTACAATAATATATAATAATTATAACATATTGTATGTACATATAATATTCATAATATTATATTGTAATACGATATAATACTAATAATACAATATAATAATATTAATTATATATTATATTATACATGTAATATTACTAATAATATTACAATATATTGATACAGTACAATGTAGTAATTGATTACCAGTATTGTACTTTGCTAATATAATATTGTATGTAAATTTAATTTGTAAGCCGCTCTGAGTCCCCTTCAGGGTGAGAAGGGCGGCATATAAATGTAGCAAATAAATAAAAAATGTGATCTCCAGCTGTAATGTTCTCCCAAAAAGCAACAAGATGATGAAGACAAAAAGGTAAAAGGGCTACTTTCAAATGCAGCTGCTGCTTATTAAACTGGTTGCTGCCCTGAAGATCCATAATCCTAGTGATTCCATGACAATACTTCAAGAAAACAAGAAATTAAATATTGCTTGATGCTAAGCAGATTCCAGCTGCCACTAATTTCTGAATCGGGAAAACATTATTTTTCATTATTGGGTTCTTGTGTCCATATGTTTGTGCAAGAACAAAGGTTATAAAGTGCTTAGTTTCCGTTGATATTTCTGCAAATAAAATCAGATCACAAGCAATTTACCTGGCTAGCAAAGCTAGCTCTGCTCTAGAAACCAATCTACTCTATGTCTAGAAAGATTTCAATTGTTTCTATTTGATCACTGCAGACTGGGTTTTTTGAGGGTTCAAGCAGAACCCTTATTTTTATTATTGAACTGAAGACTTGAAATAATAATTTTTATGCTTTCCAGGCATTCATCTCAATAAGAGAGCCAATTGTTTTTAAACCCATTGGGATTTTTTTTAGTGTTTTAGTATTTTGAAAGCTAAACAAATTGATACAACTACAGTAGAGTCTCTCTTATCCAACGTAAATGGGCCGGCAGAATGTTGGATAAGCGAATATGTTGGATAATAAGGAGAGACTAAGGAAAAGCCTATTAAACATCAAAATAGGTTATGATTTTATAAATTAATCACCAAAACATCATGTTATACAACAAATCTGACAGAAAAGATAGTTCAATACGCAGTAATGCTATGTAGTAATTACTGTATTTACGAATTTAGCACCAAAATATCACAATTCATTGAAAACATTGACTACAAAAATGCGTTGGATAATCCAGAACGTTGGATAAGTGAGTGTTGGATAAGTGAGTCTCTACTGTACATTATTTTATAAACTCTGATTTCTATTGTAGTCTGCACCGAGTTTAGTGATATGAAGTACCATGTAGCAAATGGCTGCCTGAATATGTGTTTAACCTCTTTTATCTATTACAGTATTTTAACAGGCAACCATAAGGTACAAAGC
This sequence comes from Anolis carolinensis, assembly GCF_035594765.1. Classification (NCBI taxonomy): domain Eukaryota; kingdom Metazoa; phylum Chordata; class Lepidosauria; order Squamata; family Anolidae; genus Anolis; species Anolis carolinensis. The sequence continues at coordinate 59,092,192 of NC_085841.1, forward strand.
TGCTTCTTATATTCTCCCTGTGTGGCATCTGTATTCATACATGAAAAAAGTTTCTGTCATGAGCAACAACTTGAGTAAAAATAATGATTTCTTGTCACTACTTAGACCCCTTCTACACAGCTGTATAAAATCCACATTGAACTGGATTATATGGCAGAGTGGACTCAGATGATCCAGTTCAAAGCAGTTATTGTGGATTATCTGACTTGATATTCTGGATGATATGGCTGTGCGGAAGGGCCCCTACTTACGCATTAAGGTTTTTTCAGCAGCATAGTGAACAGTTACTCCAGATTAATGTCTTGTCACACATATATACTTACAATTGATCTCTATTTATTTTAAAATATGTAAGTCACTGAAAATGACTTAATGCATATTTGAGTCATTGAAAAAATGTTTATGTTTTTGAGGTGAAGGAGTAAGTACAGTTTTCCATGGTATGAAATTGGGCAGGGAGTCTCTCTGAACAGAAGATATTAATCTGTGTTTGGGTGTGTTTATGAGACTGATGAACTTCCATTCTACCTGGCAAAATGAGAAGGATTCCGCAGCAACTTCTGGAAAGACAGTTGAACTCTGAAGTACACTCCTATAAAAAAACAATGTCTTTTATAGGAGTGTAATCAATTCATGAATCTTAAAAGGGCCATGAGACTTCCCTTTCTATCCCTTTGATTAGTCATGTGGGAAGAGAGTTCCTGTTCATTCAAGCAACTGATCACTCAACTAGTGTAACTTTAGGCTTAGGCTTAGGCGATCCCTCGTCGTTCGAGGACGATGGTCTTCCAACCTTGGTATCTTGGGCGTGTGTTCTTAGGTGACTGAAGAGACCGATTCTTGACCCGCATATTCTCCCGCAGTGAGGACATCGGTTTCCAGGTGGAAGGCGGTCCCGGTCGGGGTTAGCTTGACGCTCCTTCCTCTTGGCACGTTTCTCCCTTAAGCCCTCCGTTCGCGCCTCTTCAAACTCCGCAGCACTGCTGGTCACAGCTGACCTCCAATTAGAGCGCTCAAGGGCCAGGGCTTCCCAGTTCTCAGTGTCTATGCCACAGTTTTTAAGGTTGGCTTTGAGCCCATCTTTAAATCTCTTTTCCTGCCCTCCAACATTCCGTTTCCCATTCTTGAGTTCAGAGTAGAGGAGCTGCTTTGGGAGACGGTGATCGGGCATTCGGACAACGTGGCCAGTCCAACGGAGTTGATGGCGTAAGAGCATCGCTTCAATGCTGGTGGTCTTTGCTTCCTCAAGCACGCTGACATTTGTCCGCCTGTCTTCCCAAGAGATTTGCAGGATTTTCCTGAGACAACGCTGATGGAAACGCTCCAGGAGTTTGGTGTGACGTCTGTACACAGTCCACGTTTCGCAGGCATAGAGCAGGGTTGGGAGGACAATGGCTTTATAAACAAGCACCTTGGTCTCTCTACGGATGTCCCGGTCATCAAACACTCTCTGCTTCATACGGAAAAATGCTGCACTCGCAGAGCTCAGGCGGTGTTGTATTTCAGTGTCGATGTTGACTTTTGTGGAGAGGTGGCTACCAAGGTAGCGGAAATGGTCAACATTTTCTAATGTTGCACCGTTAAGCTGTATTCCTGGCTTTGCAGAGGGATTAGCTGGTGCCTGTTGGAAGAGCACTTTGGTTTTCTCGATGTTCAGTGAGAGGCCGAGCTTCTCGTATGCTTCTGCGAAGGTGTTTAGAGTGGCTTGTAGGTCTTCTTCTGAATGCGCACAGACTACGTTGTCATCAGCATATTGGAGTTCTATAACAGATGTTGTGGTGACCTTGGTTTTGGCTCTCAGTCTGCTGAGGTTAAATAGCTTGCCATCTGTCCGATAGAGGATTTCCACTCCGGTGGGAAGCTTCCCATCAACAAGGTGAAGTATCATAGCGATGAAGATGGAAAATAAGGTGGGGGCAATAACACATCCCTGCTTGACACCTGATTCAACCTTAAATGGGTCACTTTGGGAGCCGTTGCTGTCCAAGACTGTTGCCATCATGTCATCATGGAGGAGCCGCAGGATGTTCACAAATTTGTCAGGGCACCCGATTTTTTGGAGGATGGTCCAGAGAGCGCTGCGATTCACTGTGTCGAATGCCTTTGCAAGGTCAATGAATGCCATGTACAGAGGTTGGTTTTGTTCCCTGCATTTTTCTTGGAGCTGTCGAGCAGTGAAGATCATGTCCACTGTTCCTCTGGAGGGGCGGAAGCCATTCTGGGATTCTGGGAGGGTGTCTTCTGAGACAGGGAGAAGGCGGTTTGCAAGGATTCTTGCGAGGATTTTCCCGGCGGAGGTTAGAAGGGAGATACCACGATAGTTCCCGCAGTCTGTTCTGTCCCCTTTCTTGAAAAGGGTGATGATGGTGGCATCCTTGAAGTCTGCTGGGATTTTCTCGGTCATCCACACCTTTTCAATGAGCTGGTGGAGTTGTTGCATCAGCTCAGGTCCACCCTCTTTGAAGATTTCAGCGGGAATCCCATCAGGTCCGCTAGCTTTGTTGTTTTTTTGTTGGCTGATGGCATTGCTGACTTCTTCCAAACTAGGCAGTGCTGCAAGCTCATCCCTGGTTTGTTGTTGCGGGATTTGTGAGAGGGTCTCTTCGGCCACATTGGAGCTGCGATTCAGCAGGTTCTGGTAGTGCTCTTTCCAACGTAGTGCAATTGATGTTTTGTCCTTCAGAATTTTGGTTCCATCTGATGAGCGTAGGGGCTGTATGCCATGGTTTCTTGGTCCATAAATGATCTTTGTGGCTTTGAAAAATCCCTGAGCGTCATGGGTATCTGCAAGGTGTTGGATTTCTTCAGCCTTCTTTGTCCACCAGATGTTCTTGAGTTCTCTGGTCCTTCTTTGGACCTCAGCTTTTGCACTGGCATAGATCTTTTTCTTGGCAGCACAGTTGGTGTCTCTCTGCCATGTTTGGAAGGCTTTCCTTTTGTTATCAATCAGCTGTTGGATCTCTTTGTCGTTATCATCAAACCAGTCTTGATGTTTCTTAGTTAGGTATCCAATGCTTTCTTCGCAGGCTGTGATGATGGAGGTCTTCAGTTTGTTCCAATGTTCCTCAACATTTTCGGGGTGTTCTGTGGGTAGATGATCTTTGAGTGTTGTTTGGAGAAGGGCTCGTTTGGAGGGCTCCTGAAGGGCTTGGGTGTTCATTTTTCGCCTTGTTTTTCTTCCTTGGAGTCTGCGTTTGGGGACGATCTTGATAGCCATCGTGGATCGGATTAGCCTGTGGTCTGTCCAGCAGTCATCAGTACCTGTCATGGCTCTTGTGAGAAGCACATCGCGGCGGTCTCTGGCACGTGTGATAACATAGTCCAGGAGGTGCCAATGCTTTGACCGAGGGTGCTTCCATGATGTCTTGAGCTTGTTTTTCTGGCGGAAGAGCGTGTTGGTGATGACAAGGTTGTGCTCTCCGCATTTGGTGAGAAGCAAGATGCCATTCGAGTTACTGTTTCCGACCCCATCTTTTCCTATGATCCCTGGCCACAGGTCAGAGTCCCTTCCGACTCTTGCGTTAAAGTCCCCCAGGAGGATGATTTTGTCCTCCTTAGGTATCTCCGATAGGATGGTATCCAGCTGACAGTAAAATTTTTCCTTGATGTCTTCGTCAGCATCTAGAGTTGGTGCATAGGCGCATATGATGGTTGCCTGTTGGTTTTTGGCAAGGTTAATTCGGAGGGTTGAAAGTCGTTCGTTGATGCCAGTGGGTGCTTCAGTCAGGTGCTTCACCAGGTCGTTTCTGATAGCAAAGCCAACTCCGTGTATTCTTCTTCGCTCTTCTTCAGGTAGTCCCTTCCAGAAGAAGGTGTAGCCTCCCTTTTCTTCCTTCAGCTGCCCCTCTCCTGCTCTCCGGGTCTCCTGAAGGGCTGCTATGTCGATCTTGAAGCGTCCCAGCTCTCTTGCAATGAGAGCAGTCCTGCGTTCGGGGCGCTCGCTGTCAGTGTTATCTAACAATGTCCGTACGTTCCATGTTCCAAAGTTCATTTTTCTTTTTTGGCCGCAGAGTGGTGACCCCTCTGGACGCGGCAGTCCAGTCAGGGTAGGAGAGGCAGACTATGTTTAGGGCACCTTTTCTAGCCCCTTCCCCGTGTGGGGTGAGCAGAGCGGATCCTAAAAAGGGCTGCTCAGTCATGGATACAGCTGCCGGACTACTCAACTGCCTCGGTCCTTGAGGTAGAACGACTGAGTCCATATCCACCGCCCATGTGCCAGTCTGTGACTAGGGGCTTCCAGATTTCACAGTCCTGCCCCCGTCGCCACTCGCTGATCGCCATGGGACTTTTGTAGGTTTGTTTTTATTTTTGTTGGAAGACGCCTGTGCGTGATTTTTTTTAATGTGTGGAGGTCGGTGCACGGCCGGTCAACACACAGTCTTCACAGAGTGAGGTTCCAGCAGTGGTGTGGTTAACACTAGTTACTAGTGTAACTAGATCAGAGGTGGTACAGTAGAATAGTCTTGTCAGGCAGTGTAGACTCATATAATCCAGTTCAAAGCAGGTAATATGGATTACCTGCTTTGATAATATGGATTATATGGCAGTGTAGTTAAACATCTTCCAGTTCTTTTCTTTAAAAGTTTGCTTTTAAGACCACTTCAGCAGTATAACTCAATGAAAGAAAGTTTTGCAAGACCTGTTTTGAAGAGAAAAATTCAAACATCTACTCTGTTTTTAACTCTTTTACAAGCAAATGAAAGTTGTAGCGTAATGAAAGCAACTTTTATAAACAAAAAAGAAAATCAAAACTTTGTAATTAAGGATCTACTCCATGAATCAATGCCGAAATGAGCTACATTTCTTAACAGATATGTTGTGCAAGCTTCTTCAGTTCAAAGAACAGCTAGCTATAGTACTAATAATAATAATCACCGGCTATTTGGGAAAGGGAAAATGATTATGATAACGTTGATGATTACAAGGATAATGATGATAGTGATGATAATCTAGCAGGCTAAACCTATTTTATGCTTGTTTATTCAGAAGCAAGCCTTCCTAAATGTAATTAGATTTCAAGATAACTTCTTCTAGTATACTTCCAAGGACTGGTCAGGGAAGGAAATATAACTTTCAGGAGATTTTAAAATAGCCAAAAACAAATTCTGTTTCCCTCGACTATTTTCTGGTGATACCTGGCAGTAGCTGCAACACCTGAGTTCATTTCTTTTTTAATTTAGAGACATAGGTAAACAAGAACATATCATTTTTCTCTTTTTAGTAATAGTGCTAGAGTGTATCAGTGAAACTATTCTTTTACACTATAACTCTTTTTAAAAAAACAGAGAGAACAAAGTATGTCTTTCTAGTCAGCAAGTTATCATCATCATCATCATCATCATCTTCGGCTATCACTAATGGCCAAGTATGATTGCCTTCTAATGTGGAAGTGACAGCAACAAGCAAAATCTGCAAAGCTATATTATGAGAACTTTTATTTTAGGCCAATCTAAAGTAGCCCAGATAACTAACAGGCCATTTTTGTGTATAGTCTAATTAATTAAGAGTAAGATCAGTTTTTATTTTGCTGTCTTCCTAACATTCAGTTCTCAATATGCTAGAAATCAGGAATTTGTTTCAATTAAAACTTACCAAATTCATATTTCTTGAACATCAACACAACCTAGAATGCAGTTAGATGTTGAACATTTCTGAAATCCACCTAAAAATGTGTAAAAGTGAGGATTTTCGAGGAAAATTACTCAAAAGGTGTGCTAATATTAAAGGAAATGCACCCAAAATGCTTTATTCAATAAAAGGTTATTAAAAATAGGTGCATTTAAAATTGTTTTTTTTAAATGTGCATGTTTTGAGAACTGTATCAGAAAAATATGCATCTAAATTTACATGTGAACTAGAATGAAAAATCCCCATCAAATACAGGCCTTGAGGTAGCAACCTAGTTCAGTGGGCAGAAAATGGCAAGCTACCAACCCCTCCATACTTTATTGGACATATCCGCCTTGTGCTATTCTGAGTCAGTGCAATATATTATAGTAAGAAAAACAGTCAGTTTTCATTTTGTTCCTACAACATTGCCCCTTGAACTTCAATTAAATCACCCTCCTTATATTTTGAAACACTTTTTCGATATTGTTCCAATGTTCATTTTTCTCTAATTCTGTGAGACAGAATGTCCTGGGGCACATTGCCCACTTTGACACCGCAAGGAAGTAAGGGCAGCTGGAAGATACTCAAGGGAACTATTGGCAGAATCCTTTATCATTAATAAAACAGTAATATAGAAATTTCAAGGGGTTCTTCTCTTCTCAGATATGTAACATTAAAGAAAGTGTGGTGACAGCCACATTTTTATAAAAAATATTCTGAGACTGGGTTGTTGGTAGTTGCCAAGTTGTAAATAAAATACATTTATTTTCTCAAATGAATATCATCTCTGTCTATGGAATATGAATGTACACAGATGCGCCAGCAGATCTGAGCCAAAATTCATTTCTAGTAGGTCATCCAGATTTGTGTGTGTGTGTATGTGTGTCTGTGTGTCAGGAGCGACTTGAGAAACTGCAAGTCGCTTGTCGTGTGAATCAGCCATCTGCAAAGATGTTCCCCAAGGGACACCCAGATTTTTTTACCATCCTGTGGGAGGTTTCTCTCATGTTCCCACACGGAAAGCTAGAGCTGACAGATGGGAGCTCACCCCTCTCCCCAGATTTGAATTGCTGACCTTACAGTCAGCAGTCCTGCCGGCACAAGGATTTAAACCATTGTGTCACCAGGGGCTTCTGGTTATCCAGATACACTCCTATTACAAGTTCTCCCATGCAGATATCTTCACTGGTATTTCCTTAGTGTTCAGAGGAAACAAAAGGAGGAAGAGTAGGGAAAAGTGACCTTTACTCAAGGGCAGCCTCATTTATCTTCCATTTCCCAAGTAGCCAGCCATATCTTTTCCCCCAAGTAGCCAGCTATGTAGGTTGAATGCTGTTGGAAGTTCCAACTAGAGAAACCCAATTGAATGTTCAGGAAGGGGTTACACAATTTTGATTCATCATCTAGCAATTAGTTCAAAGTCTACTCATATTTGGACTATTAGAAGATTCAGACCAATATGCAGAGATAGTTCGGGGCTTCATGTCAATGGGATGGAAATCTGCTTTGGTTTTGAACTTTAAAGAAACTATTTGGGATGTACATTAAATAACTATTTTACGGTTTAGACTAAAACCATAGAAGATCTACCACTCCATCAAAATGGAAACCATTAGGCATGACTAATACCAAGCATGTTTATGAATTTACAGATAAACAGATTTTTTTCCTTTATATCATAATTTTAAGCATGTTTATTCCAAAACAAAATTCCATTGATTTCTGTCTGTTTCACAACCCTATGTGTGCTACCTTAATCAATCAACTGAAGAATACCACTGAGAAAATGGATCAATCATTTAAATCCATGAGCAAACAATGCAAGCCATAACGATCCAGAGCTTGAAAAAATAACATTTCTTGTGTTTCATAGTTTGCGTACATTTATGTAATTTAACTTGTCAGCTTCCAAATTGCTTAAAGACAGATTGTAGCACTGAGTAGCAAATAATAGCACAGAATGATCAAAATAAAATCAATTTCTATTTACTTTAATTTTGCAATGAATTTGTTCCAGCCATCCTCAAGGATTCTCTTTGCTTGTTTTCTGTGAAAATGTGCTTTTTATTTAACTTTTACAAGTACAAATCCTCTTGGAGAAGAGCATTTCAAACCCACATAAATAAGTATTCTTTGACAATGCCATTTAAATTTGCATGCAAGGCTATTTATGCTAGAAGTGTTTGATCACTCATCCAGTCAGAGAACAGAAACAATAGCTCAAGCTGGAAAACAAGCACCTGCAGAGTGATAGGCAGCAGCTAAGGAAGCAGAGAGGGGCCGCTGGAAAAAATTCAGCACTGAGAAAAAGGATTCTATGTAAGCCACTATCCAACAGAGGCTGAAATGTGCTATTTGTGGTGGCATTGTCATTTTCAAGTACTTTGGAATGGGTGGCTTGAAGAGATTTAATATTTCAGTTGTGGAAAAGGAATTAATTTTTTTTAAAAAAAGATATCTTACGATAGAACTAAAGTGTTTCATATAAGTCTATTCCCAAACCCACCTTCATCTGCAGAGCATAATTATATACATTGATGACTGGCTGTTGGTGGCAAAATCCAAATCCCAACTCCTAGTTCACGTTGCGTATGCTTTATCTCTCCTGCAGAGCTTAGGCCTCATCGTCAATACAGAGCAGTCTCACTTCAAACTGACTCAACAAATCTGGTTCATCAGAACTATTTCGGACTCACTACAGCACACAGCTTACCTTCCAGACAACCGCTTTCATGCCCTGCAATCATCTGTTCTACTCTTGCTACAAAAAACATTGATTCTAGCCAAACATGTCCAATCCTTGTTGAGACGCATGGTAACACCCAACTAAGGTTTCTGAGGACATTCAACCTTCTCCGAGATGGTTTGTGCACCCTCTTCACCATTCATCACTCACTAGTCACTGTGCCAGTCACTCTATTGGTGGATAAAATAAGTGAACGTATGCATATGAGTCCCTTTCCAGCCTCCAGGCCTCTCAGAAACTCTGACAATGGAAGCTTCTCTTCACGACTGGGGAGCACATTTTGGGAATCCTCACAGTCCAGGGGACTTGGTCACTACAGGAGAGACACAAACACATCAAGTTCCTGAAGATGTTGACAGTCAAGAAGGCCCTCAGAGCCTTTGAACCATCACTCAAATCCTGCTCAGCCAGAGATTGCTAACTAATCAGCAGTTCATTGAGAAGAATTTGCCAGGTTCTTTTCAGATAAAGTCGCTCAGATCGGACACAAGTGTTAATGCAGTCTCTATGGAAGTAACTGAGGCATCTGTTTGTCATAGTTCCATGGATTCTTTTCAACCTATTCAGCCCAGGGACATGGACAAGATCTTGGTGTCCTGATTTGTCTCTCAAGAACAGCCTTAAAACAACGTGGTAAGTAAATGAAAACTGCTTTACTTCAGCAAAACATAAAGAACTCTCCCTCTAATTCCTAAACACTTTCCTGCTCCCTTTCCTCTTCTGAAGAAGAGGAATGCCTAACACTTGGGAGGAATGAGAGTGACCACTTGTTCTCTGGATCCTTGCCCATCCTGGCTCATTAAATCAGCCAGAAGGGAGAGTGACAGAATAGCTGAAAGTGCTGGTTAAAGCCTCCCTGATCCAGGGCACAATGCCAATTAGCTTCAGGGAGGCAATAGTAAGACCCTTGTTAAAGAAACCAGCATTAGATCCCACTCAACTGTTAAACTACTGGCCAGTTTCAAACCTCCCCTTTCTGGGCAAGGTTATAGAGAAAGTGGTGGTCTCACAAGTGCAAAGTTTATTGGATGAAACCAATTATCTGGATTCATCTCAATCTGGTTTCGGGCCCAGCCATAGGACACAGACGGCATTGATCACCTTGGTGGATGATCTACGAAGAGAACTAGACAGGGGGAGTGTGTCCCTGCTAGTTCTCCTGGACCTCTCAATGGCTTTCAATACCATTGGTCATTGTATCCTTCTGGGCTGGCTCTCTGGGATGGGACTGGGAGGTACTGTTTTACCCAGATGGCGATGCTTGGGGACTCCTGTTCAACTCCTTGGCCAGTGGCCTGTGGGGTCCCTCAAGGTTCAGTTCTATCCCCCATGTTGTTTAACGTTTGCATGACCAAATAATAATAATATAATGTATCCCCAATGTGAAGCTCAATACAGTGCCATAAGAATACAATGAAAAGGGAGCAAATGCTCTCCAACAGAAAATATCTCAATTTGATATAGTCCCAAGGTCTCACAGTCTCAGGGGTCCAAGTTCGACGATGAATTATTCCAAAAGAAGTAAACGTGAAGAAACGGTAGGTCACACAAGGAGTAGAAAGTTCCAGTTGTCAATGCAATGTCAGTACTACTGCTGCTACAGGGGTGTCCAGGTATTTTTTATGCCCTGTTTCGGGGGGAAATTCCCCTTCTTCAGGAAATAATGTGATCAGCAACTATTGACTCATATCTAAAACAAGACATAATGTAACAAGTATTTTACCAGCAATACTACAGAAATTAAAATAACCCATATATCTAATGTATACCCACATAGTGCCTGATGGCTTCACAAGAAATAACTTTGCTTATAGGAATGGACTGAACCTTTAGAATTACTTGCTGTAGGAATTCCTATATACCTCCTCAGGATTATGGGCAGGGCTGCAGTCCTAGAGCTTCAAAAACTTTCCAGAAGATTTTCCGTTTACTGTGCAGGCACAGAAAACTATCACAGGTGTGAATTTCACAGATGGCCACTCAAAGACCACACTCTGATGTTGCTCGGTCACATATTTCTTTTTCTGCAGTATTGGAAGTTATGTGTCAGGTGCTGTTCCATGGCAGCAACCAACCCTGGTCAACTTAGCACTGACATTGCATTGACAATTGGAACTTTCTACTCCTTTGACACAACGTTAAATGCTATGGCTCAATGCTATGGGATTCTGGGAATTGTATTTTGATGATGCACCAGCATTCTTTGACAGAGATGTCTCAAGACCTTAAAACAATATGATTCCCATTATTCCAAATCATTGACCCATAGCAATGAGAGTGATATCAAACTGCATTATTTAATTCTTCAGTGTCGATGCACTCATAGTCAGTAGTGGGGTATAATGGAGTTTGGAGGGAACTACAAGTTGTTATCTTCTGCTTTATATGTGAAAAAAAGAATCTATAGTGTTCTGATAAGAAAAAAAGGATAAACCTTTATTACCGCAGCGAGGATGGTAATCACAAAACAATGGAAAAGTGAGAAAGCCCCAACGAAAGATGCCTGGCTGACCAAATTGACTGAAATAAAGGATATGGACAAACTTACCTTCGTAATGAGAAAGAGCAACGGAAGAGCTATAAGAGCCACGGACTGGTCAAACTTTGAAGACTACCTTAAGAAAAGTTGATAAGAACTATCTAATTGGAACATAAATGATTAGTGACAAAGATCGGAAGTCAAACCCCACCCCCCATTTCTAGTGTATTTCCCCTCTCACAATTCCTAATCCAGACATACTTTCCCTACCCCTGCCGTTCCTTCCCTGTTTCCCTGCCATATGTCGTGTTAAGTTTTATGTTTGATGTTTGTTGTTTTATGTTTTAAAAGAAACTTCTCAATAAAAATGATACAATAAAAAGGATAGACTGAAAGTGCAGCTAACTTGCCACTTTATTGCAGTGCTTGAACAAGGAACGGACAATTTCAATAATGTATTAAGGAACAGAATATTGTATTTGGAATCACTGCATGCCCAAGCTGATAAATATATCTTCAAAGATTATTTTTGTATGTCGAAAAATATATTCCTAAGAGACAAATCTCTATTTTGATCCCTTTCACTGGCAGGCAAAGACTTCCTTTTCCCAGAATGTTTTTTGTCATCCAACCTAGATCATAGCCTGACAAAATAGTGACCAGGAAGAGAGAAGATGAAAGCACAGACATGGGAATACAGGAACCATGATTGCCTGATAAAAACTGGCTCCTGGCCTAGATTTTTGAAGGTTGTTCCTGTTCCTCAAAATTATACGTGAGGATTGTGACTAAACACTGTCAGTGACTCACTGTTGTTGATACCAAGGGAACGAGCAGTTTGGGCAGGTATTTGAATATGCAGCAACTGCAGACAACAAGCAAAGTGATGAGGAGGCCTCCCTGAGGACATTTCAGTAAGAAGGAAATGAGATAGTTGAAACACCCCTTTGGAGAAGGTGAAGAGATTTGTGAAGTGGTAACATAATTAGGACACCGAGTGATTTCCCAAGGAACTGAGGCAGATCAGGAAGAAATTTTAGATGATTTCTTTTTTTTGTTTATGGGAAGAAATAGGCATGTGGATGTGAAGGAACTTCCCGAGGGCACAAGCCCAACAGCACTAAAAATTCTTCAAACAGGCTGCTGCTCTAAAACCAGAGTGATGAAAAGATGGATATCTATTATTTATTTGTAAGTGTTGTAATAATCAAACCAACCTGGCAACAGCAAACCATACTCTCCAATTGTCCCTAATTGGCAAGAACGGTCTCGGTTAATTCTGAGTTGTCCTATTTTTTTTATCTGCTTTTAAAACATCCCAGATTCTTTCTCATCTTCCCACTTTCCTCTTTTGTCCTTTACTTAATTCAGTTGCTGCAAACTTGAATTCAAAATGCAGAAATAGCTTTCACTCTGTAAACTCAATAGAGAAAACAAGAGAGGAGGAATCTTATCCTTCTCTTTAGATTGAGGCAGAACTAAATTTACACAAACTTTCTAGTTTCGGTAGTAAAGGTAAAGGGTTTCCCCTGACTTTAAGTCTAGTCATGTCCGACTCTGGGGGTTGGCGCTCATCTCCATTTCTAAGCTGAAGAGCCGACATTGTCCATAGATGCCTCCAAGGTCATGTGGCCTACATGACTGCATGGAGCGCTGTTACCTTCCTGCTGGAGCGGTACCTATTGATCTACTTAAATTTGCATGTTTTCGAACTGCTAGGTTGGCAGAAGCTAGGGCTAACAGCAGGAGCTCACCCCGCTCCCCAGATTCGAACCACCAACCTTTCGGTCAGGGAGTTCAGCAGTTCAACAGTTTAACCCGCTATGCCACTGGGGGCTCCCTGTGTAGTTTCGGTGTTCTCCTACAATGATTAATTTAGCCATTTTGATCACATTTTTATGGGCCATGTGTTTCAATTTTCATTTGTGAAATGTTGGAGGGATTGGCAGAGTTCTTTGGAGTTGCATGGCCATTGCTATGATGACACTATCTTGCTTTGCCTGTATTCTGCGTCATAGGGAAAGTAGAATAATATTGTCTCGTGTGAAGAGCAGGAAAATAGCCCAACTATTTACATCATCTTGAAGGGCTGTTCTAGAACTTTAGGGAAGTCCTGTTCTACTCTCAGTCTCTGACTTTAAATGACAAATTATAGAACAGTGTTAAGTGGTTGTGCCCCACAGTGAGGGTGAGATGATCCTGTTCATCATATAAATACCACAGAGTGGATGTAAATTGTCCATATGAGTATAAATACCTACTTGGGGATGAGTACCCGCCGTTAGCCCCAGTTCACCTGCCCACCTACCAGGGTCGAAAACAGAAATGGCAGTAGATAAAATAAGTACCACTTTTAGCGGGGAGGTTATAGAGGTGCCTTTAAGGACATCAATCAGGAGGAGGCTCCTTGACATGGATGGAACGTCAGCAGCCCTCCGTGACCAGAGTCGAGCACAGCCTCCAAAGATGCCGGAAAGAAGATGGCAAAAACTGCTTTTACCTCTTCTGTGTTGTCTATCTTTGTTAATTGTATAATCCACATTGAATGTTTGCCATGCCATATATGTATTCTGTAAAGCAATCCTGAGTCCCCTTCGGGATGAGAAGGGTGGGGTACCAATACTATAAATAAATAAATAACCTCTGGGGCATTTTTCAAATATTTTAAAAATATTATTTCCACTCTGAAAGACAGATGGTGAAATCTTGTTAAAATAGAAAGAGCTCAGGGTGTTTGCTATGGTCCAGATTTAGCCACCTCATGCTCATTATGGACTTTTAAAAACAGCAGCTGTAAAGATACAAATAAGAGATACCGTCCTGCCACTCTGTGATTTGAGCTGGAAATTATGGCAATGAGTGAAAAGCCCTTTTCTCACCCATGCCTCCTTATAATAGTCTCCCAAGCTGCTCCCCCCCCCCCTCCTCCCAGAATCAAGAATGTTCCAAAGAGCAAAACTAGTAGGGAGGAAGGGAAAAGACACAATCGGAGGGAATTGAAAGAAATTGTTATTTGTTATTTTGTGCTCTTTTCCTGCCTGCCCAAACATTTTTTTTCCTGTTAAAACTGGTCCACCTATGCCTTTCTTTCTATGAGATTGAGATAACTATATATTTAAAGACTAGGGAATTTTTGGCATTACATCTTATTTATCTCAAATTCACATTCTTGTGAGTACAGAGTTAAGTGCTGATAGTCTATGTAGTTTAATTAATGGGCAGTATAGTACAAGGTTATCACCTTTCTGTGGTAAGTCTTCATCTGTTAAGAATTATACACCCAACATGCATAGATAGACTATTTACACAAGGTTACTCTGGCAGCAGGGGGGGTTAAAGGGGGATTTCAAGCTTTAATTAAAAAAATTATTCCAGTGATATTCATCTTATTTGTAATACAAGGTTTGCCTTGAAGGAGAGTATTTTAGTCGGGATTCTTACCTTTTTTCAAGGTCAAACCAAAATAGAATATAACAGCAACATTCCGGATAAAATATGTTTATTCTGATTAGCAGGCATGTATATGACAAATATAATTTGATATCGAAACTGCAGACATACACTCAATGGGACCCTTGTGCATCCTTAATGTTATGTTTATGTGATCTTATCTGGCATTTTAAAGAGCATGTTTCTGTTATGCCTTTGTTGCTATTCCAGTACCCCCTCTGTTGTTTATTTTCTGGAAGCACAGCACACATATTTTATCTCATTGTGAATGGAGGCAATATTCTTGTTATTGATATCACTTAAGTTGCTTGATTTTTTTTCTGCTATGTGATACTTTTTAAATGGGTGGGTCAGGAGGAACTCCTTTAGGCATTTTTTCCCTAAGGCCAAGGGAAAGACTCTACAACAACTGCTTTCTCCTGGTTGACAGAAGACATTGCAAGATGGGAGAATGCCTAGAATCCAAAACTCACTCCAGATTTGCACACTAAGCGCTCTATTTCACCCTGTTTAACCTTGCTGATTACTACAATTAAAGACTCCAGATAGGAAATCTGGATATTCCAGTTTTATCACTACATTCAGTGAGGTTAGTGAGTTATTTAATATTAGGGTAAAACCATATTTTAAAACAGTAATATTAATGACATCCCTCTAGCTTGAGAGAATTAAATGCCAGTTTGCCAGAAGTATTTGGACTACAATTTGTGAAATCCCTTACTATTGGCTTTCTGGCTAGGGCAGATGGAAACTACAGGCAAACAATATCTGAAGGGCTAGCTGTTCCTGATACCAGCTTGAGTACAACTACCCTCTGGAAGAAGCATGCCCATTTATATTCCTGATTTTTAATCATAATTTTTCTGGTGTTTTTATCTTCAAAATATGATATGGAATATAGAAAAGGATAAGGAGCCAGATAGTCTTTCATATTAGTGTGGTGCCTCCAAACGTTTCCTAAAAATTCTCCTTGGAATATGGATACAGGGCCCCAGCGATAAACACTCTGAAGTTATGAATGTTATCTGTTCCAAGAACAAGCTTTTGCTTCTACTACGAAGTATTATTATTATTCTACATACATTCTTCCCAAGAAGTATGTGCTATTTTTCACTGGGTTTTGTGATCTAATTCAAAATAAAGATGTCAACCAACAATTCACTGTATTTTTGAAGGCTTATCTGATAAGAGCATTGTCTCATATGAAGACATATTAAAAATGAAAAAATATATGTATTGAAGCATTCTGTGACATTGAATAGTCTTAAAAGGCATTGGTTTTGGTTTCTTAAATGAAAAATAGATAATACAAGTTCTCTTTCTGTTACTAGCATCTTGAGAATTAAATAATTGCACTATATTGCATAGTAAGTAGGCTAAAATGTACTATGGGAAGATGCAGAAGAGAAAAACTTGCAAAATATGTCATTTTTAATATGGAGATACTAAAATCTGAAAGCTTGAAGACTAGTCTTTTAAATTGAAATGAGGCTATGCCTCAGTTCTTTCAGAGATGTATCCAGTTTTTAAATTCATTATATGAGCAAAATTCCATTAGTCAAACTCGTTTCTAAATAATGACCTAGATCCATAAACCCATTACAAGTATATCTCCCATTTTCATATCACCTAGGAGGTGGGACTCAAAACGGCAATTACATTTACAAAAAGAGGAGCCATTAGCAAATAGCTACATGACTCAATTGAAAAAGGGGTAATGAACTGAAACCAGTAATGAATATACTGAACTAGTTAAATATTTCCTATATGTTGGGTCAATCATAAATCAAAATGGAGGCTGTTGTAAAAAAGGGAAGACAACTTAGGTCCCATCTACACTGTCCATTTAATGCAGCTTGAAGCTAACTTCAAGCCCTGGTGGTCAGACAACAAACACACACAAAATAATGCAAAAGAAAGCCTTTAATGTGCATCAGTGCTCTGTGGTTTGTATAATGGCCATCCAGGCCATAAACTGGTTTGAATTAAATGGTCCGTGCAGATGGGTTCTAAAGCTTGGAAATACACCTTTGAAGAACTACATATGATTATCAAGAACGAAGATATATATTCTATATCAAAATCAGAACAATACATGACATAATGTTTCTGAATCTGTTCTAGGAAGACTTCAATAGTCACATTCATGTTGTTTCTTTCCCCCTTAATTTTTACCCAGATACTCTCAGCCAAGCTTCCAGGATTATGTCATGAACTTCCTCACAAATGTAAAAATCATTGATATATAGTGCTATTCCTCTTCCTTTCCTGTTTGGTCTACTTTTTCTGTTTGGCCAACCTCTGTGAGATACAAGCCATCCCTTGCCAGAAGCCCAACTTCAAACCATAGAATCATAGAGTTGGAAGAGACCTCATGGGCCATCCAGTCCAACCCCCTACTAAGAAGCAGGAAAATCACATTCAAAGCACCCCTGACAGATGGCCATCCAGCCTCTGCTTAAAAGCCTCCAACGAAGTAGCCTCCACCACACTCAGGATAGCATGGTTAGGCTTGTCACAAAGAATACAGGAAATGAAAAAGAAAGAAGCAGTAGATGCCCCCATTAGATGGAATCATTAGCTGGAAAATAGAAAAAGGGAAAGGAATTATTGGGGAAATATATAAGGAATTAACAACCTTATCCTACAAGTCAAAATATACTCTAGTAGAGGCTTGGAAACAAGATACAAACTTTAACAAAAATCTAGTTAGGTCCAAATCCAAAAATTTAAACACTTAAGGATCAAAGAAACAAAAAGGAAAATAATTTCAAAATGGTATAGGACCCCCTTACAATTGGCACACATTATGGAAAACATCTCTAATAAATGCTGGCATAAGTGTGGTGAGATTGGTACATTTTCTCATATGTGGTGGGATTGCATTGAAATCCAAAAATAGAATAACACAGTCCAGGAAGTAATAGAGAAAATAGTAGGAAAAAAATATATTGGAATAAAGCCCGATTTCTGTCCCTCACTATTGAAGTAAAGGAGGGGAATAACGAATGGACAGAAATACTAAAACGTATGATATCTACTGCCCATGCCACAATTGCCCAAGGTTGGAAAGATAAAACAAGGTGGGATCTAGAAACCTGGTGGTCTTACATCTCTGAATATATAATTAACAATTTTATTAATCAAAGGAAAAATAAATATCTGAATAGTGATTCCAAACAGGACTGGAAGAGGAAATGGTATTGTTTAATCGACAAAACAGAGGGAAATGATAGGTATAGAATTTTGAATCAGGCCATCCAAACAATTAAATCAATGTATTAAAACAAGCTGACCCAGAAGGGGGGGGGGGGAGAGAGAGGGGAGGGGAGAAGAGGGGAGGGAGGGGGGATTTAAGGGTAAACTAATTGGTCTATATTGAAGTACAAACTGAATATGTAACTCATCACAAAAACTGTAAATGGTCATGTATTTCAGGAGAACTTAACTAAACCGCTACAAGCTATTATGAATTCGCTAAAAGAAGGGAAAATACCCGAATCATGGAAAGATGCATACATAACATTAATAGCGAAGGAAGATAGAGACCCTCTACAACCAAAGAATTACAGACCTATATCACTTCTGAATGCAGACTACAAACTCTTTATGTCTATCCTGGCAAATAGATTGAAAAATATCCTAAAAAGAATAATCTCAAAAGACCAAGCCGGCTTTTTGCCGAATAGACAAATCAAACAGAATACAAGATGCCTCATCGATATAATTGAATTATTTGATAAACATCCCAGTAGGAAATTAGCGATACTCTTTTTAGACATAGAAAAAGCATTCGACAGCTTAAGCTGGGATTTTATGATGGAAGCTCTGCAAGCACATGATATGGGAGACCAATATATAAAAACAATAAGAACTATATACAAAGATCAATATGCGCAGTTAATAATCAATGGGGAGAAAACACAAAGAATCAGAATAAGACGTGGCACCAGGCAAGGTTGTCCACTATCGCCACTCCTGTTTATTATGTGCATAGAGATGCTTATAAAACAAATAAATGAAAACAAGGAGATAAAAGGTGTTCGGGCAGCAGGAAAAGAATATAAGATTCGTGCCTTCGCCGATGATATTGTTCTGACTCTGGAAAACCCCAATGACTCAAAGGAAAAATTAATTAATACCCTAACAAACTTCTCAGAATTAGCTGGGTTAAAAGTAAACAAAGAGAAAAGTCAATTTTTAACAAAGAACCTCACAGAATCGGAAAAACAAGAATTAAAAGAAAACACAGAATATAATATTGTACAGAAAGCCAAATACTTAGGAATATACATCACAAAGAAAAATTCAGAACTATTCAAAAAATAATTATGAAAAGGTGTGGAGAGAGATAAAGAAAGAACTAACGGAATGGGACAAACGAGGGCTCTCCCTATTAGGGAGGATATCATCTATCAAAATGACAACACTGCCAAAAATGTTATTTTTGTTTCAAAACATACCAATTATTAACAACGAAAAAATCTTCAAAATTTGGCAAAAAGACATCTCAAAATTTATTTGGGCTGGGAAAAAACCAAGAGTAAAAATGAAAATACTTAATGATGATAAAACAAGAGGCGGCTTATCCCTTCCAAATTTACAACTCTACTTTCATGCATGCTGTCTGGACTGGATTAAAGAATGGGTGACCTTAGAAGACAATGAGCTATTAGATTTAGAAGGTATAAATCTCCCTTTTGGATGGCATGCATATTTAGATATACAAAAGGCCAAACCAACAGGCATATTTAATGATCATTACATACGAAGACCAATTCTAAACACCTGGAACAGATACAAAAAAAGAATATATACAAAGACACCAGAGTGAATGTCCCCACATGAGGCATACTACAAAAGGGAGAACATCTTACAAGGGAAATGGTTAACCTACAGGGAATTGGTCCATATTAATTTGGAAAACTCAGAAATGAAATCCCCAGAAGAACTGAACCAATCAGGCCTTAAATGTAACTGGCTTTTATATAGACAACTGCGTGAGAAATTTAAAGAACAACTCAAAACCTCAGGTTTCCAGACAGCAAAAACATGGTTTGATGTGGCGATGTTCCAAAAACCAAAAGGACTTATATCTTATATATACAAAAACCTACTGACTTGGCACACAGAAGAGGAAGTAGTAAAGGACTCAATGGTTAGATGGGCTCAAAACATCGGCCAAGAGATAAAAATGGTCAAATGGGAAAAAACATGGAATAGAAGAATGAAATACACGGCATGTCAAAACCTAAAAGAAAACATTTACAAAATGCACTTGCGGTGGTATCTCCCTCCAGAGAGATTAGCGAAGATGTACAACTGCACCGATAAATGCTGGAAATGTGGGAAAGAAAAAGGCACATTTTACCACCTGTGGTGGTCATGCAACAAAGTAAACAGCTATTGGAAACAGATTCATGCACATCTAGAAAAGATATTAAATACAAATTTTAAAATGACACCACAAATGTACCTTTTGAACATGCCCGAAGAAGAATTGGAAAGGAAATATGGAAGAATTTTGTTTTACGTGACAGTGGCAGCTCGGATAGTATACGCTAGATACTGGAAAACCCCTAAGGTACGTCCCTTAGCAGAACTGGAACAATATACTATAGAGTTGCTGATGATGGACAAAATAACAATGCACTTAAGAGGAGAACCTTTAGAGAACTTTGTTAAGGAATGGCAACCAATGATCCAACATTTCAATGTAAAATTAATCTAAAAATATACATAGAGGAAGCTAATAGACTGAAGGCAAGGAGGAAACGGATATAAATTTGGAACTTATAATATCACTATATATACTATACAAATAGAAGCCTGTGACCCCTTATTGTAAATATATTGTCTGAGAAATGATTATGAAAGACTAATAGATGAAAGTATTGCACTGTATGCAACAAACACTCGCAATGTATGTATATTTGAATGAATGAAAATAAATAAACATTATATATATAAAACAATTAAATCAATGTATTAAAACAAGCTGACCCAGAAGGGGGGGGGGGAGAGGGGAGGGGAGAAGAGGGGAGGGAGGGGGGATTTAAGGGTAAACTAATTGGTCTATATTGAAGTACAAACTGAATATGTAACTCATCACAAAAACTGTAAATGGTCATCTGTAATGATTTATAGAATGTCAAGGTTTGTGCTGTAATGCATTGTCATCTGTATGATTTTCAGAAATAAAACAATAAAAAAGGAATATACGGCTCAAATTGTATGATGAAATCCATTTTATAAAGTTGTGTAAAAAATAAATGTTTGTAAGGATTCACATAATTAGAATTAGGATGGAAAAGATTTGTGATTGGACTGTGGAGAAATCAAGAAAGAACAGATATGTACTAATTTAGCCATTTGTAGTCTTCAGTATGTGTATCTTGACTGGAGAGGGATACATTTTGCTACTTCCATCTTTGACAGGAAAATGAATGTTTATGACCAATGCAGATAATGTGTTTTTTATTCAAATAGTCCAATAATACACAACAGTAATCACATTATTTCTTTACCACCGGCATTGGAAATTCTCACTTTACAGTTAAGCACTTGTTCAAAGTGAATTCAAAAAGTCATTTTTCTTTATTAGGGTTCTATTGGGGTTTTTTTGCCATGAAAAATACCCAGGAGGGGCAAAAATAAAATATTGCTTCTGTGAAATTCTTTATAGATTTGCAAACAACAATATATGTTAATAAAGACAAAATGAAAAAGCAGAACAGAAGCAATAAACCAAAAGAGAGCAGAGGATAAGAAGTAGAGAAAAATACTCATATAAATTATGAGGTATTCCTACAGTGCAATACAATTCATCCCATTGCTCCCAGCAAGGTAGCAGTCATTTCAGGAAATACCTTATTTTTCTTTGGAGACATTTCTGCTTAAGAAAAAGCCCGGTGGTGAGAATGGCGGTCACCAGGATCTTTTGGGTGTGCTCAAGAGATCAGCCCAGCAAAGCGATCAAGGGGGAGGAAAAACCCCTCTCTAACTGTGGGAAAGCAGTTGTGAGTTGCCAAAATCTGCAGCACCCACCCAATGGCAACCAAGTCTCTCCTGGACAGGGGAGACTCTGAAATGTCCGGGAAAAGGGATTGCAGCAGGCAATGACCAGAGCAAATCGCAGCTGGGTGAGCTGGATCCATAAAAGGGCCAGTGAAGACTAACCACACCATTTTAAAGATTCAAGCGAATGGGGGGAAAAACAAGCAGATACCAGAGTATCTGCTTGTTCATTCCTTTTGGGAGAGAAATAGCCTCTAGGTCAAATATCTAAGGAATCTCTGATCTATTGACTATAATATATCTGCAAAACTAGAAGCTCTTATAATTGTGTGATTCTATAATTCAGTAAGTCAATAATCTAACAATTAAAGAAGGACAGAATCATAGACAGAACAACAGAGAGAGTGGGAAAGATAGAAGCCAAAAAGATTATAAACTCACCAGAATCTCTAAGCACCATGTTGTCCTTGAAGACGCTTTCTCTATAAACATTGATCTCACAAGGAAACTACCCCCACAAATACCACTGGAAGATATAGAGCTATAGCACCAGGGGGAGGAGGTGAAAGGACACATGGGAAGTGAACCCGGAATCTGAATAAATAAACTAAACATAGAGCTACTAAAGAAGAGTTCAGACTAAAACACCAAGTTGCAGTTTGAGGGTTCATTTAAAAAAAAAAGCAGAGAAAGCTGTTCTGCAACAGAGGCAGAGAAGTAAGCAGAGAGCAGAAGAAGAGGAATGGAGAAGGGAAGTATACAAGAGATAAGAGATAAGAAAAGTGCTGGTGCAGACCGGAGAGTGAGAGAGGACTGTGGTGAAGAAAGGCTAGCAAAAAGAGAAGCTTACTATGGCAGCAAAAGAGGGATCAACAGAGAAGAGGGACGACTGCATAGAACCAGTGTGATAGAACTGAGAAACGGTATGGCTACTTACAAATCAAAAGTACAAGCCAGCCAGAGAACGCTAATAAAACATGACTCCGCCCCTGATGAAATCAGATTCAAGGAAATATACCAAGAAATGCTAAAGATATCACAAAACAGGATGAACAACACAAAGAAATGCAAGAACAAATACAAGATCTTTAAAAAGAATTGAAGGGGACATAGCTGCCATGAAAAAAGAATGTGAAGAACTTAAACAAGAACATAGAGAGATGAAGAAAGTGCAAGGAAGAGTGGACAGAAAAATGAGGAGCTTGGAGGAGATAAATCAAAAATTACAGGATCAGATAGACATAATGGAAAATAAAGAGCTCAAATTTCAATTGAGAACAAGGAACTTAGAAGAGACAGAGAGAAAAGACCTGAGAGAAATAATAACTGAAATTTTGGCAAAACTATTTGACATATCGGAGAAAGAGAAGGACGACAATCTGGACAGGACCTTCAGAATTTCCACCAACTGTTCCAAAAGAAATAAAACAATAAGAGATGTAATTGTCAGGTTTGGAAGAAAACGAATAAGGGATGAGACAAACCCAACATATCACTAAGATTGAAAAAGACGGAAAATTATTTTATGAAAACCATACTATAAGTCAACAATTTAGAGCTTATTATGAGAAATTATATGCCGCAGAAGAAACCAATAATGATGAAATTGTCTCCTATCTAGGAAAGCTAAAACTGGGAAAACTAACAAATGAATAGATACTAGACCTAAACAAAGAAATCACGAATGAAGAAATAAACAATGCCATCTGCAATCTACAAAATAACAAGGTCTTTACACCATTTTTTTTTACAAAACTTACAAAGAAGAACTGACTCCACTTCTAAAAGAGATTATGAATGATGCACTGACAAAGCAAAAAATCCCTCAAACATGGGAAGGAGCCAATATAACGTTAATCCATAAGGAAAACACAGACCCCAAAAACGTTAAAAACTATCACCCAATCTCACTATTGAATGTGAATTATAAAATTTTCACATTAAGACTGGCAGACAGACTAAAACGTTTTTTGACAAATTGGATAAACAAAGATTAAACCGTTTTTTTGCCTAACAGACAGTTATGGGACAACATAAGAAATCTCATAAATACAATCGAATACTATGACAAAAATAAGGAAAAAGAGCTTGCATTGATGTTTATAGATGCGGAAAATGCTTTTGACAAAGTAAGCTGGAACTATGGAAGAATTTTATATGGGATATCAATTTATTAACGCAATTAGGGCAATATACAAAAATCAGGAAGCAAAAATCATAGTAAATGGCCAAGAAAACTCAGAAACAGTACAGTAAAAATTTATAGAGGAATGAGACAAGGCTGTCCCCTATCTCCCTTGCTTTTTATAATGGTATTAGAACTGCTGTTAAAAAATATAAGAGGCGATAAAAACCTAACAGGCATGAAAATAAGAAAGGAAGAATATAAACTGTGGGCATATACAGATGATCTGGTACTTATAATTGAAAACCCACCAGGCAAAATTCAGAAATTGATTTTAAAAGTTGAGCATTTCAGAAAACTAGCAGGTTTCAAATTAAATACAGAGAAAACCAAAATACTAACAAAGAATATGACCAAGGATCTTCTTCTTTACTCATTCAGTCGTTTTTGACTTTTCGTGACCTCATGGACCAGTCTACGCCAGAGCTCCCTGTCAGCCGTTGCTACCCCCAGCTCCTTCAAGGTCGAGCCAGTCACTTCAAGGATACCGTCCATCCATCTTGCCCTTGGTCGGCCTCTCTTCCTTTTTCCTTCCATTTTCCCCAGCATCATGATCAAGGATAGGGTCAAAGAATTAGAGGAAGAATCAAAATTGAGAACAGAGAAGAAGATTAAATGCTTAGGGGTCATTATTACTACAAACAATACTAATCTCCTTAAAAACAACTATGAGGATAAATGGAAAAATATCCAAAAAGACTTGAAAAATTGGAAATACCTAAATGTCTCACTGTTAGGGAGAATCGCAATTATAAAAATGAATATTTTGCCGAAATTACTGTTCCTCTTTCAGAACCTTCCCATCATAAGAAATAGCCACCTGTTCAATAAATGGCACAAAGAAATCTCAGAATTTATATGGAACGGAAAGAAGCCCAGAATCAAAACAAAAATACTCACAGATGAAAACAAAAGAGGGGGACTAGGGCTGCCAAATGAGACTGTACTATGAGGCATTTGCCCTTACATGCATCAAAGATTGGGCAACATTAGAAAGGAAAGCACTACTAGACCTGGAGGGACATGACTTGAGGTTCGGGTGGCATGGATACCTTTGGTACCAAAAAAAAGAAAGAAAAGAAAGTGAAAAGAAACCTTAATAATCATTTTATAAGGGCAGCACTAATTAAAGTTTGGGGGGAATACAAGATGAGATTTTATAATAAAACTCCATTATGGATATCTCTGGTAGAGGCGAAATATAAGAAAGAACTGGGAGAAGATAAATGGCTCACATATAAACAAATCTTGAAGGCCCAAGATAAAGACTTGACGATAAAAACATATGATGAAATCAATGAAATCAATATTGGAACCTGGTTCCAATATTACTAAATTAAAGAATGTTATAAAGAAAATAAAGGGCTTCATGGTTAAAGAGAATATTTGGGATAAAATAATGAAGAAGAAAGAAAAAACTATAAAATATTATATAATCAATTACTAGAGTGGGATACAGAAACAGAACTGATTAAATCCTGCATGATACAATGGGCCAAATACCTCAACAGGACAATTAAACTTGAGGAATGGGAAAATATGTGGAACAAAAAACTAAAATACACTGCTTCAATAAACTTAAGAGAAAACTGGCTTAAAATGTTCCACAGGTGGTATCTCACCCCTGAGAAACTGGCAAAATTCTATAGGAACGTATCAAACAAATGCTGGAGATGTGAAACAAAGAAAGGTACGTTCTTCCAACAGTGGTGGTTATGTAGGAAAATTCAGAAGTTCTGGGAAGAAGTTAGGAAGGGTATGGAAGAAATTCTCCAAGTCAATATTAAAATGAAACCAGAATACTTCCTCCTGATATCACTGACATCAATCTAGACAAAAACCAAGAGAAATTGTTCTTTTATCTAACCACAGCCGCTAGAATTGTCATGGAGACAAAGAGAAATACCAGACATATATGAATGGACTACTAAAGTACTTGAGATTATGCAAATTGACATTCTGACATAAAGAATAAAATTAGGACATAAAATAACAGACTGGTCAAGAGTCAAGGACTTCCTAGAGAAACAACGAACACAAATAATCATAGAATCAATATGAGAAGTCAGTAAGATAATTATACTTATAAACATAAAAGATAGAAAGTGGAAACTATATAAGATGGATATGGAACATGCCTAAAAGGAATGAATTGGAAGGCAAACACTTTTTTAATATATATTTTTTCTTTTTTTTTCTTTTTTCTTTTTTGCCTCTCCTAAAAAAAATTCTTCTTTTTTCCCTTTCTCATTTTTTTTCTCATTCTATTTTTCCTATGCCCACTATTCTCACTCTTTCTATGTATAGAAACACTTAATAAAAACACTTTTTAAAAAAGCCCGAGGCAGCCTCTTCTCAACAACAGCATAGGATTGAATGAATAAAGGTGTCAAGACCCACTATGCTCTTAGGACAGCTTGAAATAGCATTTATCCTCATACATAAATCTATACCATGTACAAGTTGGAGGCCACAGTTATGGACTTTGATGTGACCCATGAAGAAGGCCACCGCACAAACCAGCTGGCCAAGCTGCCACCATTTCCCAGCCAGATAGTTTTTTAAAAAGTCAGAAATGCCACCACAGTGAAGAGAGTAGAAGTGGGTGCTTTTCTTAGGTTCTTCAAGGATGGACTACGCTCTTGCCTTTTGCCACTATACTCAGAACAGGTAATAGTGTCTTTTCTTTTCTCTTCTCTTTCTTTCTTTTCATAAGAGCTAAAGTGCATTTCTCACATTGTGCAGTGGATAAGGAATGCCAGGTTGAATTTTTGACTAAAATTTCTCATCGTATACATGAGTTTGTAAGTTTCAAATCCTCTTGGACATTTAGGTTGTCTGCCCCTGCCAGGCACAGTCTCTACAGTTTGTAAAACCTGCTTCTTTGGATTCCCATAATTTTCTGTCAAGCATGGTTAATCACCATCCTGTTGGAGAGTAATGATCTAAAGAAAGGAAATCAAGTTAGGTCTTGATGACATCTTAGTTCCTACAACAGTAATTCTTCCATTTTGACCTCCATTTGCCTCCAGACCAAAGGCAGGAAAGGACTAAGTGGAAATTCAGTATCATAGCATTAGCATTCCTTCAGTTGCCGGCAGGCTATATTGCTAAGTAAGTAAAATCATACTTAGACAAGATTAATGTGTGAATGATGGTCCAGTAGTAAAGTTCTATAGTCAATTCTGGGCTCCTGTACACATAACTTAGGAGAATGCTTCAGTAAAACACAATAGGAAGTGTGGCCAGCAGGAAGTTGCAGAGAACATCATGTCAGTTTGAGCAATTTTAATGTATAAAGGAAGAAAAACAGAAAATTCTCACTGCCTGCTGGGACAAGTATTACTCATCCACTCAGACCCCTTCTGCACTTGCCATATAAAATCCAGGTTATCAGAGTTGTACTGGGTTATATGACAGTGTAGACTCATATAATCCAGTTCAAAGCAAATGTGGATTATCTGCTTTGATAATCTGGATAATATGGCAATGTCATTGGATCCCACACAGCATGTTACACAATCTGCATTTCCTCAAAATTAAAGGCAGGCTTTACATATTCCATTTTAAGAAATTGCAAGGTTGTCTTTTACTCATTTAAATTGTATTAATTTGCTTAAACATTACAGTCCTCAAACATGCTTCTGTCACATGCAATGAAAATGATGCCAGGAGCATGCTATAAACAACAGGTGCATTATGGAGAATATGGCTGCTCCTATTTAACAATCTTTTTTTCCTGCTGCATGCTCTGATGGGGAACAGAATGTAGTCATATAAATAGCAACCACTCCAAATGGACAGAAGAAACATCTGAATGAAATCACCATAAAAAGAATCACAAAAGGATAATTACAAAAAATGACACTACTTGGAACATGCTTCATTCTTTGACTAAACTTCTCTTGTTCTTAGATTCTGGGGTAGAATCCAAATCATCATTGCTGCAAAGCTACAACAACAGTAATAATAATGAGACCCAAGGCAGCTTACAAAAACGAAAACATATTACAGTAACTCATATTCTTTCTAGATTCCACATAGAGACATGCAACTATAAACAATAGTGAATTGTATCATTTTCAATGGGATGAATGATGGAGGTAGGAGGAAAAGAGTGTAGTATGTATAGGTGGCCATAAGTGAAACCAAGGATAAATGAAACTGCGTATATCATTCCATAATGTGGGGGTTAGATAGTAAAACTATTTGAAAAATTAAAACATAATTTAATTCTCATTAAATTGAAAGCAATTCCCAAACATATCAATAGAAAAGTAACAAATATGGACAGTACATCAATTATTTAAAAACCCTCACCCCAAGCAGTTAGAATTCAAAGGTCTGTTTAGAGAAAAAAAGCTTCTGAAGGAGGGCTGTTGATTTGCCAGAGTGGCTGCTCCAGAGCCGCACTACTTAAAGACTGGGGATTATTGTCATTTACAGAGTAATTATGAGCTCTCTTTTCAAGGCTTATGGAGCTGGAGCACTTTTGATTCGTATGGAAACTTGAATTTAATTACATATATATAAAAAATCTTTGTTTTATTTAGATGTTCTCTTTAAATATACAGTACATAAATACTTTAAAATTCACTTTGATGTCTTTAAGATTAGAACTGCCCTGAAATCTATTGGAAGTACGAAAGCTGGAGGATAGTTTTGTTATAATTCATATGTAACTCTGGAAGGAATGTAACAGGTCCATTCGTATCATATTCAATTCCTCAACCAGATTTCTTTATATTCTAGAAATTGCAGAAATCTAGATTGGGAAGGGTAGGATTCAGCCCATTTCTCTTCTTTTCCCCCCTGCTGAGTTATTTTGCACCTTGAATTCACATGGCAACAACTCACTTATACTTAGGATGAACAGGGAAAGTGAGACGAGGCAAGACAAACTAGAACATATAAAACTAACTGAAAGGATAGGATTATAAAGGATTACTTAAGCATGTCCCTAACAATCAGGATAGTTTGAGCATATATCACTCCATCTTATGCATTATTTAGTTTTGTGGACTGTTCATGAAAATACAAAATGCATTAGGCAAAGAAATGGTGTGCAATAATTTTAAATAAACCAGTTTAGGACCTTTTTAATGAGCAAGGGCATTTCAAAAAAGAGTTCTCTGGTATTGGTTAGTTTAGTATGGCATATAATGAAGAAAAATGTTACCACAAAATGAAGGCGAATAAAAATGCAAAGAATAAATCCTTATATTTGGAGTGTGAAATATGAATGCAATACACACTTTTAACGCAGAGCATGAATAAGAAAAAAAGCAATACAACACCACATGGGGTTTCTAATGTGAGAACATGAGAAATGATGTGGTTTCCTAATGAATTCTTCTGCTTCCTGTTCCAGTTTTCCCTGTAATTGTTTTGAAAGTATTAAGCATATACTGTTGCTGGAACCTATCCTCTGATTTAGCTAGAAAGGACTAGCATGTGCAATTAGATGTTGTTTTTGTAGTTCTCTTAAGGCAACAGCTAGAAAACAAACTATTTTCCCCAAAAGCCAAAGTTCACTCAACTGACTGCTTAAGGGGGGGGGCTGTTTTTTGGGCTGTTGTTTACTGAAAAAAGCAGTCCAGAAAGTCTGTGCACAAACTCAACAGTTCCCTGTGGCACCTGATTTACTTCTTGGAAGCCTGAGGGCAAGTGACAGGTTGAGCCTCTCCCATCCCTGACACTGAATTTAAGGGAAGAGGAATTGAGAGGAAAAAAGGGGACAAAGAAAGGTAAAAAGAGCCCCCCCCCAACACTCAGGATCTCATTACAGTGAGGTTCATGATGCAGAGAACAGTGAGGAAACCAGTAGGGCAGCGTGGCAAATCTGTTGCCTGGCACCCCACATTGTCTACACGACCCGCTTGCCCAACACGCTTTCCAGTGTGATCCCATGATGTCCCCATGATTCTTAGCCTGAACATGTTCAAGCTTCCCCCTCCTACCACGCTTCCTCAATGTAGCTGGGACAGAACCCAAACATAAGTAGATGTACATTATGGAATGAGATATGGCAGGCTCCATGCTATCTGCATTGAAGTGTCGTAGGACAGGAAATTTAGTTAATGCGATGAGGTAGTAAGAAAGGTCTTTACATGTTATGGTTGAGCCTTCGGGCTCCGGTAATGAAAGAAGGGGTCGTAAGACTCCTCGAGAGTCAGACACTCTCGAGGAGCGTGAAAGGAAACGGCTCCGGGATTTGTTTGCAGAGCCGACAGATGAGGACTCATTTGAGGGTTTTTCTCAGGGTTTGGAGGAAGAGATGGCCAGCTCGGAGGAGGATGATATGGAATGGACTCGTGTGAGGGAGGATTTGGGTGTTGGGGAAACAGGCAATGAAAGCATGGGAGGTGATTGGCGGGTTGCAGGATCAGACCCATGGACTGGTTGGAGGGATGGAGCGGGATCCACAGCTGGGGATGCTGTGGGGCGTAGTCGAAGGTGCTTAAGCTCTGATGAGGATGATGATGTTGGGGCGTCTGGAATTGGGATGGCAGCTGACAGCGATGATGAGCTTGAACTGTGATAAAATGGGGTTTGGGACCAATGTCTAATTGCGTTGGGCAAGGTAATCTGGACGGACGCTTTGGCTCTTGCTGGGGAATTTCCTGAAGACGGGTGTGTTTCATTACTGGATACGTAAGTTTACCAAGGACGGGGCATTGACGGCGGGAGGAACTGTGTGGGGTTTTTCTCTGTGCAACTTGTGTTTAATCTTGATAGCTTGGACCTCCGTCGTCTTTTTGACGGGCAATATCTACTTTCACTGGATTGACGCTGGACTGACTGACTACGATTCCGGATTAACCCTTCTGCTGGCTATCGGTGTGACCTTTGGATTCCTTGACGACTACGCTTGGCTTTTGATCTTCTGGACCGGATTGGGACCCTGCTGACTGCCGTTACCCTAAACCTGAATCTTGACTACAACCACGCTCTCGTTCGCTGCAGGAAGGAGTAAACAAGCCTGGTTTACTCCCCTGCTGTTCCTGAGTAGCAGAGAGGAATCTGCCGCCAGTCTTTTGTTTACATTCCAACTCCTGTTGATTCTCTTTTGTTTGCATTGTTTGCCAAGCTGAAGTAAACTCTTTGATTTAATCCGGATTATACTCCTGTTTAACCCGGTTTTTCCCTTTGAACTGTTTAAGCTCAAACTGAGCTGCTTTTTGGTTATTTAGCACACTGAAGTCAAGTGTTTGCCCTGTTCTTTGTTCCTTACGGGCGTTTTTAGTTCTGTAACCTCAATAAACTGAGTTTTGTTTTACTTGCTGGCGTTCTGTCTATGACATTACAGGAGGTCCTGTGTGAATAAGTGAAACCACTGATAAGTGGGATCTTCCTGTTCAACACTGGAAAACCAGTATATTCTCCATATACGGGAATTACTTATCAGAATTAATGGCCAATGGGCACTGAGGGGGAAAAATGAACTGGGTATTAAAGATTGGTTTTGCTGTCACCAATTATATGAAAGATTTTAAAAGGACGAAAAGAGGGGATTTGCCTCAAAAAACCAGAATTGGAAACTATATTAGGCAAAGGGGAAAATGGTTTAATAGGCAGACTATATAAATATATTCTATGTTACAACCTGGAAGATTATCAAGTAAAAACCTCCATGATTTTATGGGCAAAAAATCTTGGGAGAAATATAGACTTTAACCATTGGAAAAACCTATGGAACAAAGGTTTCACATTTACAGTGACAGCTTCAATTAGAGATAATTTATATAAAATGTTCTACAACTCTCCTAGCCAAATTGGTGCAGGTATATTGGAAAAGAATAATAAAGAAACAAATAAAATGATCCACAACCAAGTAAAAAAAAAAACAAAAAAAACAGGGATGTGCCTATTAGGTTATTCAGAGATAAACTAGAGCAGCCAGAAAGAGAAATTTGCCTATACAGTTTTGTGGCTACACATATTACAATTACCAGAGACTGGGAAGGTGGAAAAACATTACGTATCAAAAATTGGAAGGATAATTTTTTGAATTATGCACAGATGACCAAGATTTTTAGCAATTTGAAATATGAAAGTCATGAAGTTTTTGAAAGAAACTGGAAGCTGGCCCAAGCAGGAGAATTTAAGAAATAAAAACAAGAGCAATTTATTGATCTAGAAGTACATAGGGTTAAATAAAATGATACATAAACTCTGCAAAGATCAGTGTCAGAAGTCAAGGTGATGGGTCGCACTGTCAGTGGGTTGAGGGATAATTGTATCATGGGTGGCAGTTTGTCTATGTATGTGTATATGTTTGTAATGTGCATTGTGGGTGTGTTACAATTTTAAATAATTTTTTAAAAAAACAGTGAAAAACCTCATAGACTGAAAATATTCCTTTCTTTGGATGTTTTTAAAAAGAAGATATATAGCCCAATTCATTTGTCCAGAGTGCCTTTATTGTATTCCATTATGTTTGTGGGGGGGGGGGGGTGTGGACTGGATGGTCTTTGTTGTCTTCTACAGCTATATGACTCTATAATATATAGATGTTTGCACAGATGTTAGTAGCCAGATAAACTTAAATATATGACATAAAATTGCATGATGCTATTGATGACAAAATCCTGAATTTTTTTTTTTTGAACTTCAAGGCCACCTGATGAAATGGGACTGGAAGATAAATATTATCTAGTCAGACAACTCCAGTTATAGCTAATTTATTATCTAAAAATAATTCATTCATGGATCTCTGGGTGATATTCTGAGATTAATCCTCTTCTCTGAAGCAATTTAAAATGTGACAATTTAGATTTGTGATCTCTCAGTGCAGTACAAAAGGACTGGAAGGGAAGAATAATTTGCAGGTGGAATGTCTCAGCTGCCCAGCATGATGAGTGTCTTCTACTGGGCCTTTGTCATAGGTCTTTTCATCATTAATTCTTCCTTGAACCAGAAAACATTTCTCACTCTACTTCCAAAAAGAAAACTATGATGAAGTTTTTTAAAAAGAAAGGTGACATAAGTGACCTTTTAAAAATGAGGAATTTAATATTTGCAAGTAATTCATCTGTTTTGTATGTTGGAGTTACATTTTGGTTTCAATTTAGACCATGTCTCCTGGCCCTATAAAACATGGTTTCTGAAATTGGGTACATACCTTAAATGTTGATGTTCTTTATTAAATCCTATTCTTCCTGCTTGGTTTAGTGGCTTTAATCATTTATTTCTGTCTTGTAGGTATAAAGTTGCCTAGTGCCCATTTAGACTAAAACTTTAAAAGCTCTTGCAAAAGTCAAGTGACTTTTTCACATGAAGTCATTATTTTGTGGCAGTTGTGTGATCACCATTAGTGACAACATATTGGAATGAGTATCCTAACTATCACACATTTGTGCAACTGCATTTGTACTTCCACATAATCTAGTAACTCCTCTTTCTGCACTTCTGCTGTTGCATAATTTTTTAAAAAATTAAAACTATTTTACAATTGCAACTATAGTTAATTTTTAAAAAAATCAAATAAAACTGTATGCAAGTACACAAGAATGTGAAGAGAATGTGGCCAATTTGCAGCTACTGATGGGTTTTCCCATCAATAGTGAGATATCACAAGGAAGAAGTAGACAGGCAACAGGATTTGCACAATGTTATGTGATAGGCCTTGCTTCAATGTACTTTTGTTTCCTTCATGTGACAAAATCTTAAGATACAAGGCCAAATATGCAGCTTATTCTGTTGCAAAAATAGGTTGCTGTTGCCTTTCACTGTGTTTGGTCAAAGTGAAGTCTTCCGCAGCATTATGGATAGTTAAATTGTTCAGTGACCATCTTCCAATTTTCTGGGTAAATGTTAACAGTTTTGCAGACAGGCTTAATCTGTTTGCAGATAGATAAGATCAGTTTTCCAGAGCTCCCTACAAACAGCGCATAGAAAGCAAAATAAACATATATATCCAAACAAAACCACAATGCCATAATAAAATATTAATATTTAAGATGCAATGAACTTCATTCTTGTTGCAACAGATTGAACATAGCAATATTATTTATTTTAGTGGATGTCCAGAAAAAGGCAGGTTCCAGTCCATCTTTCATAGGCTTCTTGAGAATTCAGCATGATGTTTACTGAATTTAACAGGTACTTGCTATGA
The DNA here is from genome assembly GCF_035594765.1 of Anolis carolinensis. Classification (NCBI taxonomy): domain Eukaryota; kingdom Metazoa; phylum Chordata; class Lepidosauria; order Squamata; family Anolidae; genus Anolis; species Anolis carolinensis. The sequence goes on from NC_085841.1 coordinate 59,125,796, forward strand.
ATCTTAGATTTGCAAAACAAGAAAGAAATAATAAAGTTCTTTTGAAAGAACAATCTACACATTTACTTGTGTGGAGCACATGGTTTAGCCCTTTAAACCTTTAAAGAGGCTATTTTTATTTATTCCACCAGCAAACAGCTGGTTGCAGCAAAATGAGGGATATTATAACAGCATTAATTATTTCCAGGACTCCAATTGTTGATGCCCCCAGATATTCTATCTGCTCTGTCTTAAGGAATAATAGTGAAAACTGCCCTCTCATCATGCTGCTGCCACTATTTTAGAGTTGCCTTCTTGGAGTATAGGGATAGTTGACCTCAGAATTGCTGCCCCCATCGTCTTTTGTCCCTGCCCTCTGGATCTTGTCTCCACTATAGGCTGATTGGATTTTTTTTTTGTCTTTCTCTGTTCTATGAAAGCCCACTTGGTGTTGTCACAAATGCAGTTGTGGTAAGGTGACTTTTAAAAGATTTTTTCATTTGCTATTTCCAATAAAGGGGTGTGCTGGTGAACTTCTTGCCCCAGAGTGTATGATGAGTTGTCAATGCCTATTGCCTCTCTGCATCCCAGTACTTTGGAATTTACCTAGAATTGAGATTTTCTATCTCCTATCTACATCTATGGATGATGAATCTATAGGTTTGATACAATATACAAAGTGTGTTTCACGGACTCCTTGGCTACAATGTAAACTGTGTTGGCTCTCATTTAGAATGCCGTAGACAGCTTGGATACTTAGGAAAGCATTATTATTAGTGATAACTGCCCTTTGACTGCGCAGTTTTGTTTCTTTGAATATTCATTAGAGACTGAGCATTTTCTAGAAACATGGAATAGCTTCTAAACCAAAAGAAAATTGGGTCATTTACATGACAATTGTATCTCTATCCTTGGTATAACCCCACATTGAATTAATTTTAATTTTAATCGAAATGGTATACTTATCAACTTTACTTCTTTTTTTAGCATTCTGTTTTTTATTTGTAGCAGAGGGCAAGATCTTTCATTGCTTAGGGTAGATCCATACTTAGCCATATTTTAAGTGGGTCTAATGGCTTCACTGTATTTATTACTCCCAACCAAAAACAGACCCATTATTCAATGGCACTTTGATGATTATTTATATGTTCCCATTAATTTGCTGTGTCTAGTTAAGTTTGGTCTGATATTTAGATTCAGGCTAGTGAAATGGGAGGGATTTAAGTTAATTGTGTCAAACTCAATTCATACTAGTTTCAATGGCTAATTACATCTACACTATATACTTAATGCTGTTTGACACCATTTTAACTACAATTGCTCAATGCTATGGAAACATGGGATTTGCAGTCTTTCAAGTCTTTAGCCTTCCCTGTTAAAGAATTCTCATACCTCATCAAACTACAAATCCTAGTATTTCATACCAACTGTTAATGGCAAACTGCATTAATTCTACAATGTCAATTTACCCTATTTGAGTATCTAGCGATATGGAAGAAGGGAGTGGCTGAATAATTCCATTACCCTTCAGCACACCATTCCCTCCAGCACTCCCTTCACCAATCACCCTTGAATCCCAGCTGACATCACTCCAGGCAATAAGGACCTCTTCACACTGGCCTCTGGAATCTCCATGCATTGTGGCAAATCTGGCAACTGCTGTCAGGGGTGTGTGGAGAACCCGTTGCCCAACACCCTGCATCGCCCACTTTACCTGAAGGACAATCCCACGGGGGGGATGCACCAACCATTGCTCCAAGCCAACACGGGAAGCCTCCCATGTTGCCGCTGCCATGACATGCTCAACTTCATTGCCTTTTAAAGCACTGAGCCCTGCCTGTAGTATAGTGTGTTATGCAATGGAAGCAGTCCGGTTCCATGCTTAAAGCGGCGACAAGTGGAGCATGCTGCTGATTCTTCCCCTATCTGAAGAGGTCATAAGTGTCAGACACTAGCTCTGTCACACCTGATGGCCACTGCTATGGTGAGAACACGAGCACAAGAAATATGGAATGGCTATGTAAACAGTTGTGGCAACTTCTGTCTCATAAACAAAACAAGAGGAACATTGATAGATCTGGCTATTTTTAAAAAAGAAAACACAATTTGTGAAGAATAGCCAAAAATGTAGCAGGCATTTTTTCCTATCATTTCAACCTCATATAACAGATATTATTTACTTGTTGTATTTGCACAGTACCTGTTGAAAAATAAAGAAATGTTGTTTACCACATGAAAGAGCTGTGCCTCAGCTGCATTGATTTTCTTAAATTCAGAAAAGGCCTTTCACAATTTGAACTAGATGTTCTTGTTTAGAGTTCTGGAAGATAAAATTTGGAGATAATTTTATTAAATGGGTTAACTCAATCTATACCTCATAGAAAGTGCATGTAATTAATAGTGGAGCATTAACAAAACTATATGGGATTCAAAATGAAACAAGTCAAGGATTCCAATTGCATTAAAAAGTAGAAATAAGAAAATGTTGCTTTCAAAAAAAATTATTGACAAAGTCTGAGCCTGGACTTCCAGTTTTCTTTCTTCTTTTTGTAAATTTAATTGGCAATAAACAATAATTTGGTCCAACTACAAAGTCTAGAACCACCTATGCATTTTTCCTATACAGGAAGTTCATGATAACAGAATTCAATACACATTTTGCTGATGTTTTTTTCTTAAGCAGTTACTACCTGAAAAGGTTTGAGGGGTTTTTTAAGACCAACCATGTGAATGTATCCAACTACTCTTTAGAATTAACTTTTGTAGTGGTTTTTATCATTAACAGTTTCAAAAATAGTTTTTCTTCTGCACTAGATAGAATTTCTATGTGGTAGATGATTCATACAATAAGTTATCAGCAGAAAAGAGAATAAAAAGATATAACCAATATAAACCCATACGCTTAAATCAAAATTAATACACTACAACATTAATACACCACAGCATGATCCAGAAAAGTCAAGGAAATGCTCAGATTGACAGCTCATCATCCACCCATTATATGCAGGTATGTTAGAATTGTGTAAGAAAGTAGCAATGGTAATTGAATAATACTAGAAAAAGTAGAAATGGTGGTATTGCTGCAAGCATTGCTATTTTAAGCACCCTAGACATCTTTGTTCAAAATCTTAGTATACAGATGAAATTGGATATAGTTTTAAACTATTTTTTCCATGGTGAGAACCGGTGTGAAAAGTTTTAAAGTTTCTGTAGCATATAACACTGCCACTTATTTATTTATTTATTTTCACTTTATAGTTTCTAGAAATAAGATATTTAGAATAAAGCTAGCTGATATTTATATTACTTCTTCAATATGTCTTTTCAAAACAAATACAAAAATATGAAAGAAATTGTTCCAACAGGGGAATTGGGACATAAGACATAGGTTTGGATTGAAAAGGAGTGTGACTTTATTATTAAGAAAGGAATGTGAATGATTGAAAATGAAACCTCCCAACATAAGAATGATCTCATGAACTGCAGAAGTTAATTAAAGGCCATTCAATTCAGGATAAAACTCAGTCTTAATCCAAGTTCAGTGGAAGCAACTCCAATTGTTCACACCTCATCCACCCGGATGGTTTTGTGGTCTCTTCAAACTACTGTATGTATTCTTATAATTCTACACAAATCGGTTGAGGGAGAATTATCTGATCACAACACCATTAACCTAAGAGATCTGAGACTAATTTTTTAAAAATTGCCTTTACCTTTTAATCTCACTGAGTCCCCTTCTACACTGCCATATAATCCAGATTATAAAAGCAAATAATCCACATTACATACTTTGAACTGGATTATATGAGTCTACACTGCCATATAATCCAGTTCAAAGCAGATAATCTGGATTTTATATGGCAGCGTAGAAGGGGTCTGAGTATTCACCAGAGATCACTTTGTCCTTCCTATTCGCTTTCCTCCTGTGCTACAGATCTTGGGAAGTATCTCTTAAGAAGAATGAACATGATGCTATGCTGAACATAGTAGTGTTCAGATGAAGCTCTGGGTCTCAACATTGACAAAATGTTGAAGAGAAATGTTGAAGAGTCCCAAACAACATAAGAAATCCTTTCATATGACTGGAAGAATTTGAAGCCAGGTTGAACAGGTAATGAATTACTAAAGGAAAGGCCCTTCCTGCCAACTTGATTATTTAAGCCATTGGCTCCTTGGACTCCTTTTCCGTTGTTTGATATCTTCCAGTGCTAGGCACTCAACCATCCACAATATGTGGAGAGGATAGCCAACAAAGGGGCACTACTCAACTACTGGTGTTCAGTTGTAGGTGTACTTCAGAGACTGCATGCTTTTAAATTGACTTTTACTATAGAAGCATTGAATCTGAAATCAAATTATATTGAACTTGTTTATCTTATTTATTCAATATGATATAACAAGTTCAATATCATTTGAACTTGTTTGTCTTATTTATTCAATAGAACTGGTTTTAAAATGATATATTCAAATATATAACTACAGTGGGTAATAGGTAGAAGTTGACTTCTTCCATGGGAGTTATATAAAATGATAATAACTTTGTCTTCCCTCACATTGTGGACTGTGCTTTAACTTACAACAAGCACTGCTTGAATATCAAGCAAAAAATGGACACTAGAAATAATATCATATGAAAGCTGACTTGCACAACTTGGGATCACAACCAGACACAGTGAAGACATCTGCCCTTGCGCTTTTGCTACTCTGCTGCTGAGTACACATGCCCAGTGTGGAATGCATCTGACCACGTTAAAACAGTGGATGTGGCTCTTAATGAAACATGCCACATTATCACAGTATGTCTACACCCCACACCACTGGAGAAATTATACAGTTTAGCCGGCATTGCACCACGGCACCATGGACTATGGCAGTGACATCTCTGGCCCAACCTCTGTTTGGATATCACCTAGCATGCCAATGCCTTAAATCAAGAAATAGTTTTCTAAGATCTACAGAGATACTTGCAGGAACACCTCAGCAAGCAAGAGTCCAAACGTGGCAGGCTAAAACCCAGAACCTCAACCCATGGCTGATACTGAATGAGAGATTCCCTCCTGGGCACACAGAAGACTGGGCAACTTGGGAAGTGCTGAACAGACTGCAGTCTGGCACCACGAGATGCAGAGCCAACTTTAAGAAATGGGACTACAAAGTGGAGTCCACAACATGCAAGTGTTGAGAAGAACAAACCACAGACCACTTATTACAATGCAGTCTGAGCCCTGCCACATGCACAATGGAGGACCTTCTTATAGCAACACCAGAGTGGCCAGCTACTGGTCAAAGGGCATTTAGTATAATGTCAGGTTTTTAATTTTGTGTTTTCAAATACGTTACAGCTGTATCCTTGGTTCACTTCTGATACGATAAATAAATAATTACATTGTGGTTATGGCAACTTTGTTATGGAAGCAGGGTGATTAGTGAAAGAGGCATGTCTAGACAATTATGTAACACATTTTTGTTCCTGGGCTATAAATGTCATTTCGTAATTGGGTCTATCATAAAAACATGGAAAAGGTTTGTTAAACTGCAAAAGGTTTGTTTTTACAGGTCATCCTGCAGCACATTTTGCTATAGTTTTTCAATGAATATCTGATAGAGTCTCAACCAATTCAACATAGTTTGTGGCCACAGAAATAAAATTTCTGAAACATAACTACTTTCAAAGTAAGTACTGCACAATTAAACAGGAAAACCATCTTCAAACCAGGAACAGACAATTTTCCAAATGTTGTTACATAGTGTAATGCCCACCCTTTTGATTTCATTCCTCTGGATCTTATTTTAGGGTGTCTGCTCCAGGCTTTTACTTCTTTCTTAGGTGCAATCTCTACTAACTACTCATGAATTTATCAACAAATTCATAACAAATACTGTAATTAATATTTAATTCCGTTTGATAAATTTTGAACAGCCACGATGGGTTTCTGTCACTCAGATGATATATTAAAATTAGTGAACTGACTACATATTTAAATTTATCTTTCTAGAATTATGGGTATATATCCTATTACTGCTGACAAGAATAGAACTATTCAAATCATTGGATTCATCTAGCTGTTGACTCACCATTCAACAGTTGATTCAATGAATGTGCTGTAATTGAGATTAACAAACAGGGGGTCCAGTCAATATATAAGCATCATGCCAAAGCTTCGCATTGAGCCATGACATTTAAAAAAATTAAAAATAGGATATGCTAATAATGGTGGCATTTAGATTATCATGCTTTATCTTAAAAGAGAAAAGATAAGGAAGTGCATATCACAGGTTCTCTTTCAGATAGGAAACAAGCCAAGAAACTCCAATCAAATATACACCTAGATCTGATTGTGGGTGCCAACTGATACAAAACATAGTGGGGTATAATGGGATCTTTTAAAACAAAAATGTCAGTTTTTGTATGCACAATTGCCCTTTAATGAACTTGCCTGGTGAAACCTCATATCATCTATATATATAAAAGAGTGATGGCATTAGGGCAGCGGAAAAAACAACAAAACTACAGCCCCCCCCCCAACCTCGAAATTTGACAACACAACCCATCATCCATGGCTCTAAGTTGATACAACAAAAAGAAAAGAAAAATAAAGTCCTAATTACAGGGAGAGGAATAATAGTTTTTATCCAATTGCTGCCAGTTTGAAGGCTAAGCTCCACCCACTTGGTCTCCTAGCAACCTACTCAACCCAGGGGACAGGCACAGTTGGGCCTCACTTAGGCCTCTTCCACAGATTATCAGATTTTAACTGGATTATATGGCAGTGTAGACTTAAGGCCCTTCCACACAGTAGTTCCATGCGCAGTAATGCTATGTAATTACTGTATTTACAAATGTACCACCAAAATATCACAATGAATTTAAAAAACTGACTACAAAAACATTGACTACTAAAAGGCAGACTATGTTGGATAATCCAGAACATTGGATAAGCAAATGTTGGATAAGTGAGACTCTACTGTAATATGAAATAATTACTGTGGTAATCCAGTCCAACCCAATTCTGCCATGGAGGACACAATCCAAGCACACCCAACAGATGGCCACCCAGCCTCTCAATAAGAAGAAGAAGAAGAAGAAGAAGAAGAAGAAGAAGAAGAAGAAGAAGAAGAAGAAGAAGAAGAAGAAGAAGAAGATCATACAATCCTAAGGTTAGGAGACACCCCTAAGGATCATCCAGTTCAACTTCCTTCTACCATGCAGGACAACACAAACCAAGCACTCCTGACAGATGGCCATCCAATAGCTCCACAATAATAATACAAATCAAATCCTACAATCAGACAGCTAGGAGAAACCCCTAAAGGCCATCCAGTCCAACCCAATTCTGCCATTGGACAATACAATCCAAGCACTCCCAACAGATGGCCAACCAGCCTCTCAACACTAATAATAATAATAATAATAATAATAATAATAATAATAATAATAATAACAACAACAACAAAAACAACATCATACAATCCTAAGGTTTGGAGCGACCCCTAAGGATCATCCAGATCAACTTCCTTCTACCATGCAGGAGGACACAATCCAAACACTCCTGACAGATGGCCATCCAGCCTCTACATAATGATGATGATGATGATGATGATGATGATAATAATAATAATAATAATAATAATAATAATAATAATAATAGAAGCATAGAATCCAAGAGTTTGCAGAGACCCCTAAGGGCTATCCAGCCCAACCCTTTCTGCTATGCAACAGATCACAATCCAAGCATTCACAACACATGGACAACGTATAAATACTATACACTACTACACAGGGACATAGACCCCCTCTACCCTCACCTCTTACACAGTACACAAACAACCAAATGCATACTAAACATAAAGACAGCCATACAACAGACATTCAATACCACCACTACCTCAACAATTTCTCACCAACACCACCAGACAACGCCGCAGCAACACGTGGCTGGGCACAGCTAGTGAAATATAAAAGTCAGAAGGAACCAGGCCATTATGGTTCTGATTTCTCTGTATGGGTGTAAAAGCAGACAATGAAGAAAGCTAACAGAAAGAAAATTAACCCAATTGAAATGTGTGCTGGAGAAGAGCTCTACAGATACCATGGACTGCTAAACAAGACAAATATCTTAAAAGTCTTAGGGTAAATCAAGTTTGAAATCTTACTAAAAATAAAGATAACTAAAGCAAGGATGTTCTATTTGGCGGTAAGATGATTCAGTGGACAAGATGAGATATTTGGTAAGGAAGAAAGTTAGAAATGAGGTAGATTGCACTGCAGGTGTATTGATTCAATTAAGAAAGTTATGTCCCTGAGTTTACGGGACATGAGCAGGACAGTAGATGACCAGATCTCTTATTCATAATGTCACTTTAAATTGAAATTGACTTAATGACAAATTAAAACAACAACTGATGAAATAAAGCGCAGGACTCCTGTACCCTTAGAGGAAATTTCAGCAGAATTTGCTTCACAATCAATCATATTAATATTAAGATTAATTGAAATATTAATGTTGTTTAATACTGTTTTAATATGAGCACTCTAACTGGAGGTCAGCTGTGAACAGCAGTGATGCAGAATTTGAAGAGTCACAAATGGAGAACTTAAGGGAAAAATGTGCCAAGAGGAAGGCACATCAAGCCAACCCTGACCAGGACCACCTTCTGTCTGGAAACCAATGTCTTCACTGTAGAAGAACATGTGGGTCAAGAATAGGTCTCCACAGCCACCTATGCATTCACTGCCAAGATACTACACTTGTAGGGCCATCATCCTTGGGCTATGAGGGATTGCCTAAGTAAATAAATAATTTGTATATCTGTTTATTTTAAGTTGTATTGAAATGTTTTTAGCTGTGAGCTGCTTTGAGTCTCTATATGGAAAGAAAAAGTGGGATATAAATAAACAAAATAATAATAACCAAGCAAAGCCTGTTAAAATGCCCCTTTCTGCACATTTGTGAAAGTTAGGGAAGCTTTGTTTCTTATTTCTCTTGTTAACCTCAAACAAATAATTCAGAAGTATTTATACACTCAGACTTCAGTAACAACGTGAAGTGGCACTGTCCACTGCAAAATCTCATAACGGTTGCCCTGTTTTACAAACTAGTCCTCTGGTTGATGATGATGATGAAGATGATGATGCTTTATTTATAACCCGCCCTGTCTCCCTGAAAGGACTCAGGGCGGCTTCCAGCAAAATAAACACAGTGACAAACATTCAATGCCAAGAATAACACATAACAAGTCAAAAAACTAACTCCAACTCAACAAAAATTATGAAAATAACATCTTAAATAAACAAGACATAATACATCACACACACTTACAACATAATAAGTTCTTAAAAACTCTTAAAAATTGACTAAAAATATTAGAGCTAAGATGGCATACAGCTAACCGACGAGGGTCAGTGTCCAACAACTAAGCGGGGAATATATAAGATGTAATTAGTACTCCTTCTCATGACACAACATGCTAGAGATTATTTGACCTCTACATGTAAAAAGTGCATGTTTACAAAAAAGTGCATGTTGTTCAGCATCAGACAGGTCTACTGACAGTTGGTAGAGTAATTAAACATGATCCATAATGCCATTATTCTGATGTAAAGTATAATTCCGTTCTGCAGTAGCCTTCTCTCCTCTAAAGCTTTTGTGACATAAGGTTTTCTACATCTACTTTCCATATATATCCTGCCAAAATTAAAACCAAATCTTCATGATATGAGGATTTCTACAGCTCCCAAATCACCTTGTTAGCAAATGTATGCTTTACAGGATGATAGAGGCATCCAAGCAGGTGCTATGTGATTCAGAACATGAAACTTCCATTACATTCCATAGTCTATTGGGATTACAAAATGGCAAAGACAATTATTTTCACCCACATTATAGTATATTCACACACACATACACACACTAGGAATAAAGGTAATAACTGGATTTAAAATAGGATACACCTGTATTAAAAGTTAAATGTTGTAGTGAGGAATGTGTCAGCCAAAGGCTGACAGCAAACTGTGTATGCAACCTGCACTTCAGTAACTGAATAGATTTGCTTTAATTGCCAACCTGGAAAATGTAAAAGCATTCTGGTTGAAAGGCAATTGCTGTTCTGTGGATAATAGAAAAAGCATTGTGTGAAGTGGCTCAGCTACAAATATAATTGTAGCTGTGATTCTTATGAACCATGCTGCCTTGAAAAAAAATGAAGCCAAGATACTAGATGTTCTGGCTGAATAATCACTAGGGTTGTTATTTGAATGTTAGTAAGGCTGTGTCCATCTTTGTATTGTGTGCAATGTATGTCTGTGACTTGAGATATCTTTAGAGTGCTCTGCCATACCAGTGCACAGGATCTAGGCAGTGTTTCTCCTTTCTGTTGGCTAACAGATTTTTTATTAGAAAAAAATCCAGAAAGATTACTGGCTATTTTAAGAAATAGTCTTGTGCTATAATTCTTTCTTTCCCTCTCTCTCTTTCTCTCTTTCTTTCTCCTGGCCCAGTCTCACAGTGATATTCTCCATAGTATTTTTAAAAATATATTGTTTTTCTTTTTTAATCTAACCTCCCCCTCTCCCCCACCAGGTCACAGACATTTGCAGACTACTTTCCTGTTAGTCCTCTCCTTATTTGAAGACAAAAATAAGAATCTAGCAAACAAAGGTCTTACAGTATTTCTAGTATGTGCTGCAACAATGAAAATTGTATGAAAACAATTTATCAAAATAGAATTGGATAAAGAGACTATGGGATGTTGCTCTTTTTAAAAAATCACATACAAAGTAAACTTAGAGAAAGGGAACATAAAAAAGAGTTTGTTTGAGGCTAAAGAAACCTTTTATCAAATATACCATATGTGCCAGCGTAACAATAAATTTAACCCACTCTCAGATCAAGTGAGATATTGGGTTAAATTACCAGAGTAAGATATGCCTATTATTTAAAAAATTAGACATCAGAATAGAAAATAATTTATCAGTAAAAGACTGACGAGAAAATAATCTGTAAATGTCCAATGCCCCCCATGATAGAGACTGAGGTGGTTTATGTCTGGCACAAGATGTCAGAATGTTGCATGTGATGGAGTGAAGAAAGGTCAACAAGGAGCTTCCTAATGCCATGGGTATGGAGTTGGGCAACTTTCTCTTACATCCCACCATAGTTTTCTGACTGTCAAAGTTCTGCAGGGTTGAAGATATTTCTTGGTTGAAGAAGGGAATATTTCATTTCTGGGGGAATCGCAAGGGGGCATGGGGGACATGTTGGCCAGCTTGGTCAGGTAATAGGACAAGAGTATGTTATGATTGAGCCTCATGGCTCTGCTACTGGGAAGCGTGGGCGTAAGACTCCTCGAGAGTCAGATACTCTCGAGGAGCGAGAAAGAAAGAGGCTGCGAGATATCTTTGCAGAACCATCTGACGAGGATTCTTTTGAGGGGTTTACAGAGAGAATGGAGGAAGAGGTGGTGAGCTCGGAAGAGGATGAGATGGATTGGACTCGGGTAAGGGAGGAATTGGGTGCCACTGGCAATGATGGGATGGAAGATGATTGGGGACCTTCAGGACTAGACCCATGGACAAGCTGGAGGGATGGGACGGGATCCACAGCTGGGGATGCTGTGGGGCGTAGTCAGAGGTGTTCCAGCTCTGATGAGGAAAGTGATGAGGAAACGCCCGGGTTAAGGAGGGCAGCTGATAGTGATGAGGACTTGTAACTGGCATAAAATGGGGTTTGGGAGCAATTGCAAATTGCGTTGGGCAAGGTAATCTGGACGAACGCTTGGGATCTGTGTGGGACGTTTTCCTGAAGACGGGTGTGTTTCGTGTGCTGACTACGTAAGTTGTTTTGGAATTTGGGTTCAGACGGCGGGAGGAATTGTGTGGGCTTTTGTTTGTGCAACCTCTGCTTAATCTCAATAGCTTTGACCTTCCGTCGTCTTCTTGACGGACGCCATCTGCTACTCTGGATTTACGGACTGAACTGACTACGGGCTCGGATTCTCCTACCTGGACTTGGTGAACTACAAACGTCTGCTTCTGCCTTACGACCTTCGGAAAGAACTGGGACTACGCTACTGCTTCAATCCTTGGCTGTTGTGTTTGTATTGGAACCTTGTCTGCTGTGTGGAGGAGTAACTTCTAAGTTACTCAAAACATAGTGCTGGCAGCAGAGAAGCATCTGCTGCCAATTAGTTACATTCTTTTGAACTCTTTGTTCACCAGTTTCTGTTTGTTTATTCTCAGGCTGAAGCAAGCTGTTTTGATTTTGCCCGGATTAAACTCCGGTTTAATCCAGTTTATCTTTTGAATGTTTTTCTTGCCCCTTTTTGCTTTTTAAGGCCAGCGTTGCCTAGCCCTTGTCTTTTACGGGCATTTTGAGTTCTGTAAATCCAATAAACTCTGTTATCTTTGATTCTGTGGCGTTCTGTCCTTGACAGAGTATTTATTTATTTATTTATTAGCGACATTTATATCCCACCCTTCTCAGGGTGGCTTACAAGTCATATGTACATACAATATATTATATTATTCGTATAGCACAATATAAGCATTATATATTGCTATATTGTACTATAACACTATATTGTAATATTATTAGTAATATTACATGTAATATAAATATACCATAGTGTATTATTATTATATTGCATTACATTATATTATTAATATTATATGCATATACATATATTGTTAGTATAATATGATTATTATATATTATTATATTGTTATATGGACACATGAGAAATGGTGGAATGATGTCTTCCTGTCCCCTTCTTTATTCTGGCTCAGAATATCAGTTATTCCTTGGTGGGGGGGGGGGCACTCCCACCTGATGACATAGCTCACATAATATAACTAACAGGTACCAGGGGAAGAGTATAAATCTTCAGTGACCGACTTTGGCACCCTTTAAGTGAAGAGTAGAGCTCTGAAACATCCTCTTGTAAGATTCAGATGCCCAGAGTTTGGGAAAGGAGGCCACTCTTGAGGTTCACACAGGATCTTGCCTCTCATGTGTAGAGTTCTGAGGCCTGAGTAGTGTGTCCTCTGGACTACCTTCTAATTATGGCTGGCTGGGGAATGACCGAAGTATTTGAATTGCTCTTGGGGAAAGGTGAGGAGGTTGTTAAGGGACTGACATGTGGCCTCAGATGTACCTACATCAGGTTGCCCTTCCCCTTGTTTCATTTACATGTCAATGCATCTTGAATATATTAGGTTAAATAAAGTGGCTTTTATTTAACAGAATTCTCTGTCTGGTCATGTTATCCCAGGGTTGGTTATCAAATGGAGGTATTGTAATGATTGCATTTTAAACTATGAGTGTGTTAATATTATAGTTTGACTGGACTTCAGCAATTCCATATGGATGTATCTCTTCGGTTTTAATTTGGTAATCCATTTTGAGACTCAGAAGATTTGCAGATCATTCCCACAGGGCTTTCTGAGTGGGAACGGGGTGGGGTGGGGGAACCTAGCATTGAAAAATTGGGTGCAACAGTTTCTGAAAAGTTTAAAGCAACAAATTCTAAGAAATTCTATTCAAGGAAGGCCTAGAGGATGGACTAAATCATGACTCTTTGCAATAAATTGCTCGGTGAGTTAGATCACCAAGAACAAAGTGTAGCTAGCAAATCACCAAGGGCCTTCAACAGCAACATATAGTTTCCAACATCTTCAATATTAATATTCTGGTTAGCATCAGTTGTTACTTTCTCAGATTTCTGCAGAGTCAACTGAACAATAGTTATTTTCATTTTCTTTACTGTCAGTCAGTAAACCTTTTGTGCTTATTCTTTTGTTATTTACATAGGAATATAATATGTCTGACTATTAAAAGCCACTTGCTATGCAAAACAAAAAAGTGTCTTGGTCAGCAAAAGAGAGGAACTATATTTTGCATAAATAGATTCATATTTTTAAAAGTGACCAGCATTTTAAATGTGCATATTTATACAAATATAAAGATGTTAAATGAGATGTTTTGAGCTCCAACTCCATTTATTCATAAATAATGATATCTGAAATGGTTAAAATAGTAGCACTCATAACCTAGAAAATAAAACCAATGGCAACATTGCTAATAAGTTTATACTTTAAGATACGATTGAATTTTGGCAATAGAATGTAGAATCTGTGCAATGACAACTGGAAAGGCTCTGGACAATGATCTTGGATTGTGTGATTTTAATAATTGATGTAATTGTTTTAGATGTTTTTAACTCTTGGTTTTTAATGTAAATGTTATTTTTAAGGCATTGAATTGTTGCTGATGTATAAGGCCGCTCTGAGTTCCCCACGGGGTTGAGAAGGGCGGGGTATAAATAAATAAATAAATAAATAAATAAATAAATTTAGTATAATGTGAAACATAGATACATTTTGTTTTTATACTTGGATCCCATCTCCAAGATATCTCATTGTGTATATATGTATATTCTACCAGATCTGTAAGCTGCCCCAAGTCCCCTCGGGTGAGAAGGGTGGGATAGAAATGATGAAAAATAAGTAAATAAATAAATAAATATGCAAATACAGTTATTCCAAAATCTGGAAAAATACAAAATTCAAATCCCTTCTGGTTCTAAGCATTTTAGGTCATGTATACTCAACATGTCCAGTATATTGACACTTGTCCATATGTCTGTATTGGAGCAGGTCATTGGTGGAGATTCCAGTGAATATTCTATTCCATGGATGGAAGGAAGGAAAGAAGGAAGGAAGGAAGGAAAATATTCTGTTCAGAATGTCATGCAACTAACTTAACATATAATGGTATAACTATTATGCACTTAACATTACAATGTCTGGGAAGATTGAAGAGCTTAAGACCTTAAGTAACAGATCCTGGTACTTTATTAGGAACAAATTCCAAAAAACTAAGAAGCAGCCCAATCTAGCAGCAACAGCATTGTATCCCTTAAGACACTTAATGATCATTGGGCTTCTAGATAGATTCTAACAGGGGTTTTTTAAGCTAATTGTCATTATTTGAGTTAGAACCTTTCAGGCAACCTCTAAAATACACATTTGTGTAAAAATAATCAGAAATCTGAATCCACATGGATATGTGGCTTCATTTAGTATGACCATACAAAAACATATTTTGTCAACTAGCTATATTTTATAGAATTTTCTGCTGTAAATCAAAATGCACCATATACAGACTGATTTAGTTTCCATATCTTAATCTTGATGGTGCCTCGCTGAGATTAAAACTTTGTCAGGTAAGACAATTCACTTGAGACCCTTTCAATGTTTTTCCCCAAAACAAAACAAAAACAAAATGTGTACCCCCCTTTTCTGTGATTTTTCACAGGTTTCCATTCATTGGACATTACTTTAGAGCATATAAGACATTGATTACTTTCTTGCTACCCTGGTTTTGCTTGCTGTTTTCATCCCCTAATTACTTCTGTTCATGAGTGACAAGCCTTGTCAGATTGATTATTCTGATAGCAAAGTGACATTGTGCCAATCAAGCGGCTGCCAGCTCTTAGCTTTAGTCACTGTTATCTTTAGTCACTGCTGTCACTTGCTGAGGTGCAAAGGCCCTGGATATTCATGAGACTTGAAGGCAGTGTGGAGACTCTGTATGTCACATTCAGCTTGTTGTCTGTCTTTCCACTGAAGTGTGCTGAATGTCAGTGCAAGAGCATGTGGTTTTGGCTCCTATTAAAATGGTGTTGGATTAAAATAATGTTGCAGTAATAGTAAAGTAGATTTCCTTTATGGTTTGAATGCAAACAACTAGCCATCTACAAGAAGCCTAAAATCATAGCTCTTTTTGTCTGATGGATTCTATCAAGGTGCCCATGATAACTAGGAGCTCACACAAAACTCTGTGACCAGCTAGGAGCAGCAGTGACACAGGCACAATCCATCCTCTTTCCATGTGCTGATGAGTGCAAGGAAGGAGTGATGGTATTAGTGTCCCATATGGACAAAGAATCAATCTGAATCAGACCTGATTTCATTGTCCTCATTGCACAAATTCCTGATCGTGTTTTTTTAAACTGCCTTAGACTTCAGACTATCCCCCACAATACTCATCTTAAGTAGGCAAACATAGTGGGAACAGCCAGAAGTAAATTCAAAGTGATTCATCTTCATAAACAGAATGAGGCCTAGAGATATTCACAAGCACCACCACAAAAACCATTGATACTATCTTTTCAGTGTTGCAGAGATGCAGCATCTTTATTTTGCTAAACTTCCCTACCTCAACAGAATCCATGGTCAGATGGGAAGAAGCTAACATGTTTGAATCTACAGGCCATATGAACTTCGTATTTCCCACCAGCATTAGATAGCGGAGGCCATTCATCCAACCCGCTCCTGCAGAATTCTGGGAAATGTAATTCAGGGTAGTGCCTTTGAAATTCTCAGTTAAAGAGGTCCTCAGCTTCTCTAAGTTACAATGGTGGAAAAACGTTGGGATGCATTCCCATACTTCACATGAATATGTCAAACCATAAATAATAATGGACCTTATTGTTTTTAATCGGTCAAATGATCACAGTATTTAGAAGAGGTATAGATTTCAGAAAGATAATTCTGTTGATTTTGAAGCAGAAGAGATAATTTGACTAAAATGCATGCAGAGTAGATCCTATTTCATTTATGCACTAACTTGCTCTAGGATGACAAAATGGGTTAGGAGCCTTTTACAATAGTAACATAAAGCAGATGAATGAAATGCAGAGCTATGTATGTATGCATAGTGCAGCCATATAATAAGACAGGAAGATTTATCTAGTTCTTATTTTAAAACATTTTGAATGAAATGCAATATCATATATTCACCCTCTCATTTCTTTTAGCTATTAAAATAGCAAATGTTCCTGTTCTTAAGAATAAAGGGAATGTATACATGGGACTTCTGTTTAGCATGTGGTTGTTTGGGCAGTTCTATTTACTAGCACACTCTTGTAAATCCCAGAGGTAGACTAGGCTTGAGAGTAGTTTTATATCAAATGTTTAATAATGTTTTGAGCCAAGCCAGCATTTATTGTGATATTCCAATGACAGCTACAGTGGCACCTGGCTCCATTACAAGTTTATAAGACCAACATGTCAAGCCTGTAAGTTTGCCATCACTTCAACTGTTTACAATTGGAAAACTTCAAAGCACAAATGTAATGTCTAGAATTTTGAACTGGAATGTGTTTGAGAGAATAAAGTCATTATTAATATTCATTGCTTCAGTGTTGGGTTTCAATGACAATTGTTAAATTGCTAAATAGTCAAGGTCAAACTAGAAGTTACAGTGACTGGAATTCTCTAAATTTTATTTCTTTATTAAAGCTTCCCTATGTATTCAAAAGAGTACTATATTCAAAAGAGTACTATAAGAATGGCACAGCTATTTCACAGAGGTATTAACTTTTAAAGTTTAAAATTATTTCTTTGCTTTTGGAAAGATTAATTGGCTGTATTTTAGCATGACCTTTCATGGATTTCTATCTTCTTAATAAGATGCACTGATATGGAATGGTAAATCCACAGAGTTAATAGAATCATAGATTGAAGGGGGTCTTATGGTCCATCAAATCTATCCCATGCTTAGTGCTACAGCTAAAGCATCCCCAGCAGACAGCTTTTTATTGAAAATATCCAAAGAAGGAAGTCCCACCACCCAAGCCTGTAACCAAGAGGGCAGTTTAGGGGTTCAAACCACCCCTGAAACAAAACAAAACCTGGTTTACTCATAAATTTAAACTGGTTAACCAAATCTCCTTGACAAGTACATGAGAAGCAAGCATTTGAGTCCCTCCAGAACTTCAAGCACTATCTCTAAATTTTGATTTTCACTTGATCATTACCAACTTTCTACCAATTTACATTGCAATAGCGGCAATAGCTAACATAGTGGCTATAGTAGAAGCAACCATTGTGGAAGCCCTGCCAAGAAACCATGGAACAGGAGCAAAAAGAAAAAGCTGTGTCATTGGACTTTATATGAACAAGACTGTTTCTGTTGACCAAGTGAAATCTCAATTAGTGCAAAATCCGCAGATTCCATTGCCAGGATATGTATTTCCTGTGGCTAAGAAGAGGCATTTAAGATTTCAACCCAAATGATTTAGCAGATTTCCTTGGCTAGCCTACTCATTTCATGTGCAAGGTACACTCTGTAAGTACAGTGTGGTGTTTGGGGGAGAAATTTGGGGTAAAGGTGGTCAGTCATCAGAAGTTGGTGCATTGGTGGCTAAACCATTGGTATGATGGAGAAATGCAATAGAAGTCTTTGAGCCCTTCCACACTGCCCAAAATTCCAGGATCTGATCCCAGATTATCTGTTTATCCCAGCTTATCTGGCAGTGGGGGCTCATATATTCCAGTTTAAAGTGGATATTCTGGGATGAGATCCTGGGATAAAGAGCAGTGTGGAAGGGTCCTTCAACAGACACCAAAAAAACAGAGAACCATCAAAACAACTTGTGCTTGGCTGAAAACTTCTTGCTGAATCACAGTTGAAAACGTTTTGATGTAACCCATCATCATGTAAAGGAAATAAGAAGAAAGCAGAAGAAAACAGAAAGAAACTTCTGCCAATAGTGGAAACTATTGTCCTTTATGGCTGACAAGAACTGGCTTTAAGAGGGAGCAATATTCAGGACCTATTACCTGTGAAGAAGCTTTAAACAATTATGGTAATTTTAGAGCCTTGTCGAGATCTCATGCTAGATCAGGAGACACTGACCTGAAAAGTCATCTTGGAGGGAAAAAAGTTTAAATCCCTCCTGATTTTTTTTTTTCTGGCTACGGGCCTGCCATCACCATTCCAGCTCTTACTGTCAAGAAGTTCCATCTAATGCTCTAGCAAAATCTATTATCCAGAAATGTAAAATAATGAAATATGATCCTGCCATCTAGCAGATGACAGCCCTATCCACTTTTTTCTTTAATGGACCTTGAGGTAGTTAAAGAGTACCATCATTTTATCCCTCAGTCTTCTCTTCATCAAGCTAAACATGCCCAGCTCATTCAACCATTCCTCCTCGATTCTGTTCTTCAAACCTCATCCCTGTTGCCCTTCCCTGTGCCTGCTCCAACATGTCTCTATCTATCTATATAAAAATGTACTGTTCGTTTGTAGGACCGAGTTAACAACAAAAGCACTGGGCCAAATTTGGCCATAAAACTAAACACTACCCAATGTGTGACCACCATGAAAAAAACCGAGACAAAAATTAACTTGGTCCTAATTACGTACATTACATTAATAAAACAACACTATGCACACTCACAGAATCACCTCCTCGCTCCTCGCCCCATGCCCTTCCAGCACGTGCACCACCACCGCCACATCATCAAAGCCTACCTCCTTCAGACTTTAAGTACTGATTGAGTTTCTGGGGGTTAACCAGGCATGATGTGAGTTGTAGTTCACACACAATCTTATTCATTTTGTACATATATACAAGCATAACACATATACCAAATACCACCACTTCCTCACTACTTTATTTTCCACACCACCAGACTTCTCCACAGCAACGCATAAAGAACAACACTCTGAAAACAGGTGAATTGCAGCCAGGAAACCATCATGGCCAGCTAACACTTCCCAACAAAGGATTCCCTCAGGCAAGAATCAGCCAGGCTTCGAAGTTGCAAGGCAGGAAACAATCAGGGCCAGCTAACACCTCCCAACAAAGGATTTCACCAGACAGGAATCAGCCAGGGTTTGAATCTACCAAACAGGAAACAGGGCCAGCTAACACCTCCCAACAAAGGAATTCCCCAGGCAGGAATGAGCCAGGCTTTGAAGCTGAAAAGCCATTACATGCCAATCATACCGGCTAATTCCAGCATTCATACTTGCCTCCAACAGAGAAAAAAAAACAACCAGAAATATTGTATATTCACAAGCTTTTAAATTTTGTTCCTATCTTCCAAAGTGTTGACCACCCTTCTAGGGTCTTCTATAGACTTGATAATGATTCCTTCCACACTGTCATTTAAGTCACCCGATAAAAATGTTGAAGAGCAAAGGCCCTAGAATAGAACCCTGAGGACCTCCTTCCAGTTTGAAGCACAGACATTTATTTATTTATTTACAACATTTATACCCCACCCTTCTCACCCGAGGGGACTCAGGGAGGCTTACAAAAATTGGCAAAGTTTAATGCCCAAAATGCAATCATAAAAACAAAACAATATAAATAGATCCATTAATAACATTGTTAAAACACATTATAAAAACCTTAAAAACATATATATAATTAATTAATATATAATTAATTTAGGATGACTTTTTGAACATGGTTTTAAAACCAATTATAGAGCTGTCTGTGTTCCCACCTATTTCCACATTTAATCAATCTACCAATCAACATATAATGAGGGTCCTTATCAAGTGGTTTCCCCAAATTATCGTAAATTATGTTTACAGTACTCCCACCAGCTATTTAACTAGTTACTTGATTAAAAATAAGATTAGTTTGGCAGGATTTGTTCTTGAACAAGTATATGCTAGCTCCTACTTATGATTGCATTGTTATCAAGATACCCAGGTAGACTGTTGTTGTATGATCTGGTCTAATAGTTTTCCTAGTATAGAAGACAGGGTAACCATTTCCTGGATCTTTGTTTTTGCTTTTGGAGAAAAGGGGGCAATGTTTGCCTTACATGTTTTCAAAAAAAAAAAAAAAAGATAACAAGTGGTTGTGAAAGCATATCGGCAAATTCCTCCAGTACTCAGGACTGTAGTTTGTCTAACTCCCTATCACTCTTGCTTTGCAATTCTGATCTCTTGTAAAGGTCTTTGATTGCTGCACGGAACCACATAATTGTCCAAGCAGGTATTGAGTACTTCCTTGCACCCACCACAGTCAATTAATGATTGGGGATTGTTGGGGAAATTCCAGAAATATCTAGCTAAGTTCTGCACCTGGGATAAGAGAGACCATCTTTTGAGACCTCCAGTGAGTTCATCTTCTTCTGTCTGCAGTGTCAGAGCCTAATGCTCCCCAGGCATTCTCTGTCCTCTTTCAATCATTAATTGGCTAGGAAGGAATTTCCAAGGGTTGAAAATATAAGTTTCATAAAGGTGGAAGGTGAAAGAAGCAAATTCACAGTAGTAAAATGTTATATTCTTCTATCCAATATTGTAAAGCTGAAAAACAGGAAGTTAATACATGTTGATTTAAACTATAACCAATATATTATTTGTCTGCACCCCAGTACCTACTACTAAAGAGGGAAAGGTTACCTAATCATAGAGAGGGGGAGATCTTCTGATCCATTAGCTTCTGAATCTACATAAGATAATGTGCTGTACTGTGTATCTTTTAACTGACATGATTATACATATGAATGGCCACTTCCACATATCCTCTACCACATAAAAACATTTTTTTCAGGAAATTACTTGATTCTTCCTGGTCAAAAGCTACTAATAGCCTCTGTGGAGATGATTAAAGGAAAGTGCATATCTTGAAGCTCTGTTAACTGCCGACTGAATTTCTCTGCAGATATTTATCTGATCCTCAGGATGAAATCTCATGGCAAGTAGCCAGTGCTCTCCAGGGCATCAATAGGGATGAATAGGGGTTTGGACTAATTGAGTGATACAATCAGTGGGGGTGGCAAAAATAATTGTATATATAAGCAATTCAATGTTTAAGCAGAAATGTCAAGGACAGAACGCCACAAGGTTCAAGATAACAGAGTTTATTGGATTACAGAACTCAAAAATGCCCGTAAAATACAAGGGCCAGGCAGTATTAGCCTTTAGGAGCAAAAAGGGACAAGGAAAAAACGTTCAAAAGATAAACCGGATTAAACCAGAGTTTAATCCGGGTAAAAACAAACTGCTTGCTTCAGCCTGGGGATAAACAAAACAAAAGCCGAGGAACAAAAGATACAAAAGAATGCAACTAATTGGCAGCAGATTCCTCTCTGCTGCCAACACTGTGCTTAGAGTAACTTGCATCGCTCCCACACACACAGCAGACAGGATTTCCAACACGAACAGATCAGCCAAGGATTGTAGCAGTAGAGTAGACCCAGTTCCTTTCCGTAGATCAAAGCCAGAAGCAGACGTTTGTAGTTTCCAAGTCCAAGAAGCGGGAAGTCAAGCCGTGGTCAGTTCAGTCCGAGTTTTCAAAGCAGGAGATGGCGTCCGTCAAGAAGACGACGGAAGGTCAAGCTAATAAGAGTAAGCACAGGTTTGCACAAACAAATGCCCACACAATTCCTCCCGCCGTCTGACCCTGAATTCCAAAACAACTTACGTATCAGCACACGAAAACACACCAGTCTTCAGGAAAGCGTCCCACACAGATCCCAAGCGTTCGTCCAGATTACCTTGCCCAACGCAATTTGCAATTGCTCCCAAGCCCCATTTTATGCCAGTTACAAATCCTCATCACTGTCAGCTGTCCTCCTTAACCCGGGCGTTTCCTCATCACTTTCCTCATCAGAGCTGGAACACCTCTGACTACGCCCCACAGCATCTCCAGCTGTGGATCCCGTCCCATCCCTCCAGCTAAACCATGGGTCTAATCCTGAAGGTCCCCATTCATCTTCTATCCCATCATGGCCAGTGGCACCCAATTCCTCCCTCACCCGAGTCCAATCCATCTCATCCTCCTCCGAGCTAACCAGCCCCTCCTCCATTCTCTCCGTAAACCCCTCAAAAGACTCTTCGTCAGATGGTGCTGCAAAAATGTCTCGCAGTCTTTTTCTTTCTCGCTCCTCGAGAGTATCTGACTCTCGAGGAGTCTTACGCCCACGTCTGTCAGTAACAGAGCCATGAGGCTCAATCATAACAAGAAATTTATAGTTTTTATTTTCAATATCTCTACTTATATGTACTGGTATTAATATACCTACAAGGCTAAAACTCTATGCTAATTTTTGTACCCTCTAATGCTCATGCGCTCCAGTCAGAGCTGTCATTATTACCCAATTTCAGTTATGCTTTCTGCACATACTATAAGCACGCACTGTTGTTTTCATTGCTATTGGTTTTTAAAATAACTGATTTTTCATTACATTCAGTGATATATAGCAATTACGATTTATGAATAATATTATACAAAAAATTACGAGGGCTATCCACAAAGTTAATGACGTTTTGGAATTAAAAATTAACAACGTATAGGAATAAATATTTATTATATACATTTGAAAGCCACACTGCAATAGTACTTTTAAATATAGTCCCCATTCAAAATTAGGCATGTTTCATAACTATTAGTGATTTTTGAAATTCCCTTCCTGCCAGCTCTCTTGCCTCCCGAGAAGAAGCGGCCAGGATCGGCCAAGGCTTCTTGGCAGCTTCTCCTCTGGAGGCAATGCTGATCTCCTCCAGACTGCTTGGCCGATCCTGGCCGCTTCTTCTCGGGAGGCAAGAGAGCTGGCAGGAAGGGAAGGGAAAGGGACGCCAGAAACTTTTGATTCTCTCTTGCGATCTTGCAAAAGAAGAGACAGAGCGGGGTTCTGGCTTGCTCCTCCCTTCTTTTTGCATTCATTCTTTAGCTGGCTGAGCTTCCGCATTGCAATAGCGCGGGTTCCACACTCTTCAGGGCGGCGGCGGGAAAGCGCTGAGGGTAATAACTTTCAAAAATCACTAATAGTTATGAAACGTGCCTAATTTTGAATGGGGACTATATTTAAAAGTACTATTGCAGTGTGGCTTTCAAATGTATATAATAAATATTTATTCCTATACGTTGTTAATTTTTAATTCCAAAACGTCATTAACTTTGTGGATAGCCCTCGTACTAAGGATTCTGTATCGTTTTGTATGAGAGGAAGTCTATGGGTTACCGCTGGTGCTCTGCTCACTCAATGTGTAACTCTCCTAAAGCACAGTTTTTCTAGTCACTGCCTGGTTTATCTCAAAATGCTTTGCTGATTAACTTAATATCTAGTTTTTTGGTTAAAGAATTGTGGTCATACTTTCTTTCTTTTTACATAACATAATGCCTGCCATTTACCAAAATTTTAAGGTGATTAGAAACCCATAGACCTCTCTTTCTTTGCATTCTAGTGTCAAAAATGATGGTTTAAATAATTAAACAGTATGCTGACTGCACAAAGTGAATCTCTTGCAGACTTTTGCAGGTAAAGATGCTTATGTCAGACAAGTTATTCAAGCACAGAGACCCACAATGGATATGGAGGTCATGTTAGTTGCTCTGCTGACCACTAATGAACTAATAGGAGCATTATAAATGGCACAGTTGTCAAACCAGTAATTGCAATGTCATAAAATATCTAATGTTATGAAATATATATTATGTATGATTTGAGTGAGAAAGGTGTATGAATGCGGCCTAACTGGGCTGAAGATACCATCCTAAGGAATAAGGCCTGGAAAACTACAATTCATGGGCTTGCTAATGAGACCTGTGACAAATGATTAACTGTTGAGATTGCTGGCTTGATTAACTCTTGGTGGAAAACCAACTTGTTTACATTGCGAAAGACAATGGTTCTTCTAAGTAAGGAAGTCAACATACTGGCTCTTTACATTTGTCAACATTATTAAGGAAGCAAACAAGGCTCTTTGATAAGGAAAGCTAATTAAGCATTGTATACATCTGTCCAGGAACTGGTGGAATCAACAGATTTTAGCTGTCTGTCAGTAATTTACAACTTTCAGAACCAAATCAACAGAAAATACTACATAAAGGACCCTTTGCTCTCAGAAAAAGTGTGTCAGACCAGCTGAACACCAATTTCTGAACACCACTATGAACAGCCGTCTCTTCTCAAGAAGCTGATCAGCCTCAACAAGAAGGATGGTAAGAATGCTTGAGGAATGAATGACGAATGAATGTTAGATTATATGTGTAACTGTTGATGCAATATCCCCTTTTGTCTATGTAACCAATATAATTATTATAAAACCCAATTCAGGAGTCTGTGTCTACTTCTTTCTCTGAAAATGCCTAATACAACCTGTCTCACTGAAAGCGGAATAAAAGAATCCTTTAAAAGTACTCATGACAGCAATGCTACTAAATGAAATAAATCTGCCCTTTTTGCTGAAGGAGCTGTTATAAAAAATCCTTATTTTTAAATCCTGCATCACCAAAACTACATAAAATTAAGCCTAAGTATAGGCAACTAAAATAATTGCAGATTCTGTCATTGTTTGCTACTGCTTCCATTTGCCATCCCTCTTCATGTTGTCTTTGTTACGTATATGACTACAGCCTTCTTGGCTCAAGGACTCCTCATTCTCTGTAATGAGTACATCATTGTTACAGCTATCAATCAGTTCATAATAATTTTTTGATGTTATAGTAAAATAATTAAGAAGCACAGTAGTCATTTTCTGATCCTCTTTCATATCTCTTATATATCACAGTTTGGGCTAGCTACCTACTAATCAAATTTCCAGGGGAACCAAGTGAGAAAAGGGTCATGGACAAAGACATTATATTAGTGTGTGACTAATGAAGAATTGGATATGATGGAGGAGAAAGTGGTGGTTGCCAAGGCATTCATTTCTTTCATAGGATGAAGTCTGGGACTATACATCACAGCAGAAAAAAAAGGATATTATGAAAATCTGGATGATGTTTCCCCTTCACAATAGCTGACAATTTCTGCTGGGAAAGGTTTTTCTCAAGAGGAAACTGGGGAGTACAGTCCAAGTCACTTTGGATTTTAAAATAGCACTGTACTTTTATAGGATAGGAAATATTCTTCAGTTAACCTTGGAGATTTTTTCAGCATGTGTTTGAAAATGTAAAAGGAAATGTCTAAATGTATCTTTAAAAAAAGTGTTTGTGTGTGTGTGTAGGCATTAGATTTTGTATCTATATAAATATTGTGGAGAAAGAGAAACCATCAACAAGACTGGACAAGAATTCCTTATTAATAAGTAATTTGTTGTGCAGAAATATCCTCATAGTGATTGATACAAAACTAAAAGAGTTGCTATAGAAACAAATGAGAAGGGCTATTGTGTTTTCGTTCCAAAATACATTTAACAAGTAAATTTCAAGATTAGAATTGAGCAAGAAACAGAAATTGTGACTATTGAATTAAACCACTAATCAAGTCTAGGACATATCTTCAGGAAATGGAAATCACAGCACCCACATAAAATATTTTATATCCATTAATTAAATCACCAACAAAATATTTAACACAATCTTTGAGGAGGCCAACACAATCTGAATGACAATTGTTCATGAAATAAATTGAATGCTATAGAGGTATGTGTGAGGTAATGTAGGTACAAAGATGTCTCTGCTCAGCATCTTTTCCCTTTATGCCTATCTCTAGTGCAATTGCTTTTCACATGAGATAGAAGCTCTGAGGGGCATATGAACAATTGCATCTTGAATGCTGCTGCTAAGTTTTGATTGAATAAGTCATACTTTTAATCAGGTTTTAGACTTCAATGAATATAGCTGAAGATATCCAATCACAAGACAGCACCTAGCATAAAGCCATGAATCAAGAAATAGGCCACAAAAAGATCTCTGCAGATTGTAAACAGAGTGGTCTGAGATGCCGGAGATGACATTTCCTTGGGTGAACTATAGTGTATGTTACAACCTCTCACAAATTCTTTGCCTAGATATTGGAGCATACAATTTCTGTGCATACACATCCTTATAATGCAAAAGGGTTATAATGCAAAAGGGTTAGAAACATCATTTCCCATCAAAAAATGAATTTTGCACAGAAAAGATTCCAAATTATAGACTCCTCCCTCCCCCGGTTCCATACCTGCTACGTTACCCTGTGTTTTTAAACTGTGATTTCAAACTGTACTCTAGTTTCTTTTCTTTTTTTTAATATAACAGCTTTGTTAGGGAATTGTGTTTCCTCTTCCCTGGGCATTTGTGCCCCACTTTATGCTGGTCATGGACTGTGATAAAGAAATATTGATTGGTTCAAAGGCTTTCTTGCAATTGAAAGAAAGTAGCAAAAATTAATTATTGCTTTTTTTTTAGAATGAAATTAGTGAAGATTTACATTTTAAATAATGAAACTTCAGATTGAGGGAGGACTTCTAACCAAATTCTCCCAGGTTATAGATATTAAAGGTTTTATTAATCTTATTGTATTATATTTGTACATGTAAAAAAGTACTGATTTATCAAATTCATTTACATTTTCTTTTAAAAAATAATGACTGATTGACTAACTCAACAATGGGGTGAGCAAACAGAAGCTGTTTAGAACTCCTTTTGCCCTGTTTATTGTGTAAAGGCTGGAGGGTAATTTCCATTCCAAACTCATTGACATGGTGTCATACCTCAGTCTTTTGTTAGCTTCATGATTACAGCTGGAAGTAGCAGCGGGCTGAGACACCTAAGGGATAGTAGAGTCATTTGTTCTCTCTAGAGGATCCATTCCACAGAAACAAAAATACTTTTTCTCTCCAGGGCAACTCCAATATAATTGTGTAACCTATAACAAGACTGTCTTTCTAGTGTCTAATCCTACAGCTTAATTATATGAAAGCATGCACTACATGTTGGTCAGTGCCACTTCTTAGTTTTGAAATATTTAGGATTAAATGCCAAAGTGCCTTTCAAAAATGTGATTTATTGTATGCATATGCACAAGCATACTTGCATATATTTTGGTTGTCCTGGAACAGTTACTACCATCAGCATTTCTTAATGTATCATTTCTGAAACATTTGGGTTTAAAAAACAATGCTTATCTTTTGATATATGAGTTTTTAAATGCAGCAAGACATGTGGCAGCAAATTTTAACAATTAATCTCCACTGTCTTTTGATAACAGAGTAGTTCAAACACATGGAGAACAAAATAAGCATTGAACCGATTTTTACCAATATGAAGTAAAAGACAAAACACAACAATGATATATTGCCTCTGGAGGTGGAGGGAAAGGTGAATATGGTATTACTTGGGTGAGACATTAATATAGCTTCATTCGGACTAGTTTAGAAAAATCTTGGTTTCAGGGACTTTTCTCCAGAAAAGCAACCTGACATAATGAAGCTTACATCCCCACATATTTAATTGCAGTGTGATATATGTGTGTTAAAGTCTTTCTGAGTTGTTTACATGGAAGCAGTCTGTAGAAGGCCAGCTTATACTTCTGGAATAGAAAGATAAGCAAATCATCTGCTAAAAATGTTGGGTACCTCAACACATGCATAATGTATGAATAACCTAGCAATGTTTAGGATGCCATATTACAGTGTTCGGGCAATAAGCTCTGGGCTGGTTTGTCAGGGTATGGGATGGAAATGCATATCTTTCAATTATGTTGGAGCCTTGATTCACTAACATGTTCTTCCATTTTTCGCTGCGGTTACAGGGCAAGCAATTTTCTTCAGAGGAGAGTTCATGTAGCAACTGCACGTCTTGTGTGATAGTTGGCTTCCAAATCTCTAAACCACTCAGTTATGTGAGGGAATGATTTTAAATCACACTGGCATAATGTCCAGAACATGAGCCACAATTGAGAGATCAAAGTTGCATTGGTACCAGAATGAAGCTAAGCCTCCTGCTCCCTGAGCGAAGGGCAATCTGTGCTCCCCTTCATTCAATGCATAGAAAGAAAACCAATTGACAGCTGTTTCTTAACATTGATGATGGAAAAGCTCCTCTCCCACACCTAAAATATAACTTGACAAGTAAAGGATGGGCTGCAGTAAGTGTGTCATTCAATCCAATGATAGACCAGCTAAAATTCTCCAGAGTACTATCTACTAGAAACATGGTTTCAAAGTCTGTGGAAACTAGATTAAATTGATTCTGGAATTAAAATGAAAAAGAGAATCTACAGAGAACTCATGTAGGAAGGAAAGCTAGCAAGCAGTCCAACCAATACCTGGACAAGCAATTAACTCTTTTAAATAGAGTCGAAACAGAAGAGACAGTAGAAGAGATCATAACTGTGATCTTCTGTGATTAAAAATGATATATATGTCAGAGATCCTTTACTTTTATTGTGAGAGACAAATATCTGGCTTTGTCCCATATTAATTCTTTCCCTATTATTTCTTCCATTACTTTTCTTATTTTGCTATAAAAGATCAGAATTTTTCTACAGTCCCACCACATGTGGGAGAATGAACCTATTCCCCCACATTTGTGCCAATACTTGTTCGAGGTATTTCCCGTTATATGTGCTAATTAGAGGGGGTTCTATACCATTTAGAGATTATTTTCCTTTGTGTTTCTTTGATCCTTATATGATTAATTTTATGAATATGATCTATCCAAGAGCCGATTAATTTCTCAGTAATTTTTTTCCCTGTTTCCAGTTCTTTTTAACTGTTGTTTTTGTGTTATAAGTTAAGGTGATTAGTTCGTCATACCATAGCCCAGTCATTCCTTTATCTATTTCTATTTTCCTTCTAATTATTCTATCCAGTGGGGTTTCACCTGCTTCTCTTATTTTCATGGCCTGAGCTTTACTGGACAGACCTAATCATGCTATCCAGTTCCCTTGACCACATTTATCTTTTATTTTATCCCACTTTATCCCCAATCCTTTTAATACCATTTTCCTTCATTTTCCTTCAGTGCCCTAATTATATTCCTGAATGTCTTATCCCTATTTTCCAATGTTTCTAATGGGAAATGGTCAATTTTGTTTATTTTGTTTATGTAATTTAATTTGCCATTTTTTCCAGATTGACAACATTGTTAAGCAAGGGCCTGCTTTTATGTTCTTTAGGTCTTTTCTATCTATTCTCTCTCCCATTGACGTTCCCTTTTGCCAACTATTTGCTTCCTTTCTTATTTGCATCAATTTTTTAACCCTTCCAATTTGAATTATAGTAACTTCGCTAGTTGACTTGCCTCATAGTATATTCCCAATGAGGGAGTCCCCCATCCGCTCCATGTAGTCATGCCGGCGACATGACCTTGGAGGTGTCTACGGACAACGCCAGCTCTTCGGCTTAGAAATGGAGATGAGCACCAACCCCCAGAGTCAGACATGACTGGACTTAACGTCAGGGGAAACCTTTACCTTTACCTTTTTATAATATAGGAAGTTAGCAATTCTGTTTTTGTTTCCTCCCACTACCCACTTTTTGATAGAGTTATCCCACTTCTTCAACAAATTGGTAGGAATATTCACTGGGAAGGTTTGGAACAAGAATAAGAACTTGGGCAAGATCTTCATCTTGTAAATTTTTAGCCTTGTGGATATATCTCGGAATTTCTTTCCCCATGAAATGATTTGTTTGCTTATATTTTTCCATAGATGATTATACTTCATTGATGTAATATTATTGATATTTTTTGGTATATCAACACCCAGGTATTTCATCTTGTTATTCCCCAATTTTACTCCCATGATGTTTTGAACCTTCTTAAATTCTTCCCATGTTAGGTTTTTATGTAGTATCTCTGATTTCCCTAAATTAATTGTAAGGCCTGAAGTTTTACCAAAGTCCTTGATTGTAGTGACTCCTCCACCTCCCCTAAAATTATCATAACATCATCAGCGTATAGATTAATCTTGATGACTTCCTTGCCCACCTTATAACCTTTAATAACTGAGTTGTTACTTACTGAATTTGCTAAGGGTTCTATGGCCAGTGAAAATAGGGCTGGGGAAAGGGGGCACCCCTGTTTAGTTCCCCTGTTAATGTTTATTTGTCTAGTTTGTGCCCCGTTAACTGAGATGGTAGCTTTGATTTCACTATATAGTTCTTTTATTACCTTACACACTTTCCTCCCCATATTGCTTTCCTCACAGAGTCTGTTCAAATACTTGTGGTCTAATGAATCAAATGCTTTGCAAAAGTCCAATTTTTGTACGAGTACTTTAGATTTTTTTTCCGTGGCATGGTTCAAAATATTCAAAATATTCCTTATAGGGTCTGCTAATTTCCTGTTTTTTACGAATCCGTATTTATCTTTATGAATTATCTCTGGAATTATATCCTTCAGTCTATTTGCTAATATTTTAGTGAATATTTTGTAATCCACGTTGCATAGGGATATTGGTCTGTACGAGTTAGGATCCGTTTTATCCTTATTTGGATTGTGAGAATTTCTTTTTTTTCTTTTTTTAATATATATTTTTATTGAAGTTTTACCTTATAAGATAGAGTAAATTAACATTGAAAGAGTGAGAACATTTGATTGTATAGAAAGTGGGAAAACTGAGATTTAAAAAGGATCAAAAAGGGAGAGAGAGAAAACCAAAAACAGAGCTAAAATGTCCATATTTATATAAAAAGGAAAAAAAATCTGAACAAATGGCGATATAAAAATTCAAAGTACTTGGCAAAGAAATACACCAAAAAGCAAAAGCAAAAAGCTCACTGTTTCACAACCTGTTCACAAGCCACCAGCAATTGTGAACTGTAGTTCTTTTTTTTTTCTTCATCATGACCTTTTTTTTTTTTAACAGAAGGAAGTTAAATGAGTGGTGAAAATTAAAATTTATAATAATCAAATTTGAAACCCCCACATTGAAATGGTCTTTCCTTCTAAAAACCTTTTGAAGGGCTCCCAGACTTTCCTAAACTCGGAAGGGTCTTTTGACTGGAGATACCCTGTCAGAATGTCCATCTCAGCCACCTCCGTCACTTTCACGATCCATTCCTCCATTTCTGGTGTTTCCTCCAATTTCCAGGCTCGTGCATAGACTATTCTCGCAGCCGTTGTCATCAAAGTGAAGAGTTTATCATGTGGCTTCAGCAGTGATGTGTCTGTTATTCCTAGTAGGAATATTTCTGGGTGCATGGGTATTTTTAGCTTTAGTATTTTTTCAGTGGTTTTATGAATTTTAATCCAAAAGTTTTTTGCCTTCTTACAAGTCCATCACATGTGGAAAAATGATCCTGTTGCTTGTTTACATTTCCAGCAAGTGTTTTTTAATTGTGGCTGTATTTTGGCTAATTTAACAGGTGTCATATAAGCTTGATAAAACATTTTGTAGAAATTTTCTAGAAGGGAATAGCTTCTGAAAATTTTTATTTTTACTTTCCAGAGATATTCCCATTCATCTATGCTAATCGAGCGACCAATGTTTTTAGCCCATTTTACCATACACTCCTTGATATATTCATCTTCTGTGTGTAATTTTAACAGGAGACTGTAAAGCTTAGATAGTTGTTTATTTGATTGAAGTATCTTATCGAGGTCTGTCTTTTCTTCTTCGAATCCTGTATGCACATCTTTTTGATATTGTTGGTGTATTTGTGCATATTCAAACCAGTTCATGTTGTAGCCCTGCTGGTTTATTTCTATCATTGATTTCAGTTGGAGGTTATCTTGTGTTTTCTTGAGTATTTCTGCATATGTTAGCCATCTTTTACTGCCCTTTGAATTTCCACTTTGTTTGAAAGCTTCTTGGATCGAGGTCCATTGTGGTAATTTTCTGTAAAAGAATTTTTTATATTTGTTCCAAGTATTCATCAGAGTTTTCCTAATTGGGTGTTTATTAAAGTTTGAGTCTTCTGGCACTTTCCCATAAATTAAGTATGCATGTAAGCCAAATTTTAAAGTATCTCCTTCCAGAGTTATGAGACTTTGATTGTCAAGATGGATCCATTCTCTTAACCAAATCAATATAGCTGCTTCCCTGTATAATTTTAGATTTGGGAGAGCCAGTCCTCCTCTTTGTTTAGTGTCTTGTAAATTTTTCATCTTTATTCTCGGTTTCTTCCCTCTCCAAATAAATTTCGTAAGTTCAGCCTTCCAATTTGTAAATTCTTTTTCCTTGATGTCAATTGGAATGTTCTGGAACAAGAAGCATAGTCTAGGTAAGATATTCATTTTTATTGTAGCTATCCGTCCTAGGAGAGAGATATCCAGATTCATCCATTTTTTCAGATCATTTTTTTTATTTTATTCCAGGTTTTTTCATAATTATTTTTATACAGATC
Source organism: Anolis carolinensis (assembly GCF_035594765.1). Classification (NCBI taxonomy): domain Eukaryota; kingdom Metazoa; phylum Chordata; class Lepidosauria; order Squamata; family Anolidae; genus Anolis; species Anolis carolinensis. The sequence goes on from NC_085841.1 coordinate 59,158,591, forward strand.
TTTGTTATTCATTGTTATGTTTATTCCTAAATATTTTGCTTGGAGAGCTAGTTCAATTCCTGTTTCTTGACTTAATTCTTCTTTTTCTTTATTGCTTAACTATGTCGCTAATATTTTTGTTTTGCGTAGATTGATTGAAAGACCTGCAACTGATCCAAATTGATTGACCAGGCATATCATTTTGGGAAATTCTTTCCGCGGATCTTCTGACATTAAAATAATGTCATCTGCAAATAACTTTATTTTATATTGTTGGTATTTCACTTTTATACCAATCAGGTCATCATCTTGACATAGTTTTCTTGCTAGGATTTCTATTGCGAGTATGAATAGTAAGGGTGAGAGGGGGCATCCCTGTCTCACACCTCTCTGTATTGGAAACATTTCAGTCATATCTCCATTAATTTTAATTTTGGCTCTTTGTTCTGTGTATATGGCTTGTATTCCATTAATGAATTTACCCCCATATCTTAAGTTCTTTAATAGTTCAATGATGAAATTCCAGTTTAGTCGGTCAAAGGCCTTTTCAGCATCCAATAATAAAAGTGCCCCCTTTTTGAGTTTTGCGTTTTGAATATGTTCAATTATATTCAAGATTATTCTTGTGTTATCTTTAATTTGCCTTCCAAGTAGAAAGCCTGCTTGGTCAGCTTTGATCCAATTACTCAGTGTTGATTTTAATCTGTTTGCCAATATTGATGTAAATATTTTATAGTCTATGTTTAGCAAAGAAATTGGTCTGTAATTTTGAATCTGTTTTTCATCTTGATTTTCTTTGGGGATTAGAATAATGCTGGCCTCCTTCCATGTCTCTGGTATTGTCACGACCCAGGCTGCAGAGCACCAATAACCATACACAGAGGCCAGAATCTATCTAATATCTTTATTGTAGGAATATATAAAGTTAATAAAAACAAGTGTAGAAAATAGTCCAGAATTAGACCTTTCAGGAAAGGTCAGAATTAGTCCAAAAAAGCAATGTCCAATAAGAAATATTAAGGTCCAAAGTTGTAATCCAATAACCGAAACACTCACTTTGCCAAGCAAAGTGAGGGGAGATGACAAGGTCCTTTAGTCCATGAAACTTGAGCGAGGCTAGGAAATAACTTGATACTTGAAACAAGGCTTGAACGTGGAACAAGGTAACTAAGAACAAGAACAAGGTCCGTGGAATAACTTGATAAATCCGTGGAACAAGGCAAGGATTGATCCTGGGAAACAAGGCAAAGTCCGTAGATAAACAAAGGCTGGGAAGCGAGGCGAAGGCTGGATAGCAAGGCAAGGCTTGAGCAGGAGCGAGGCTTGAACCGGAGCGCGCTGTCCAGACACAACTCGCTCCGTAGGCTGACGAATTGACTCCGCGAAGTTACTACGCGGGTAAAACACCTAAATAGAGTCTAGCTTCCCGCCGAAGCAGTTCTCTGGGAATCAGAACCGAAAGCTAACTCTGAGACCAGATGTGAGACTCCCCAAAGATTCTCACGAGAAGCAGTCTTAATTGGCCACATTCTTAGCTGCAATCCTCGCACTCCTGCGCGAAGCTGAATCTAAACTTCTCTGTTGTTTACAAAACTCCCGGCGCAAGAATACGGGAGAAGTAGGCTCTGGGCTTGTTTGACATACTTCTGGGAGACAACTTTCTTGCAGGTGCAAGGTTCCCAGATCTGCCTGGGAAAGATCTGGCTGAGAGGAATCCAGTTCAGACTGGGAAGGTAAAAAACCCAAGTTTTCATCTTCATCAGGAATTACAATGTCCTGAGCAGGACTACAAGGCCCATGAGTCATCACACTATCCCCCTCCTCAAGGCCCCTCCCAAACTGGGGCCCTCTCCCCGAGGCGCGAGGTCGCGGCTTGGCGGGATAGGTCTGATGAAAGCGACGGGTTAGATCAGGAGCATGGACTGTGGAGGCGTCTTCCCAAGAGCGTTCCTCAGGGCCAAAACCCACCCAGTCAATGAGATATTGTAGGCGGCGGCGGTGAAAGCGAGAATCCAAAATGTCCTCAACCTCGAACTCCTCCTCCCCATTCATCAAAACAGGAGGGGGGGCCGGTTGGTCTGTATCAGGACGCACACCATCCGCCGGAAGGAGCAGGGAACGGTGAAACACTGGATGAATGCGCATTGAACGCGGAAGTTGGAGTTTGAAAGTCACTGGGTTTAATTGCGCCACCACTGGATAGGGGCCAATGAAACGGGCATCTAACTTCCGGCAAGGGCGGTGGGAGGGCAGAAAGCGAGTGGACAGGAAAACCCGATCTCCTACCTTGATTTCGGGGCCCGGCTGGCGATGTTTGTCAGCGTGGCGTTTATAGTCCTCCTTGGCTTGGTCCAGTTGCTGGAGCAAAAGTTGTTGCACCGCTGTGAGTTCCTGCAGCCAATCCTCTGCTGCGGGAACCTCTGAAGTTTCAATGACAGGGGGAAAGAAACGTGGATGGAAGCCGTAGTTTGCAAAGAACGGCGTTTCTTTTGTAGAAGCTTGAACTCCATTGTTGTAGGCAAACTCAGACAGTGGTAACAGAGAAGCCCAATTGTCCTGTTGATAGTTTACATAACAGCGAAGATACTGCTCCAAAGTGGCATTGGTGCGCTCCGTTTGCCCATCTGTTTGGGGATGATGAGCTGAAGATAAGCGAGAGTCTATGCCCAATAGTTTTTGTAGTGCCTTCCAAAAACGAGAGGTGAATTGAGATCCACGGTCTGTGACTAAACTCTTGGGCAATCCATGTAGTCTGAAGACATGTTGAAGAAATAAATCCGCAGTTTCCTTGGCCGTGGGGAGGCCTTCGCAGGGAATGAAATGGGCTAACTTGGTGAATAGGTCCACCACCACTAAGATCGTGGTGAACCCACAGGAAGGTGGTAGGTCAGTGATGAAATCCGCGGAAATTATTTCCCATGGGCGAGATGGGGTAGGAAGGGGGTGTAAAAGCCCTGAGGGCTTCTCCCTTCGTATCTTGGAGCGCTGGCATACTGGGCAGGTGTTGACATATTTTTCCACATCCTTGCGGATCTTGGGCCACCAAAAATCCCTTAGGATCAAATGCATAGTTTTAAATAGTCCGAAGTGTCCTGCTGGTTTGCAGTCATGACACAGACGAAGCGCCTTTTCCCTGCCCGGTCCGGGTGGGATATAGACATGATTTCTATAGCAGAGCAGCCCATCCTTAAGTGAAAAGGGAAAATGCAGACCTTGGCGAAGTTGGTCCTGCGCCCAGGCATCTGCTTGCTGACTAGCCCTGATTTCTTGAGCACAGATGGGTCCTGGAGTAGGGGAAGTTGAACCAATGGGAATGGATTTGGTGTTCCCCACCGTGAGCGTGGCAAAGTTCTCAGGTTGTAGCAGTTGGGATTCAAAGGTCTCCTTGCGTCCTGCAGCGTATTCCGGTTTACGTGACAGGGCGTCTGCTTGCTTGGTTTGGGCTGGGGTCACATAATGGATCTGGAAGTTGAAACGTTCAAAGAATAAAGCCCAACGTTGCTGCCTCTGATTTAGTTTGCGGGCAGTTCTTAGATGTTCTAGATTACGATGATCAGTGTGGACTTCAATGGGAAATTTGGCCCCTTCTAGCCAATGTCTCCAAGTTTCAAAGGCTGCCTTTATGGCCAGTAGTTCTTTTTCCCAAATGGTGTAATTCCTCTCTGGTGTGGTTAGTTGACGAGAATAAAAGGCACAGGGGTGGAGGTGATCTCCCACCGGTTGTAAGAGTACAGCCCCAATTGCCACATCAGAGGCGTCCGCTTGCACCACAAAAGGGGTTCCAGGATTTGGGTGCTGTAGAATTGGCTGGGAGGTGAATAGTTTCTTTAGTTGCTGGAACCCTTTCTCTGCTTGATCAGTCCAGCGGAAAGGCTGCTTTCCACGGATGCAGCTAGTGATGGGGTCGGACCAGCGGGCAAAATCTGGAATGAACTTGCGGTAGTAGTTCGCGAACCCCAAGAAACGCTGCACCTCTTTCTTGTTAGTTGGCGCCCGCCATTCCAATACTGCTGAAACTTTGGCTGGATCCATGGAAAGCCCTAGAGGCGAGATGCGGTAACCAAGGAAATCTACCTCTTGTAGATCAAAAGCGCATTTTTCCAGCTTGGCATAAAGTCCGTGATCCCGCAATCGTTGTAACACCATTTTGACGTGGTTCTCATGTTCTGATTGTGATCTGGAAAACACCAAAAAATCGTCCAGGTAGATTATCAAGAACCTGTCTAGATAGTCCTGAAAAATGTCATTGACAAAATGCTGGAACGTTGCGGGGGCTCCGCATAAACCGAAATTCATAACTCGGGACTCAAATAATCCGAATTTGGTCTGGAAGGCGGTCTTCCACTCGTCCCCTTCCCTGATGCGAACTAAGTTGTAAGCCCCCCGAAGATCCAGCTTGGTGTAAACCTTGGCTCCTCGAAGCCGATCCAGTAGATCCGAGATTAAAGGCAGGGGATAGCTGTTCCGCTTGGTGATATTGTTCAATGCTCTGTAGTCCACCACCAGGCGTAGTTCCCCTGACTTCTTCTTCACAAACATCACTGGGGAGGCGGCTGGGGATTGAGAGGGTCTGATGAATCCCTTGCGAAGGTTTGTCTCTAGGAATTCCCTGAGAGCTTCTTGCTCTGGTTCAGTCAGGGAGTAGAGATGCCCTCGCGGGATCGGGGCCCCCTCCACCAAGTCAATGGCACAGTCATAAGGTCTATGTGGGGGTAATTTTTCGGCTTCTTTCTCATTGAATACATCCCAATACTCGGAGTACTTCTTTGGCAAGGTGATGATGGGCTCGGTGTCTGTGGCATGGCATACCTTGGCTACGAGGCAATGGTTTTGGCAGTACGGTGAAGCAAACTGCAGTTCTCTGTTGGACCAGGAGATGTTAGGGTCGTGGAGAGTCAGCCATGGAATTCCCAAAATCACAGGGAAATGGGGAACCTCGGTAACAAAGAAGGAAATCTCTTCCATATGTTCCCTTATCCACATCCTGGTGGGTTCCGACCACTGACTTACGGGGCCCGTCTTGAGGGGACGGCCGTCTATGGCTTGCACCACACGGGCATTCTTGAAATCATGATATTGTAATCCCAGAGAGTCGGCATACTCTCTATCGATGAAATTGTTGGTAGCTCCAGAGTCTATCATGGCGTGGATCATGACGGGTCCCCTTTTTGCTGACCATAATGTGACCACGAGAAGGAACAGGACCCCGGTTGGCGGCTCTTGGATGGATTTTTTGACCGGGTTGGCGAGCCCCTCTACACCCGGTCGTTGGCTTCCCCCGCCGGCTGTGTGCCAGTCGGCTCAGACGCCTTCGTCTCCGTGGAGGACGCCGCCGCAAGACGGGCGGCAGGCTTCCCTTTGGCTGGGCACTCTCTGGCGAAGTGGCCCCCGTTCCCGCAGTACCAGCAGAGGTTTAAGCGTTGACGACGGGCCTTCTCGGCGGCATCTAGTCTGGGACGCACATTGCCCAACTGCATCGGCACCTCCTCGCCTCCTCTGGGGTATGGGGTTGGCGGTGGGGGTCTCCACACCGGACGTGGCTGAACGCTGGCGGGAGCGGGGGGTTTTGCCCCGGCTCTACTGCCCTGGCCTCGAACCCACTGTTTCCTGTTGGCAATCATGACTTCAGCCCGTAAACATTGATCAATGAGTGCCTCGAGGGTCTGGGGAGGATCCACCTTGGAGATTTCTTCCAGCATTTCAATGTTGAGACCCTCCCGGAATTGTCCCCTGAGGGCTACATCGTTCCAGCCGGTGTTGTGGGCCAGCACTCGGAACTCGGCTATATACTGAGACACAGGTCTGTCTCCTTGGAAAAGGCGACGGAGTTTGTGACCGGCTGCCTCCAAATTGTCCTCGATTCCCCAAGTCTCCTTGAGGTGGTCCAAGAAGTGTTGCGCTGATCTTAGGTGTGGAGAGGCTTGGTCGAACAGTGCCGTCGCCCAGCTGGCCGCTGGCCCGTCTAGAAGACTGTAAACCCATGCCACTTTGATGTCTTCTTGGGGAAACTCGGCAGCACGGGCCTCCAGATAAGCTTGACATTGGCGACGGAAGACATGAACCTTAGAAGCTTCTCCAGTAAACTTGGTTGGCAACGCCATGGCCGGAAGACGAACTCCGCGTTCCTTCAAACCCCTTATTTCTCCATCCTGTGCATTGAGCTTATCACGGATTCGGTCCACCTCTTCCTTGTCGATGGTGTAGGTAATCGGCTGGCCGCTCGGCCCAGGTACGGTTCCGGTAGACATTCTGGCCGAGGTTAATTGGTGCTTAGGGTGGCGGAGTCAAACTGTCACGACCCAGGCTGCAGAGCACCAATAACCATACACAGAGGCCAGAATCTATCTAATATCTTTATTGTAGGAATATATAAAGTTAATAAAAACAAGTGTAGAAAATAGTCCAGAATTAGACCTTTCAGGAAAGGTCAGAATTAGTCCAAAAAAGCAATGTCCAATAAGAAATATTAAGGTCCAAAGTTGTAATCCAATAACCGAAACACTCACTTTGCCAAGCAAAGTGAGGGGAGATGACAAGGTCCTTTAGTCCATGAAACTTGAGCGAGGCTAGGAAATAACTTGATACTTGAAACAAGGCTTGAACGTGGAACAAGGTAACTAAGAACAAGAACAAGGTCCGTGGAATAACTTGATAAATCCGTGGAACAAGGCAAGGATTGATCCTGGGAAACAAGGCAAAGTCCGTAGATAAACAAAGGCTGGGAAGCGAGGCGAAGGCTGGATAGCAAGGCAAGGCTTGAGCAGGAGCGAGGCTTGAACCGGAGCGCGCTGTCCAGACACAACTCGCTCCGTAGGCTGACGAATTGACTCCGCGAAGTTACTACGCGGGTAAAACACCTAAATAGAGTCTAGCTTCCCGCCGAAGCAGTTCTCTGGGAATCAGAACCGAAAGCTAACTCTGAGACCAGATGTGAGACTCCCCAAAGATTCTCACGAGAAGCAGTCTTAATTGGCCACATTCTTAGCTGCAATCCTCGCACTCCTGCGCGAAGCTGAATCTAAACTTCTCTGTTGTTTACAAAACTCCCGGCGCAAGAATACGGGAGAAGTAGGCTCTGGGCTTGTTTGACATACTTCTGGGAGACAACTTTCTTGCAGGTGCAAGGTTCCCAGATCTGCCTGGGAAAGATCTGGCTGAGAGGAATCCAGTTCAGACTGGGAAGGTAAAAAACCCAAGTTTTCATCTTCATCAGGAATTACAATGTCCTGAGCAGGACTACAAGGCCCATGAGTCATCACAGGTATTTGATTTGTTTCCAGTACTGAGTTCATTTTTTTTGTAGTATTGGTGTTATTTCATCTTTCATCATCTTGTAGTATGTTGCTGTATAGCCATCTGGGCCTGGGGATTTATCTGTCTTTAAATTCTGAATTGCTTCATCGATTTCCTGTACTGTTATTGATGCATTCAGACGTTCCTGCTCTTCTTCAGGAAGGGTTAGGAGCTTTTGAGATTTTATGTATTCTATTACTGCTTCTGTTGAGCCTTCTTCATTTTTATATAGATCTTCATAAAAGTCTTTTAGATGTTGTTTTATCTTTTGTTCTTCTTTAATTTCTTTATCTTTATGTTTCAATGAGATTATGTATTTATTTTGATGTTGCGTTTTTAATTTATTTGATAACCATCTGCCTGGTTTATTTGCATGTTGAAAAAATATCTGTTTACTAAATTTCAATATTTTGTCCATTTGTTCCACCAAAATCATCGATGCTTGGATTCTTAATAGTTTTAGTTCTTCAGCTAGTTTTTTATCTTTTGGTTGTTTATTATATTCAAGTTCCTTTTCTTTAATTTCCAGTTGAATCTTGTGCAATTTGGTTTGTTTCTTTTTCTTTTCTATTATGTTGAGTTGTATTAATTTACCCCTCATATAGGCTTTTGCCGTATCCCAAATTGTATATGGTGACATACCTGGTGTTGTATTTAACTGTAAAAATTCTAGAAGGTATTTTTTACATTTCTTTAGGATTTCTTCCTTCTTGAGTAAATTATCGTTGAGCCTCCATGTCCATTGTCTGACTTGTCATTTTAGTTGCACCGAAATGGGGGCATGGTCTGAAACCAATCTTGGATGGATATCAGAACTTAATAACTTTGTAGTAAGGCTTTTTGTGGCCCAGATCATGTCAATTCTTGAGAGCGAATTGTGTCTGTCTGATCTAAATGTAAAATCTTTTTCGGGTCCATGTTGAAATCGCCAAACATCTATAAGCTCTAGATCATTTGCTAATTTCCAAAAACTTTGTGGAAGTTCTTTTCCTTTGCTTTGTTTTTTCTTCACGTATTTTCTGTCTATGTTGTGTTCCACTACTGCGTTGAAGTCACCTAATATAATCAGTTCATCATAGTTTATATTTTCTATTTCTTTATGCAATTTGGTAAAGAAGATTGTGAGAATTTCTGAGTTTCCAAGAATTTGGTACTTTTTGTTTCTCCATTATTTCATTAAAGAGTGTAAATAGGTTGGGAGTAATTTCGTCTTTGAATATTTTATAAAAATTTGTTGTAAATCCATCTGGCCCAGGTGATGAATTTATTTTTAGTTTGTCTATTGTTTTTTCAATTTGTGATTTAGTTATTGTACTATTTAGAATAGATTCTGACTGTGTATTTATAATTTTTTCCAAGAGGCCAATTCGTATGGTTAAGTCTTTACCTTCGTAAAGTTTTTCATAGTAACTAGACATAACCTCCCTAATTTCCTTATCTGTAGCTCTCAGATGTCCTCTATCATCTTTCAGCTTAAATATTCTGTTTCTAGTTTGTTTTGATTTTAGGACTCTAGGTAGTCTCTTCAAATTATTAATTGAATTTATTTGATAATCGTTTTTAATCCAAGAACCATGTTGCAAATTTGGAGCAATCAGTCCAACTCTCAACCTTTTTATCTATTTTATCTTTTTAACCTTGTTTTAAATTGTTACCTGCTTTGAGTCCAAATTCTGAGGGGAAAGTAAGAATAAAGCAAATGAATGACAGACTGAAGTAACCATCAAGAGGTTCAACAGAAACCACTGAGAAAGAATTGCAATGGGCAGAGATAGGACTGGCACTGGGAGGATGTGTATGGTCCCATCCTTAAAAATTTTCCAAGGCACAAAAATAGTGAAGAGAAATATCTAAACAAGAAGAGATTTCAGTCCTCCTGACTTATGTGTAGGCTATATACATATAAGATAATTTTGGTATTAGAGATATTATATTCTCGCATATATTAAAGTAGTACAAGGAGGCAGAAATAGTGCCCTTGCCTAAATGTGTGACTAAGAGCTAGAATACATGCTGTGTATAGTGCCCCTAGGCTTAGCCTTCTGCAGGAAAAGCTTGGTGAAGGAAGGAAATCTAAGAGAACCATAGACAAAAATCTTCTGACAGATTTTTTTTTGACAGTAGACAGAAATCTTCTGACATCTACCTCAAAGAAAGCTCTGACATCAAGCAGAAAATCTGAACGTGTTAAGAATGTTCATTTTGAACTTGTAATTGATTTTTTTTCTTAAACCCATGAAGTATATAAAAGTTATTTTAAATATATATATACTGGGCAAATCCTGGTTAAAACAGAAGTGATCATTTTCTCAAATTGTGCTCTGTGGCATATTTTTAGAAGCAAATTGCTTTTGAAGTGTAAACTTAAGTTACTATAAGGTGATATGCATGAAAAATTTTTTTTAGAGAAGTCACTGTTTTTAATAAACTGTAATACGGAGACTATTATAATAGGACAAATGGTTACTGAAACCTAGCAGAACCCTGATGCTGTCATTCACACACACACACACACACACACACACACACACACACACACTTATGGAATTTACGTCCAAAATCATTCAAGAAAATAGTTGGAAACATGTTGTTTAGTTTATTATAAAACTACACAAGTGGAAAGGCAGTCATTCACTCTTTATGGTCAGAAGATCCTACTACTCTACTGCTGGTTAGACAGCGTGTTGGGTCCATGCAATATTTATTATTTTTTTATATTTATTTATTTACAGCATTTATATTCCGCCCTTCTCACCCCGAAGGGGACTCAGGGCGGATCACATTATACATATAGGCAAACATTCAATGCCTTTTAACATAGAACAAAGACAAGACAAACACAGGCTCTGAGCGGGCCTCGAACTAATGACCTCCTGGTCAGAGTGATTAATTGCAGCTGGTTGCAGCTGGCTTGCTCTCCAGCCTGCGCCACAGCCCGGGCTTTATTCTTTAGTGAAGACAGCTAAATGAATAATTATATGCTTTTCCACTATTTCCGGCTCTGAAAATGAAACGCCTGGAGAAGGCTTATGTAATGACAAGAGCTGCACATTGGCCATGTCAACCATGGCTTTTACAGCTACTAAAATGTCAATCAGCCCACTGGTATCACTTCCACTAGGATCAGACTTGCTGAAGCAAGGTCTGATATGTCATCCAATTGACAACGATGAAAATTGACCATGTTAACTTTGAAAGGGTTTCACTGAGAAATAAATCGTACTGTGAAGAAATGGTAGAGCCAATGTTGGCATCAAAGAAGAAATCCACACCAAAAATAATAATCTAACATGGGAAGACTATAACATCTGGAGTGAGTTTTTAACTATAGACATACTTCACATTAAGGAGCCCCCAATAGCGCAGGAGGTTAAACTGCTGAGCTGCTGAATTTGCTGACAAAAAGGTCAACAGTTTGAATCTGAGGAGACAGGTGATCTCCCACTGTTAGCCCCAGCTTCTGCCAACCTAGCAATTCGAAAACATGCAAATGTGAATAGATCAGGTACCGTTCCTGTGGGAAGGGAACAACACTTCATGCAGTCTTGCTAGCCACATAATCTTGGAGGTGTCTATGAACAACGCCAGCTCTTCAGCTTAGAAATGGAGATGAGCATGAACCACCAGGGTCAGACATGACTAGATTTAACACCAGGGGAAAACCTTTACCTTTACCTTTACCTTACATCACATTGAACATTTTTAAGATTAATACAGTCAGGAATTTCTGAAGGTTTGAGATCAAATGCATTGAAAGAATAGGCAGCAGTATTTAAAGTTTCTTTGATTAGGCAACAGCAACAACAAATTTTTATATGAACAATTTCCTGAGAGAGATACCTTTCAGACATCTCCAACTTTCCATCATTTTCCAAGTAAGGATTTATATTTAGTTTTGAATTGCTGTCATAAAAACATGATTTAACTGACTAAATATTGCTTCTCTGCAGGCCTGGTCCAACACGGGAAGCTGACTATGCCCCCGCGTTAGGCACCATGTTCCCGGGGGCGCTGTCAAGCCCCCGGGAGGAGGGGCCAGACCTGGCTCCGCCTCCCATGCCCTGGCCCCGCCTCCCGTGCTACGTGCCCTGGCCCAGCCGGTCTGGCCCAGCCAGGCTGCGGCGGGAGTCCTTCCAGGCCACAGCGAAGGCCCAGCCAGGCTGGCTGGGCTTTCGCCGCGGCCTGGAAGGACTTCCCCCACAGCCTGGTTGGGCCAGGCTGGCTGGGCCAGGCCGGCTGGGCCAGGGCTGCGGCCCAAGAGGTGGGGCCAGATATGGCCCCACCTCCCACACCATGTGCCCTGGCCCCGCCTCCTCCTGTGCCGCATGCCCCGCGGGAGGCGTGGCCGCGCAATGCGGGAGGCGGGGTCAGGGCGTGCAATGTGGGAGGCGGGTCCAGATTTGGCCACACCTCCCATGTCACATGGGCATGCCTCCTGTGGCGCTACCACGCCTACCGTGGCACGCGACCGCGCTTCCCGCGGCACGAGGTCACACCTCCCGCAGCGCAGGGGGGGGTGCAAAAAAAATTTTTTGCCTACCACTTTTCATTACTTCAGGCCGGTTATGCTTCTCTGTGTTTGTTTCCTTAAAAGTAGTCTTTCTCTAGAAGTAGTTTTTTTTTCAGCAAGATGAAGTAGAAAGCATTCTCAAGTAATAAAACCTATGCTGTTTTTATTATGATGGTTTCTCACTAACTATCAATCTAACATTCATGCCAAATACCTTGTATGCAAAATTATTTTTGCAAATTATTCCGCTCACTACATTTTGGTCAAAATCTTCATATTCTCTGTAGACAAAATGGCACATGTTGACTGTCAGAAGAGCAGTAGAACTGTATTTAACAAGGATAACATCAAATGAACACACAGAGGTTCTTTTGTTTTCACCTCAGAACTTTATGAAACATGGCTGCTGAATTAATGGTAGCAAGTTGGATTAAAGTATGTATCCCTCTGTGTTATAACATCCCATGCATAGAGGCCTTAACACGTTTGGTTACATTCAACAAAAAGAATAGCAACATCAAAGTCATGACAGGCCTCTGCATCTTTACATGATGTTTGTAGGGAAACAGGTCAGAAAGGACCTACAATGTTTACTGGAGATTACTGAGTAGAAAGCATCACTTGGCATAGGGGGTTCTTGGTCTGAAACAAGATTTGGAGAGTTGCAGTCACCTTCCAGTTTAAGGACTTGAGTATACCCTATATGTATATTAATTTCTTCTCTGTAGAACCCAGATAATAAGGTGTTGACATTCACCATTAATAGATATTTGTGAAGGGCATCGAGGAGTAATCTACCAACACCCAGGACTGTAGCTGTAATACTCAGAGTTAGCTTTTCTGTCCACACTTGCTGGGTGGGGAGAACAATTTGCCACCCTCCAGTGAAGAGACCAGAGAAATAGTCTCAATTTGGACTATTTTTCAGAGGTGGAGCTAACCTAGTCAAGCAGCTTTGCCCCAGAAGCTCATTCCTCAATGCAGTGCTGACCCACCCTTCCACCCACTAACAGTGTAATTGTTGGGTCACCTATGAGGCCGGGTAGGAATTCCCTCGCCCATGTTCTAGGAGGGTTTTTTGCCTAGCCTTCACTGTTTCTTTATGGGCTATTTGGTGTTTGTGAATTTTAAATAAGCAATCATGCAGAGATCAGGGATGGTTTCGCATACCGGTGTACACCTTAGGTACCCCTTTGTGGTGTAAGCCAGGAACGGGAACCCTCACCTGCAATTTAAACAACCAAGGTGAGGGAGAACAGAAATGGCCTTGGAACAGGTGGAGTTCTGGCTCCAATAAATCCTCTGTACTTGGGGCAGACTTCTCCATTCCATTTTCCTGAGCAGTCACCCTGGAAACAATATGGGTTGATTACATCCAAGGGCCCAGGTTTTTTGCCCAAGTTAGCTGAGGGGTAGGTCTTGAATATACAATGCCTCAGCTTAATTCCACACCAAGTTCATACCCCTTAAGAACTGGTTTGCAGGTCACAGAAGAATTAAATAGGTAGCATTCATAAAAGTTGCCCATATTTATTCCACATTTTTATGTGGTCTCGTTATTTCAATGGTTGGCGCAATAAGCGTTGGGAATATGATTTCAATCATCTACTTAGAAGGCTAGGTTTTAACATTTTCCAGATGTATTTTCACCTGTTCATTTTTGCAATCTGTCAAATGTACAGAGTGCAATCAAGGCAAATTTGTTCTTTTCTCAGCAGTTTTGTTTACTTAATATTGTGATCAAAGAAATTAATGTTTGGTTCTTTTTAGTTTTGGCTTTGATCAAGAAACCAACTGTAGCCACTGCCAGGGCAAGGACTGAGTGCATACTGGTACTTTTTTCTATAGTTCCTTGCAACCTCTGTCTTCCACTATATACGTGTACACTTGTAAGAAAATATACATTTTACAACTATTTGATCTTTCACCACTCATGTTAAGATTTCCCTGTAGAAATAAGGTGATAAACTTGTTCAAATGTCTCCAGAGTAAACTGTATATAACTATCACAATTTCAAAGGCATGAAATTATATTTTGCTCATAGGAAAACTTCCCAAGACCAAGTATCAAACCATAAAACATCTTATTACTGAAGTATGCTTCTTCAATCTCAACCCAACATTGTTTCACTAATAGTCTATATCCATTCATTTCTCATTGGTAATGACTACATCATTACCACTAAGGTAAAATAAAATAGCATTCAAAAGTAGATAAGATTCACAGGCTTGTTTGTGGAATGATGCATTAAGAAAAGAAAGAAGTCATGCTAGATTAACAGATTCCTTTGCCAGAAAGACAAGAATGGTTGTGGAAAATGTCACCAATAAAGAGACATACGTTCATGTCATCTGAGATAGGGAATAGAAAAACACACTAGTATATATAGAAAGATTCAGTAGTGGGGCTGCTGTTTAAGGTAATGAGGGCAAAGGTACAACTAAAAGAGTTGTAGGATGAAATCTAACTCACACATAATCTTTCCCACATAGGTTGCCAGTTACATTTCAGGTGTAGTTCAGGGATGAGTCACATTGTAGCACAGGGACATCTCAGGTAACTTGATGTATCAGATGGTTTCACCATGTCTGTGACAGATATTAGATAAGTCTTCCTTAACCTAGTTCCCTCCTGATATATTGGGCTAAAACTCTTATAATCTCCACCTAGAAATACCTGGAAAGTCTGAGTTAGATCTAGCAACCTAGTCAGGTTTTAACTGATCTATATATACAGTGTTGCTTTAAATAAATTTGTGGCTTGTTTAATTCTGTTCATGAATATTTGTTTATTTTAAATAGTCATGTATTACCTCCCATTCCCAGAGCAATTTACAACTCATTATAAAACAATAAAACACAAATATTATGAATTACAAGGCTCTGCAGAACAGCGCTTAAAACAACTGAGTCAGTTAATGTGTATAAAAAAGAAGATAAACAAATGCATTAGAAAGTGAACATTCAAATCACATTTTTATGGAAGAATCTAATGCTCAGCCTTTTCTTCCCTCCCTCCCTTGTTCAATAGATGGATCATCAGTTGTTTATCTTCTAGAAAATAATTGCTCTAAGTCAGTATTAAACAACTGAGCATTTCTGCAGTCCATATGATGGCTGAAGTATCCATTCTTTATGTTTCACATAACAGTGTTAACATCTCCATTAAATGGCTACATGGATCATCCAGCTGCTTGAAATGTGCTGGAACATATCTGATTTCAGATAAAATATGTCGAACTCCCACAGCCTGGGATACTACTATTCCACTTTATGATTATAAAAATTGCCTGGTCCTCTAAAAATTGACATAGAATATGGTAGGATCTTCACTCATTTTGATTTCATGTGCAAGACTAAAATGTTATCCCTGCGCGTTGAGATAACAAGGATTCTATAATGTTTTCAGTAGGTGTTGTATTTCAAGATCTTGTTGCCCCCTCTCCAAAAAAAAAATGAACAAAGAATGTCTTGCACAAAAATATGTTTTGCATACCTCCTCTTCTGCAGGGAAGCCGTTCATGAATTTTGTTTTCAAGGGGGGAGGAGGCATGAAATACAAAAAAAATATTGTAGTGGTTGACTTTCTTTTTTAAAAAAGCAATTTCTTCATATGCTAGGAAAGCCTTATTAATCAATGACTAGTTTTGTTTGTTTTTTAAAAAAAGTTCTTTGCAATACTAGTGCATGATCGTTGGCCAGTTAAAATGTCACAGTGAGCTTTGAGACTAAAGATCTTCTTGTTCAATGTGGCTTCAAAGTTGTAAACTGTGAATGCCCTTCAAAGTACAATGAAATGAATATTAAGCTTGAAAGCAACTGGGTATCTTTAGTACCACCGAGTAACAAAATGACTGCCTTTTGAAATTCTGGAACAAAGAAAGGGTAGATGAATAGACAGATATGTAGAAAAAATTATCTGCTATTCAATTAGTTTTCAATTTGAGTTCTTTCAATCAGAAATGCCCAATTCCCCATGAATAATCTTGTTAGTTACATAGCCAACATTGTTTCTGAATGATAAAGATTTTTTTATATATTTTTTCAATAGTTGCGTTTGCTAAACATTATCTCTTTGAACTGTAGTAATGGCACACACAGTCCTAGCAATCTGTACCTTCAAATTATTATTATTATTATTATTATTATTATTATTATTATTATTATTATTATTATTCTATCTCACCTCCATCTCCCTGAAAGGACTCGGGGCAGCTAACATGGGGCCAAGCCCAAAAACAAAATATTAACAGAGTTAAAACATAAACAAACACTATCAACAAAAAAGATCAAATAAAATAAAACAGAATAAAACAAATAAAATATACAGGGTATTGTCTTATTAGCCAGCTTACAAATAGTTGTAGGCCTGTTAGTTTGAGAGTCTTGAATTTATTCAGCAATGTACTAATAGGTCAGAGAGGGAAATTTTTAAATGTGAGCTCTTTTACATGCATTGAAAGGGTATGACAACAACATAGACTATTAATTTAGTGCTGTTGCACAGAAGGACAAAATATATACTCTTAAAGATTATTTATAAGATAATTAATTAAGCTTAGTAACTATCTGTGGTTCCATGTCACTGGGGTTGTAATGTCACTACATGTTTTAGTTTAGACACTAAGGAAGCTATCCAAGGTGCTAAAGCCTATCTGGACAAAATGGTTCAGCACTATGGTAGATCATTTAGATTCAGGAGCTACATGGCCTATCTAGAAAAGTATGTTAAGTATGTTGTTTCATATACAACCAGGAATGATTTGTGGAGTAAGGTGGTTTGATTAATATAGTTTTGTCATGTGATGGAAACTTCCAAGAGTATAATTATTCTGTTGTTGTAGTGCATCAAAGGTTAGTGCATCAAAGGTCATTTCTGATTTTTTGCAACCCTAGCATAGTAACATGGGAGTCAGGTTTAATTGATGTTAGTATGAGGTCAGCAGAGCTTAATGTCCTTGGTGTCTGATCATATTTACTTAGAAATGTACAGACTGAATATGTAGAGACACAACTGAAAGACTCTACTCAACACCCTAGGTTAGATCTTGAGAGACAAGGTTTTTGAAATGCTGTCCACCTATGAATCCCTATTCTTTCTTTTTTATGTTTCACTAGAATTTTAATGGGTTTCTCAAATGAGTCCATTTTATTTTTGCATCTTCTCAATTGTTTTTTCCTTGTATTTTCCTTTGTTTGGATTTGTTTTTACTGTTGTATTTTTATACTGTTTGGGCATGGTCCCTTTGTAAGCCGCCCTGAGTCCCCTAGGGGGGATGGGGTGGAATATACTGGAATATAAGAATAAAGTATTATTATTATTATTATTATTATTATTATTATTATTATTATTATTCTCTTTACCAACTTGGCAAGACTTTGCTTTGCATTCCAAGATATTTTTATGATCCTTGTCCAGCTTTAATCTTGTGATCACCACGTATTCTTTCTTAAGTTATTTCCAGCTAGAGAGTTCCTAATGCTTGTTCATATTCATGGTTTCCTCCTTTCTGTTTGAGAACACAGAAATGCTCAACCAATCCATGTCAGACTACACAGAGAGGAAACCATGAAAATGGACAAAATCTGGCTACCAGTATTTAAAAAACCCTCAAAAATCAGGACAGTAAATAAGAAGCAACACTCTGAAAACAGAAGAATTCCAGACATGAGTCAATCAGGGGCAGCTAACGACTCTGAACAAAGGATTCCCCCAGGCCAGGATGGGAAGCTTGGAAGGCCATTTAATGCTAATCGTGGTGATTAATTACAACATTCACACCGGCCTCCAACAGACAATAGTTTCCCCCCCCCCACCCAGGACTTTCCACAGATATATATACCTTCCTTGCTTAGTTTCTCCACATACAACTTCTGAGGATGCCTACCATAGATGTGGGCAAAACATCAGGAGAGAAAATTTCTGGAACATGGCCATACAGCCTGGAAAACACACAACAACCCTGTGATTCCGGCCATGAAAGCCTTCAACAACACATTGAACACTCATAAGAATGAGTGATATTTTATTAGATTCGCCCCCTTCCTCCTGGTCTTCAGGAAAAAAAGTGAAGACATGGCTATGGAACCAGGCATTTGGGGAGTAGTGCAATTATGAAATCGGCATAACGTAGATGTGCGAATGACGACTTCAGGACTAGGTGTCATGTTTTAGCAGTTGTATTTATATGTTTTATCAGTTTTATTGCTAATGTGTTATATTATATTGTATATTTGTATTGAATATGTGGCATTGAATTTTGCCAAACTGTAAGCTGTTCTGAGTCCCCTTTGGGATGAGAGAGAGCGGGATAGAAATATAGTAAATAAAGAATGCCTATATCAGAACCAGTCAGGATATACCTTTTTAAAACCACTTTGTCAAATCACAAATGTGTACACGACCCTAAGTATATAAAGGATAGAGGAAGGGGGGGAAGGAGAGAGATTCAACTGCATGAGAAAGAGCATGAAAGAGGAGAAAGCTGAAAGAGACATGCACATGAGAGAGAGAAGGGAACGCAGAGAGATACGCACACACATGCAGGATGGAAAGAAGCTAACTCCAACATACAGTAATGGCAACCCCATTTGGAGTCCCAACCCCATACTTTAAGAAGCTCTGCTGTAGAGCACTCGAATGCAAACTCCAGTTTCTGTAGTCAACTACTGTAATCTAACTGCTGTAGTCATAAATAAGGAGCATTCTGTAATGTTTTGTGACCTGAAAGTTTTGCAAAGCAATATTTTGAGAAATGTATACAAGGTATGAATCTTGAAATGTTTGTTTTTATTTTATTTATGTACCATATTTTACCCAATTCTATCCCATCATTCCTTCAGTTTACACATGCGGGACTGTAGGAATTTATGATTGCAATCTTTTTATCTAATTCCAAGTGGAGTAAAACGATTGAGTCAGTTGTTGAAACAGTGAGTTGACATGTAGGTAAATTCAATTGATTCAATAGTCGTACTCTATTCAAGATTAACAAAAGGATTTCACCTTATATTTTTATTTTTCATATGATTTTGGTTTTCTGTTTCTATCTTGTGACCCCAGGAGCAGGACAGACTTCTACTGGAATGGATTTTCCTCTTCTACAAGCTGAGTGTATTAAACTCTATAACTTTTTAAATCTTCCACTCATCTTAGCACTTTTTACTTGTGTTATCTTAAAACAATATTTTTTTCCCTAAAGCTACCTATATTACTATATTAAACAGTTCCTTGAACTGAACATATATCCTTTGGGATTGCAAAGTTTATTCAGTCTGCTCTGTGCATATCACACACCACAGTAAAAAACAGTTATGGATGACTAATTAATGGCTCATGGAATATGAGTGGGATTTAATGTGTGAAATATCTGCTCAAATTTAAGAGTCACACTAGTTGACCATGACATACACTTTAAGCAGGGCTCATATCTATAAACAGGTCCACATTTGACAAAAAAACTAACTGTAGCATGTATACACACACACATACACACTTATTGAATTATTGAATGGGAAGTGTCATTCAATAGATATAGATATATAGATATAGATACACACACACACACCTATATATATATAAAATGTTATGCCCATTTTATTTTGTAGTAAACAACAAAGGCACTGAACCAAATCACACCAAATTTGGCCACAAAAGACAGTCATCCAAAATATGTCTTTCAATAAAAAAGATAAGAATAATAAAGTCCTAATTAGAGGAAGAGGAAGAACTGTTTTTTTCCCATTGCTGCCAGTTAGAAGGGTAAGCTCCGCCCACTTTGTCTCCTAGCAACCCACTCAGCCATTTAATGGCGCCCAGGGCCTCTTCAATCAGGCCTCTTCCACACTGCCTATAAAATACAGATTATCTGATTTGAACTGGATTATATGGCAGTGTATGTCAGAGTGTGACAGAAGCTTTGAAGCTTTGGAGCACAGAAGAATGGATACTTTGAGACTTCAGTAAAAGCAAACATATAGCTTTACTGAATAGAGCAAATATACAGCACACACTAGCATTGACATCCAACCTAACAGACAGAAACAAGACCAAAGACACTGAAGTAAGAGGAACGAACGAAATCTTATCTCTGAATCCTCGCTACGGGTTCCAGGCACACTCAGGGTCACATCTTCACAGTTCATTAGAGGCTTGACTGATTACCCCTTTCAGTGTCAATACACTCTCTGCTGATGCGATCAGATTACATTCACAAGCATTGCACAAAATTACATTTAAACATTCACATTACATTAATCTTACATTAACAGCGTAGACTCAAGGCCCTACCACACACCTATATAACCCTGAATGCCAAGGCAGGATAATCTGCTTTGAACTGAATTATCTTGAATCCACATTGCCATATAATCCAGTTCAGTGTGGATTTTATACAGTTGTGTAGAAGGGGCCTCATATAATCCTGTTCTAAGCAGATAATATAAGATTATAAATATAATATGTAATAATTACTGTGGTATAATAATACAGAACAATATAATCTCTAAAATCAGGACAGTAAATAAAGAACAACACTCAGAAGACAGGGAAATTCCAGACAGGAAACAATCAGGGCCAGGTAACACCTCCCAACAAAGGATTCCCTCAGGCAGGAAGCAGCCAGGCTTTGAAGCTGCAAGGCCATTAAATGCTAATCAAGGTAACTAATTGCAGCATTCATACTTGCTGAGACTATTCATTGCTATTCGACTTGGCCAAACAAGAATTCCACAAGGTAGAAAGCGGCCAGGCTTGCAAGCATCAAGACTATTCAGTGCTGTTCAACCTGGCCAACCAAGATTTCCCCTAGATAGAAAACCCTCAGGTTTTGAAGGCATGAGGCTTCTCTGTCCCATTCAACCTGCCCAAGGAAGGATGTCCCTATATAGAAAGTGGCTAGGCTTTGAAGCAGCGAGGCTATTCAGTGCAATTCCAATTGCCCACAGCAACTCATGGCAGGGCACAGCTAGTAGATAGATAGATAGATAGATAGATAGATAGATAGATAGATAGATAGATAGATAGATAGATAGATAGATAGAGAATATCACTTCCCATTCAATAATTGTTCAGACTTGTAGGAAGTGAATAGCAATTAACAATGCTTAAAGAAATGAATATTGCATTGCTTCGCAAAGAAGTCCATCTAATCTTCTGTGTCCTTTCCCCTTTGTTATCTCAGGAAGCAGCTCCATGTATGAAGCCAAATTTTATGCTGGCATTGCACCACTCTGTGAGCCACAACATCCACCTACTCCATTTGAATAAAAGTGATAGTTTTGAGCTTTAAAGCTTGTGTTACCTGAGAGAATGAGGTGAAAGAATTTATGCCATGAATTTGGGGGTCTGATGTGTTTCGGCTGAGCTCTTTTCATGTTCTGTCAGAGTGCGCTGCGGGAGGATGAAAAGCCTGGCATTTCCCTGGTGGTGGAACTTTTGCAAGAAAGAGAACACAGTGACTCATGAGCAAAGCAGGGGGAAATGCACTAACCCTTTGTAGCTTTGGCTGCAGAGCCTAGTTCTGGATTATCTAAGAAGAAAAAGCTCATGTTTTGAAGACTATTTAGTTATTTGTTTATAAAACTCTTGGCTTTTGGTTGCTTTGGAGTTTTTTGTTTTTTGTTTTAAATCTCCCCAGAGGTAGCTGGTGGTTCCATTTCTGTGGAGCAATAAAATGACTTTAGCTTTGTAGGAACCATTCTCAATTTATGGGAGCTGAATCTATTCACCCCTCCTGCCCATGAATGTCTATTTCATTTTTTCCAGTGTGACAATAACAATGAATTTATGAATGAATGGACACTAGATATGTAAAAAAAAATTGTTTTGAATTGTATATCGGAATTATTTCGGATTGTTCTCGCTTTTTGATACGCATTCCGAGACATTGTCTCACAGTGCAACCAGCAATGTAATTCGAACCATTGTTGGCCCATTCTCTAATTGTCTCTTAATGTTTTGTTAATTTTTCCCCCCAAATTTTTTTAAAATATTTTTAAATTTTTTTTTTTTTAAAAAAATTTTGTTTCTGCAACCTACCTAGAATGGGAGCTCAGCGCAGCCTAACATGGCTGCCGCTCCCCGGCCAATCAGAAGCTTCCATGATGGACGCAAAGGTGGGGGCTAGGGTCCTCTGCGTCCACATGGAAGATTGCCACAAAAGCCCGTTGTGTAGCCCGGGTGAGCCATTCTGGGCTGGGTTTTGTGCGGAGAGCGAGCAAGCCTCTTGAGGGAGAGAGAGGGTGAAGGGGCCCGGTCTGGCTGTTCCCACAGAGGGGTTTGGAGAAAGGGTTAGGGTTTTGTTGCTGGTTCCTTCTCTTAGCAAGGGAATTTCTAGTTTTCAAAGTATCTTTGCACTCCTTGCCAGGGCATTGCTTGGCGTGGTGGTCACTGGTCCATTTCTAATTGAAGGCATTGGGTTGAGGCTTGTGGGATTACATAGCCAAAGACACCATTGATTTCCAGTGCCCTTCTTGCTTACAAATATAGCAAGGGAATTTCTAGTTTTCAAAGTATCTTTGCACAACTTGCAAGGGCATTGCAAATTTGATGAGGATAGCTCAAGAAATGAGGGCGGGAGAGCCCTGTAAAAGTCCCCCCCCCTTGTTCCTTTTTTTTTTTTTTTGCGATTGCGCATGCACGTCCGGCATTTTAGAAACATTTAGAATCATTACGAATTTTCGGAAATATCCGAAATTTTTGGGTGAAAAAATCTGAAATAATTTCTATATCAAAGTGCCAGCGCCCCCTACTTTAGAAATGAGAATTGAAACATTTTTTTCATCGATGGGACATGCCTAATGGACACACTGGTGGATTCATCTGCCCCTTCATGTATACATTTGGGTACATCTTGAAAGTTTTCACCACAAGCTTTTATGCATTTTTTTCAAACTGTGTGTATTGTTTAAAACATTTTTATTTCATTTATTAAACACTAGAAATCTGGAAATGTGTAGATTTCTACCCACAAATGATGTCCATTTCCATATTTAGTTCAGCAACTGAAGATTTGGTCACTTTTATACACACACATGCATAAATGGA
This sequence comes from Anolis carolinensis, assembly GCF_035594765.1. Classification (NCBI taxonomy): domain Eukaryota; kingdom Metazoa; phylum Chordata; class Lepidosauria; order Squamata; family Anolidae; genus Anolis; species Anolis carolinensis. The sequence goes on from NC_085841.1 coordinate 59,181,420, forward strand.
TGCACACATAATGCTTCTACACCCAAACATTTCTTGCATAGCTTTATATGCAATTGTAAAGACTCTACTGTCCTATCAGTTATGTTGCAATACTGTTTACTGAACCCTCCAAATCCCAAATTCTCACTCCCTTTCCAAACATAAGCATCTGTCTTGCACAGCTGCTCATAACTGTTCACAAAACATTTAATCAAATTGTTCCTTTTAGTTCTAAATAAAAATATTGAACTGTGAAATAGTCAATTATAAAATAATAAGTAAAGAAGCCAAGAACACTGGAAACTAATGGATCATATCCCTAAACTGTCATCTACTCATTGCTGGCATTCATTACTTTGGACACATCTGATTTTTCTGACCATGTGGTGCAGGAAGACCAGTAAAAATGACTTTTTAAAAAATTCTTCAGTATTCCTTGGGCTGTTTTGTGAACTTTTAACTTAGAAAATTGAATCAGATTTTTTCTGATTTATACAGTTTTTACAAATACTTCATCACTGTTCATGAATTCTATGTGACAGTTTTTCAGTTCTAGACATAAGAGAAACAGCTGTAAAATCTGTGAAGAAAGGTCATTTTTAGAAATACATTCTCGTCTATAAATAGGACTTTATAGCAATGAACTGCCTGTGGACCTTCCTTCCAATTGATGTCAGGCTGGCTCCATCCTACTAAAGCTTCAAGCGGACAACCAAGATTGTGATGTTTCATGTTCCTTAAAAACAAAGAGGTTCCTACAACATAGAGAAATGTCTTGAAATTACTTGCATTTTCTTGTGGGAACAAATAATTTAAAGAATAATATTTCTAAGCTATTCTTCCTCCTGAACTCCCATAATCTCTTTATCACATGAGTGGCTCTTCTGAGTACTACACATGCATATTTGACAGATACGCATATAAAAATTACTCAAGTTTTATTATTTGGTATAACAACAACAACACCAACAACACCAACAACACCAACAACAATACAATTACTGCCCTCGTTGTAGTGAAAGTTTTAAAAATATATTGGCATAAGAGAATAACTTTGTACTCACAAAATTTAAAAGGGTTGGAGTATGAAGCTGGGTTCCACCCCCTTACTTTTTACTTTTTCTGCTTATTTGAGGTGAATTTTAACTCATTAAATCTGGTGTGGAACAAGAACCATTCAAGGTTGATTATAGAATAGCAATGTTCATTAGCATCAAAAAACTTTAATATAAGAAATCATACTGTGCCATTTGAAATTCTTTATATAAAATACAAGACATGAGCACAAATATAGAACTTTTATAAAAGTAGCTTCTTCATTCTGTTATCAAGGGAAAAAAGGAAGACAACTGCCAAAGAAAAATTATAGTTCAAAATGCAGATTGTAAACACAAAGTAGAAACAATTTATTCACTCCAAATCCTGTGAGGATCAAAAGGTTTTACCACTGTTATCCTTAGGATCTTAGGTGGTGTACTAATTGCTATTTTGGATTAACAGCTTTGGGAGAATAAGCCACCTTACTCATTCATTAATAGCAAAGTGTCATCAATATGTGTGCATCTTTGGACAAATCCCTAGTTTGATCCACTATGTGGGAACACAGATTAAAATGACACCACAGTACAATTTGTAATCTCTTATTAGAAGTGAAAAAAGCACACCAGACTGTTACCATAAGAATTATGCTATGATTTTAAAAATTCAAATAGTGTAGGCATAGAATGTACACTAAACTTTTCTGTATTGTACATTTTTGATGACTTTTCAATTTTTCAAATTTTATTTTAGAAAAGTTTTGCTTTTCTAACAAATCTTGTTTTGTATAAAGTATTGTTCTCCCAAAATAGTATTGGTACACAAGTCCAATTTTTGTAAAATGCAATCTTTTTTGTGCAAATTGAATTTTTATTCAAATGCAAACCTTCTCTCCCCCAGAATATAAAAAAATGCAAACTTTATTCTTATCACCCTTAAAAATGAAAAAAAAATGGCAAGTGGTAGGCTGTTCATTCTTCTTCCAATTTTAGAACACACCTGAACATACACCCCCACACAGACAAGCAGTGGCAGGAGAACAGAGCACATCTACACTGACACTCTAGTGCAGCTTGGTTTCGGAGGAACTGGTTCCACTGAGCAGGTTATTAGGTTGCCATGCCTGGATCTGTTTTGAGGGCATGAAGGTGATTACATTGAACACAGAAAGTGGTCCCCAATCCCTGTATATTTTTTCCCATTTTCCCATGTGCATCAGTGCTCCTGAAAGCATATGGGGTGAAAAAAGGGGGGAGATAAAGTACCCCCAACCTGGAGGTCAATTAGCACCCTGCTGTCCAGCCATGCCCTTGGGGCACTTTTCAACAGCTCCCATTCTGGACTTTATAATGTGCTTCAACAGAGGCATGTAACTGCAAAGCACTCCGTATTTTGGGGAGCTTATTTTTACCCTGAATCTGGGATATACTGGGATCTGCTCAAGTGCATTGTTTGGCTAAACTCTTTATTGCAACTGTATTTGGTGCGCTGTATACTCTAAAATGAGCATTGCTGCATGCATTGGCACAGGCATTTTGTGGCTGCTATAGTTTTAAAGTTGTCTAGAAGCCGCATTAAACTGTCAGTGTAGGGGCCAAGAATGCCTCTTCTCACACACATACCTATTGTTATACTGTTGTCTTGAGGAAATATATGACACTTTCTCCTATAATAACCTAAAACTCTGGGAAGCATTTCACTTAAAGGGTCACAATCTTTTTCTTTTATCTGCAAGTAAATTAATAGAAGCCATTAGAGAGAATAGGCATGCATAAATAAGGTTTAAATCTACTATCAACCTAATTTTTCCCACCGTTACCCCATAAAGTCAGAGAGAGTCTAAAGACCCACCTACACTGACCAGCTAATGGAGTTTGTGACCAGCATTGAAGGAAGTGGTTTCATTATGCAGGTGATTACACAGAAAAAATGGGAAAAGATTTGAACCCCAGATGGTGATAAGACGACCCACAGGTGTGCATTAAGGGATTTCTTTCATGCATCTTTCTGGGAATTTTATGTCTGGCCACAATATTAAAAGGTCAGTGTAGATGGGGCTGAAGAACACAAAGGATAATTTCATTGCCATATATTGAATTTTCCAACATACTGTTAGTCTCCTTGAGGGAGGGAATTGATTTAGGTTAAAAATATCTGAGCATACTGTGGGTGCAGTCCAAAATGGAGGTCTGCATGGTTAATTGTGAGGAGGAGGTGAAAGTATGCTTTCCCTGCACATTGTTAAGGTTAACCATACCAGTGGGTATGCCCTGTGTGCTAATCTATTTTTTAAATGCTTGTGGGATTAGCCTTCTAAGTAACAGGCCCGGTAGCCTAAACCAGAGCACAGCTATCCAGCTAGCCAAGCACCAGCATGCTTATTCGCCATAGTCATCATCTTGTGCATAAGATCCCTGTCAATCATCAAACACTGGTCAGTTAACTGCATAAAAATGAACTGATCAGGTTGGCAATTTTCCATCTCTCATCTTATTTCTTCTCCCAATGCTCGTTGCGGGCAGAGATTGCCAGCCTTAAAAACATCATGGACATTCAAATGGAATAAGATGCTGTTTGCCTTTAAAAGGGACACCATGTCTACCAAATACCACCAAGGTTAGACTGAAGCTAGCAAAGGCTAATGGTTGATAACCACTGCATAGACTGGAGGTAAGGAAGGTGCAGAGAGGAAGGACCTTACTAAGAAAAGTTTAGGATTGGTGGGCCAGGGCCCCACTTTGTCTAATGGACCATCCTCCACTAATTCCTAGTTAAGCACCAGAATATCTTAGATATTTGATGATATTTTGTGGGGGGGGGATACCTTTCCCTCACAAATTTAAAAACTTCCAAACCCTAGCTGGAATTCATTTCCGATCTTCATTCATTTTCTATAGTCCTCCATTTAATATCAATCTCTTATCAATTCATTAACTTTTGTTCAATTATAAACTTTGGAGATGGAGCAAAGGGTTTCATAATGAAATAGACCTAACTGCTGCTAAAATAGGAAGGGTGGGAAAAAGAAAAAAGATACAATAACTCTCATGATTAGCACTAAAAGCATATGGTTTTAAAATATATTACCTTAAAAAATAAATGGAGGCATTTATTCTGAGTTTCTAACTATAAGTATTTCAGGAAATTAGAGGTCTTAGCTGCCATTTTACATGAATTACAGTTAGGGCTCTTTTATATTACCCAATTATTGCACTATGATTCCTGTTAAAATGCCACGGTCTATGGCATCGTTAGTTTTGTAGTTTAGTGAGGTATTCGAGATCTCTGGCTGGGAACACTACAAACATCCTGTTAAATTGCAAATACCAGGATCTCATACAATGTAGCCATGGCAGTTAAAGCTGAATCAGAGGGCAATAATTGAATAGTGTGCAAGATCTCTTGCTCAAGATTTTAAAGGGAGGTTGGTATTTAAAGTGTAAGTGGAAAATAAATTAAACTTAAATGCCAATATATGAATTGCATGTGGGATATGAGTGAAAGCAAGTACATTACCCTGACCTTCACTCACAACTCCCAGCAGAAATTTCCATTAACTAGCCCATTGCAACAACTATTGTATTGTAAGCTCACACTTTCCACTGACCACTGTCACATTCACAAACTAAATGAATGAAGATGTTACATGTGAGCTTGAAGTTAGGATGAGATAATGAAAAAGGCATATCGGAGTATGTGAGGAGGGGCTATGGATATGTAGGATTTTAGATTGCTCTTGTTTTTCCAATGGTCTCCAAACTATTGAGACAGTAAAGGTGTCTCATTAAGAATAGGAAGGACAAGAAACCTCTTCCAGAAAATTAGAAACATTGGAGGTAAATTTCAGGCAAAAATGGGTATGATCAAAAACAAAGATGGCAAGGGCCTAACAGAAGCTGAAGAGATCAAGATATGGTGAAGAGACTATACAGAAGATCTGCATAGGAAAGATAATAATATTGAGGATAGATTTGATAGTGTGGTGAGTGAATTAGAACCAGACATCCTGAGGAGTGAAGTTGAATGGCCTTAAGAAGCATTGCTAATAACAAGGCAGGAGATGATGGGATCCCAGCTGAATTATTTAAAATCTCAAAAGATGATGCTGTCAAGATGATGCATGCCATATGCC